>NC_031986.2:11515684-11815684 GCF_001858045.2 Oreochromis niloticus
AGCAGGATGCTGGGGGGTCATCGAATTAATTTGGACTTCCGAAAACCTTTTTGGTTTTTTTTGGCAGGGGGGCATTGTTGGCTTTTGACATGTAAGCATAGGCTGAGCTGTGATCAGTGTAACCAAAAGCATCTTCTTCTCCACTTTATTTCATTTTATTTGTATATTTATAAGGTCAAGATATTAAAAAACAATAACCGGTGCTGAATTACTGGATTTTTGAAGAGCCTTCGCACTAGACTAGACTGCCACGGCCTTTGACCTCCGCTGTCTCCTAGTATGTCCAAATAGAGGTGTCGTGGGTAAAGAATAAGATCATGGAAGCAAATTAGCTTTCTCCCAAGTGTGTCTGTGTTCCCCCTTGGGTGAGGACTTAACCCACTGGTGTGGGGCTGGGACTAAGGCAGGGTCATTTGAGCTGGTTAGGCGAACCGACTAAGATGCCTCCTGGATGCCTCATTGGTGAGATGTTTTTTGGCAGAACCAGCCCAGAGCAGACCCTGAGGCTGACCTGAAAATGCTAGCAAGATTACATCTGTATCAGAGCTATCGTCACAGAAGAGAGAGCTTTTTACTGGCGCTCGGACATCCTGGACAGTTGAAGGTGGATGGATGTAGAGATTGATTTGAGCTATACATCCATTTAGGGACCAAATCAGGGGATATGTTAGCATCTTTCTTAGCATATCAGCTTCATTATGGGTTAAAAAGAATAAAACTACAAAAACCAGTCTGATTCACTCTTGTATGTATTAGTACTCAGTTTCAGGTTTCAGAATCAGCGTAACTGATAGAAAATGAATGTGTTCCATTGGTCGTGGTTCTTTAAGGCAACAGTAAAAGGAGGAAAAAACTCTTTGTTTTTCCATTGCTTTTAGTTTGGAGCGCCAACGAGTTTCTGTCTGAGTCTGTTCCCAATATTTCACCAGGAAGCCAAACATTGACCATGCACTTTGAAGTGTGCTTACCTCCAGCATGCAAGCAGCAAAGAAAAGCCTGCCCGTCTGAGCTCTTTTCCCCCAGTGCGTTGTGTTAAAATCAGCTGGCCCCTGCAAGAAGAAGTCGCCAAACCAGCCGGCGGCAGTGCACACTTCCTAATTAGTCTGCCCTCGCACTGGCTAACACCACAGGATAGTTGCTTTTCTCACACATTTTCTCCCGCTTGCTTTCCTATCACCAGTGCTTCTGTTCTCTCGGCCTAGTCCCCCTGTTCGTGCTTTTACTCCTTTTCCTAGTTGCCATCTCAGTCTTTATGTTGCTGTTTACTTCTGCTCTCATTCTGTCGTCTGACGCAGCTTTCATTTCCTGCTACTGTGTCTCATCTTCTCCCTCTCTACTCTCCATCTCTGTCCTCCTCCAGTTTTCCTTCTCACAGCACTGTTAGATCAGTCTGTGTAGTCAGGTACTGTGAAGTATGCATGGAATAAAGTATTTGAACGAGACGTAACTTAAATGATGTCAATTTTCTGTACTTGAGTTGATATGGCAAAATAACACTTTAGACTGCAACGAAGCAATAAATCCATAAAGTCTTTACATGTCAGTCACTTAGACTGAACATTAATGTACAAATGGCAGAAAATCACTACAAAGCTCTGGTTCCTCACATAATGAGAACACGTGTCTTTGTTTTAAACCAGTCATTCACCTGGTTTTATTTTTCACTGCACAATACTCGCTAATTAAAGAAACATGAGAATACAACAATAGTCTCAACTACTCAATACACACTCTGTGTGTATTTCTCAGACAAGAGAAACCCATTTGATCTGTATTTGCACTCAGAAAGTTCTGCAGAATCCCATCCATCCAACCAACCAACCAACCAACTTACTTCTGCCACTTTTCTGGGTGTGGGTCATAGGACCAGCAGCTTTTTCTAGAGACCATCAAGGTGTTCACATAATCTCTCCAGTGTATCCTGGCTCTGGTGCTGTGTCCTAGCAGTTGAAGCTCACCTTGGAGGCAATCAGGAGGCATCGTGATCAGGTGCCCAAACCACCACAACTGACTTCTTCTAATGTGTAGGAGTAGCAGGTCTACTGGGCCCCTTCCAAATGACAGAGCTTTCAGCCAGAAGACTCCTGTGAAGTAGATGATCATGGGCTTTTGTTACCTTACCTGGATTGAGGCCCCAAACTGGAGCCAGATCTGGGAAGAGTGCCTGGTGGCTAGGGGTACAGTGGGCTTAGCCTGAACAAGCCACATGGACCGGGACTTATGTGGATCAAGCCGCAGCCCTCGGTGAAGCCCTCGGTGGACCCATCCCCGGTTTCCAAAATTGGTTCTGCAAATGTACCTATGTGAATTTAAAGTCAACCTTAAAGTTGGCCACCATTCTTCAGTTTTTGTCTGCTTATGATTTTTTGCACTGCTCTAAGGTTCCTCGTGGATCGCTCCATAGAAGTCCCCGTTTAAACAGAGACCCTATGATTTAAATTTCATGTTAGAAAAGAGAATGAAGGCACTGTGAGCCAAATGTTCTCTCTGGCCTTTTAGGATGTTACAGTAGAACTCCCCAGTGACAGTCTGACACTTTGAATGTCAGAAAAATGATATTCATGCTTGTTGTGCTATTATGAACCTTGTCTCAGGAGAGTGCAGGCTCTTCCACTGAAGACTGCCATTCGGTCTATGTTGTAGCAGCACAGAGAGCTCACAGCAGCGGTGAAATCATAAACGTGCGTGTGGTCAGATCAGGACTTCCAGGATGGGATCCAAATCTAGCAGGAGCACTGGGTGTGGAGCAGCACTTCATAAGGGCTCAAGCTTCAAGGGCCAAATTTAATTTGGGAATATTTCTTCAGTTTCCTTTCCTTTCTTTCTTTCTTTGTAAGAAAAAAGGTAGTCGCACTCATTTGAGTAATGCTAGGCAACAGTACATGATGGTGCTGTGGGCGAGGCTGAGTGACTTTTCAAATAACTACAGTCGCAGTGTTGCTTCTCTAATTAAGCCATAAATAATAGAAAAGTTCATAAAAGGTTTTCCCAGATTACTTCAAATCTGAGGAATGCCAGCCCTGTTTTCTCAACTGGAGGGTAACTCATTTCAGTGCCTTGATGTCATTAACAGTCCTGTGTCACATTAGAGAAAAACTGTGCTCACTAAGGCTTAGAACAACTGAGCTGAATGGCTCTGGCCTCGGGCCTGCAGACTGCAGCAGTTATTAGCTGCTGATGACAGCGGGGTAGCCTACCTGTCCGTCTCTCTTAACACACGTATATAGGATAGGACAAGCAAATGTGCGTGCGACTACAGCCACTCATTAATCCCTCTGAACCTCTTCTTTCACTGTTTGGAAAGCGGCCTGCTCGAATTGTCAGCCCATCAAACCGCTACTTCGCAAACCTCCAGCCTCTCCTGCACCCCCCCGCACCCATCCACCCTCATCTAATGTTTTATCCAGAATCAGCGTCTGTCTTCAGCCATTAATATGATAATATTTGGCGTTGTCAGTGATGGAGGCCGCGGCATAATGAGATAATTACAGTGTTGTTTCATTTGGAGAGCGACACGCACGCTCAATCAAAATGGCAGGCCTAATTACGGGCCCAGGGATTGGCTAATGGGATCGCTAGAAGAGGGGTGGCATGAAAAGGGAAAAAAAAAAGTCTTAACTTGGCCGTGTGCATTTATTCTCCACGGGTCTGTTTGTTTGTGTGTTTGCGTGATGGGCGGCAGAGGGTAAGACTACTAAAAAGCTAGCAGTAAGTGAATAAAAAATAAAAAAAAATGCAAGAGATGAAGTGTGAATATCTTAATAGCAAGGTTGTCTGTGGGACACTTGGGGGGGAAACTGAGATTAGTATTGATTAACTGTGCATTGAAACCAGCCATTAAACCAATCTGAAGAAGCAACAATTAGCGCAGTACTGGGAGTAATGCCGCCTCAGATATCCATCTTCATAAAACGGAAGCATCTGTGCTGGCGTTTCATAACAGCACGGAAACTTTCGGAAAGTTCTTTTCCTCATGGCAGCAAGTTAGGATCGAGTTTTGCGCCCAAAGTGCTGACAGGGACTCGTTGGCAGAGGACGTACACGCGCACAGACAACAGTGTGCATACCAACATACTGACATAGGAGTGTGTGTGTGGGTGTCTGTTTAGGTATCTTTGTGGGGACCAAAAACTGGAATGTTACTATACTTGGGGGACCAACGGTCACTTATGAGGACACAAGTGCCGGTCCTCATGAGTTTGAAGGCATTTTTGAGACTCAAAATGCGGTTTTAGTGTCAGTGTTACAATTATGTTATGGTTAATTTTAGGCTGAGGGTTAGGATTAGGCATTCATTTTTGATGGTTAGGGTAAGCGGCTAGGGAAAACATTATGTCAATTGTCCTCACTGAGATATCAAAACAAGAATGTGTGTGAGTGTGAGAGAGAGACTCAGCTTTCTCTCCCCCTTGAGTTGGAGACAAGATGTATACCCAGGCACAATCACATTGTCACTGTGTGTCCTGCATACTAAATTATGAGGATCAATCACCCGTTTGTACATTACAGATATTTGGTGTACACACACACACACACACACACACACACACACACACACACAGAGTCTCAGCCTGATTTTCTAATTAAAGGCAGGGTCACAAGAGAGACTTAAACACGTAAGCTATGTACTTCACTAATGAACCTCTGCCTCTCGCGCGCACTCTCCCTCTCTCCTTTGCTCCGGTTTGGTCAATATCTGCCTGGAGGTCAGACCATTAGAATGTAAGGCGTTACGCACGTGTGATAAAGGGTGCGTGGGAGTTTTGTCGGACAAAAAGGCTGGCCTCGCGCGGCTGCTGAGGGCGTTCGAGTTGTACAGATGTGTGGGGTGGGGGGGTGGTTGAGAAGGAAAGTTCCTCTTCCTATTCTGCTTTTCCCTCCCGAGTTTGAACACCTTCTTAAGGCGTGTATCTCCCGAGGACATAAAAATGGCAAACGAACTGCATATCAGTGTCAATATTAGATACCCGTTCCCGCTGCAGCCAGTAAACACAGATAAACGACAGCACTGTGTCGCACTTTGGTAGCACATCCCGAAGGATTGTGCTCGCTCAGGCGCAAACCGTCTGTTGCCTTTGGTGTGCGCGCGCGCGTCCTCACGCTTGTTTGTGTGCGTCCGACTCTGTAGTGCCAGGTGTGTGAGGCTTATCTGGCATTAAGGTCCAGTGAGCATGATGATGTTTCTCTTTAAGTTTTGTCCCCATTCTGTCTCGTTCATATCTCCTTGCTGGCAGTCACTTGTACTTTTGTGGCGCTTATGTATTCTTCTTTTTTGTTTTTTGCCTTTTGGTGACCTCTAGGTTGGGTTCGGCCTCACCTTTTGGGTGGTTGATTTGTCTGTATCTGAATCCGGGATGGCACCTCGTTGCTCTTTGTGACATCTGAGTGAAAAGACGAAAACCGTGGAATGTTTTCTGCCGTTTCAGCTCCGTTTCTCTCCGCTGCGGTTTTCTCTGTCAGCTGAAGAAAGTTCAATAGAGGCACTGATGTCTTCTCAGAGGCACTACTTTGTGGATATTATCTGTCTTGCCCGTCAGTCTTCCTGTGCAGTCAGGGCTTGTCATCGTGAAGCCAAAGAACATCGGCGGCTTTAACAAAAGATTAAGCTGAATATGTTCCACCTGCCTTCTTGCTTCACTTCTGAATTCCCACCTGTGTTGGATGCTCTACTCTTCATCCTGCAAAGGAAATAAAAAAAGAAAAGAAATTTTTTTTGTCTTATTTTGTTTAGTTTTTTTGTTGCTTCTCTCCAGAATAGTGTGTGTTTGCCATTATTTACCCTTCCTGTTGTGCTCGTCTCTGCAGTGATCAGCGTCTCCATGGAATGCGCAGGGAGTACATGCAAGCCCGAGCCGCCCCGGGTTACGAGGAGCTAGACGCAGCACGGCGCCGAATCCTGGAGTATGATCCAAACCGGGTGAGTGTGAGTGCTTTTTTTGGGGGTGTTGTAGTTGGTTTAAACTGGACACCAGTTTAAAAGGTGGTGAAATAAAGAGTCTGTGTGTGCTTGTTTCCAAAGCACTCCAGCACTCCTGAAAGACCAGCATGTTTTCCCGTGTGTCGTTCTCAGGCTGGTCTCAGCTTCTTGTTAACATTTGAGGGGGCTGTGTGCCATCGAGGAGCTGCCCGCTTTCCTCTTCATTTGGTATATGGAGAGATCTATTAGACTGGTGACATTTCCATCCCACCTTTCTTTTAGCTCCACTTTATCTCTTTCTTTTGTATCCTATTGCTTTTCCTTCTCTCCACCCCTCACCCCCCCACTCCCCTTTTCTTTTCTACAAAGGCCTGAAATCCCTGATTGTTGCCTCTCCCAACCAGACTGCACTGCTAAATGTCCCTGAACCTGTATTGATCCGGCCTGAGGAATCATTTCATTTACCTCTGTACACTCCCAAACTCGGCATACTCGCCATGGAAATCAATAGCCATTTATCAAGCATTTTAAAAAGGGATTTTTTTAATAGCGAGCCCAAAGATGCAGAAAATCACACTTTGATCCAAATCAGAATCGCCGAATCTCGCCACGGCATTTCCACTGAGCGAGATTTGGCTTTCATTAGGTAACGCGGGCGAGCGAGGAGAGAAGCAGAGGCATCTGGGAAATATGGATTTACTGACAGCATCGCCGCAACAAAATCGCCTGATACAACCGGCCTCCCGCCGCGTTCACGTCCTCACTTATTGTAGTCTGTGTCTATTGAGCAATGAAGCCCCGTGAACCAGTCTTCATTAGGCACTCACAGACACACGCCACAGTAGCTGTCTCTGAGGCCCGAGGGGCTTTGTCACTCATTACGCATCCCTATGCAGCATGTGTTTCTGCCTCGGATCACCGTGACTCAGTCGGTACCCAAACTCTGATGCAATTAAAGCGCAGCAAGCATGAGGTGCAACCTCTGATCAGTTTGTTATTTTTTTTACCCAAAAAGAAGACAGCGGTGTCCACAGCAGAAACCAGCAGTGGCTTTCTCCCCTGAGGAGACTGATAATGAAACACAGCACACACCCTCACACACACACACACACGTAGTGCGAATAGACACAGGAAAACATCAAGGAAATTCTAGTGGGAACATAAAAAGAGGGGAAAAAAGATATTGGCAGGATATTTTGATTCATAACATGATGATATATAATTACATTCACAGACATCGATTAAGCTTTTATGGAGTATATTGCTTGAGTGCTTAGTTGTTATATTTCTTTCTTTCAAGTTCAGATATATCAGAAACCCCTTCCCTCGCACTCAGACGTACGGCTGTTTGCACAGATTTCCTGCACTCGGCTTTAACCTCTCCTCCTTTGCACTGAAGTTGCTTCTGTTTGCTCATGAAACTTCTGCTCTCTGATTTTCCTCCTTTTCTTTTTGTGGCACACAGGTTATGTTTGATGGCTGAGTGGTTAGAGCGCATGTCAAACAGGTACCTCTCCCAGAGGAGCGGGTTTCTGCTTCAGTCACTGCTCTTTCCCTGCATCACTCGTCCAATCTGTAATATAATTCAGTATCCAGGTGAAAAACTTAATTTAATACTCTTTGGTTTAATAATTAACCAAACTTCAGTACAATCACAGAGATGGTGTGTTTGGCCAATGAAAAGGTTCTGTTAGAGATGTAAGATTATCCAAAGTAGACTAAATTATCGAGTAAAGACAATAATGTATTCCCATTAGTTTATGGGACTTGATTAAATCTACTCCAGAGAACACCTCAGTAATCACTTTATAGGAGAAAATACCTTCAAGTTTTGTTTTGTACAAATCTCTTTTATTTTAAATCTAAATCTAAATTCACTGTTTTGAGAAAACAATAAAAAAAAATTATCCTCCACTTTAAAATACCAGCATGAGACAAGTGTAAGACATAATTAAGCCCTGTTGTGTTTGTGTTGTTCACTTTCGGGGGCTGAAAAAACAGTGGATCAGCAGTGCTTATGTCATGTGATCATCAGGATGTATGAAGTGGGAATCACCAGACATCACATGATACGATGTCAGCTATTACATTTGCACTCAGCACCGTCCGGTTCTATAGTAATATTACTAAAGCCAGCTGAGCCGAGTTCTCTCGAGTTGTGCTCTTCGACA
This sequence comes from Oreochromis niloticus, assembly GCF_001858045.2. Taxonomy (NCBI): domain Eukaryota; kingdom Metazoa; phylum Chordata; class Actinopteri; order Cichliformes; family Cichlidae; genus Oreochromis; species Oreochromis niloticus. The sequence continues at coordinate 11,523,773 of NC_031986.2, forward strand.
AAGTCTGTATTTATAAATTTGACTGCAGTTATTTTCAAACTTTGGACATTGTCTCTGAGAGTGATGGCAGTCATTCCAAGTCAGACTGCAACTGTTTGTAGAAAGGTTGCAACCTGTGCAATCACCTTGTGATCAAAAGTGTGCAACACCCTCAAAGTCTGGGCAGCCATTCAGTCACCACAAGTTGCGATTGTTCGCAGAATCACCATCCAGCCACCAATTTAGTTTTATTTCTTTGTTTATTTCAGTAGCTGTAGGGAGCTCGCTGTCCTATCATTAGTTGTGTGACTGAGCTGTTAGCTTGCTCTGGGAGGTAGCTTTGTCAAGCTAACCGTGTCCAGCGTTGGGTAGTTTTTTGGTTGAGATGATTTAATGTAAGTTTGCTCAGTTCCCAGAATAATAACTAAATAATTAATAATAAAATATCAATATTTGGTGTCCCTGTGTCGATACATTATCGCCATGCACAATATTGCAGTTCCATGCCATCTCAAAACCCCCACCCCTCCCCCTACAGGATATTGCTGCACATTTACCTTCTTACCTTACTTTCTCTCTTGATTGTATGGGACGAGCATAAATACAGACGGCTTGAGCGTGGCGCTCACTCGCTTACAACGGCCTTGTTTTATCAGCCTTTTAGTTGCCACCACTTCTATCACGCCACGCTGCTCTTTTATACTCGACCCTTTTCTGCAGCCTTGAATGGTTAAAAAGGCTTTCCGAGCTCTCCGCACAAGGCCAGGAGCACACATCTCCTTCTGTCAGCTGTGTGTATGTTTGAAAGAGAAGATAAGTGTGTCTGTGTGAGTGTGTCTGGGTACCACACTAACCTAAACGGACATAAACAAAAGCAGGAATAAAAGACTATGGTTACAATATCTATTCATGTCTTTGTTTATTTGATTTTTTCCCAGCGTGCACGGTTTAGAGGTGGAGTTGATCATGCGGGTCTGTGTCACTGGCTTCGTGTGTATATGTGAGCACGCCCATGCGGTTAAATCTGGTCTTCAAAAAGGGCTTCATGTCGCTTTCTCATTTCTTTCCTCTAACCCTGCTTCCTCTGTGTTCCTGTCTGTCTATCTGTCTCTAATTTGACCCGTCCTCCATGTTCCCTGTCTGTGGATAGGTCACACTTGTAATTATGCCAATCACACTGTCCCCACTCTCTCCGTTTTCTCCGTATGCTAATGATAGGCTCCCTTTAATGTCTTGATGGCCAATTAAGCCACAAAAGTACACGAGAAGTTTCTTTTTTTAGACTTCTTTGTTCTGTAAGATCAGTCAGCTGTTGCAGAGACTTCTCTTGACATGGTTGTTTATTATAGTTCGATAAGCTGATATATTATTGCCTTTAACTCGCTGCGTGCACATGGGCTTATAAATTTGTTGACTCCTGCTTGTTGCTACGACACCACTGATGACATCATAATCTAATGATCTAATATTTGAGTGGATTTTGGCGTAAAGCTCTGGTTGTGTTGTGTGACATTCAGTTTAGTGATGTGGTGAGACTTTCTAGCACGAGACTGAAGTGTGAAAGTCCTACTTCAGCTTGTGTAACAACTCAATTTAAGCGGCCTAATGTTGGATCGGATCCTCGGGTGTGTTTGGATTGGTTTGAACACTCTTTTTGTCCCATTGATTGGATCTTTTTTCCCCAACTTCGATTGTTTTAGGCTGGATGTAAATGACATGGTTGTTGCACTTGTATTTTGGTCATTTTACTTTGATTATCCTCTAATTTCCTTTGTTTCCTTCTCGTTTGCTGTCGTTCTTTCTTGCTCGACATTGTAATGCATTGTTGAGGACTGTCACCTCACAGCATTTGGTTTCAGTATCGTTCAGTTTTAGGGTTTTTTTGGTTTTACAGATGATTCCAATTTAAAATATGTTATACAGCTCGCTAATAAACAAGCAACACAGTAACAAGCACGTCTGAATAATTAAAAATTTATGGAAGAAGAAGAAGAACATTATTAAATTAGTTAAAAATGAATGTTGGATAACTGGTATGATAAGAGGGTATAAAAACAGAGCGCTCACTGTGAAACTGTTTGAGCAGCTTGTTGCCTACATTATAAATGTAACCGCACAGTTGGCTACATCAAAATGAGAAACTCATTTTAAGAAATTCATTGTTATAAAAGTAGGACAGTGAAAGGGCATCGGTCAGCTCTAGATTTGCTCGGATTAGATCTCCACACTCTGGACTCTCTGATTAGCTCAGCTATGGTTGTCCGTCTGTTCCACACAGCCAGCAACACGCCCGGTTTTCATCATATCTAAATGTGCGCACATCCTCTGCACACACTCCAAAATTCACACCATGATGGATAAACCTTTTTTGACAAAAATCATGAACCATGAGATGATGGGGGTTATTTTAAAAACATTTTACAGGAAACTTTTAAAATGCCAGATGATAAAATATGAGATGCTTGGCGGTTCCAGTGTTTAAGTGTATGGAAAAGTGGTTTGTAGTCTAAAGCACTTTGAGTGTTTGAGTATAAATGCCAGTCCATGTCTAGTTCTCTCTCTTTTTCCTCACTCGTTCTCCCTTTTGGCCTATTTGTTTGCCCCCTAGTGGTTCTTTTTGGATGTCCTACAAAGTCTACAGCTGGTGCACTGACCAAGACCGAGTGTCTTTTTTTCTCTCTGTCAGGTTTATTATAATGGAAATGTACATTTTAGTGTATGTGACCATCCCAAAATGAATGGTAACGCAGTGTGCCAGAATCCTGTTTGCCCAGTCTAACAAAGTCACGGGCACACATACAGGAGGTGCACACACCCATACACGTACGCAGGAACTCGTGCATCTTATCTTCAACTCATTACCCCGTGAATCATAAACAACAGCGGCAGCACATGTGACACCTTAATGAACACAGAAGTCCCCGAAAACCACACTCGCGACTACACACTCGGAGTCATTATGAAACACACACACGGAAAAACGCTCACACAAGTCCAGATACGACTTGTCATCCATTGCGCAGCTGCTTTTTTCTTTTTTCTTTTTTTTGTGCTTCTCTCTAATGTTGTGTGCACGGACATCCATCACCTTGATGATATTTTAATGTCACATCCTCAGGCTGTCTCAATCTCTCCCCCTCTCTCACTTTTCCCTCTCCCTCCCACACGTCGGCCATCACTTCATAAATAAACCCCCACATCATTAAGTAAACACGCACCAGCTTGTCACGGTGATAGATGGCGTACACACACACTTGCGCGCACACACTCGTTTGTAGACGTGTGCACACACGCATTCAGACGCTGGTGATCTGCGAGGGCCTCTTCATGCCCACAGGCAAAAGCCCCCAGTGGTTTTTGTGCCCATAGTCCTAATGATCTTCACCAGTGAGATGATCTAAAAGCTTAGTTTTAGGGGGGGGGGAAGCACCTCGTTCTAAGAAATAAAGTCAATGGCAGTTGTCAAAGTGTTGCGTTAACAGACTTGCAACTGTATCTGCAGGTCCTGTATCTGTGGGCTGATGTGTAGGCTCTCACTGGCTCCCACTGTGCCTCACTGACTGTCCATCACAGCTTTCACCTGACAAGTGCGCGCTCTTACTGCACACTCTGTGCTATGAACAACTCTGGCCCGCTCTCTCACTCAGGGAGAGTGCAGGTGTAATGGATGTGCCGGCTTTTTGCCTGCTGCTGGAGACGCTGTGATGAAGGCCTGCAGAAACCTGCTTCTAAACACACAAGGGGGAGGGAGCAAATGATTGAGGGAGAAGATGTGAGAGGAGGAGGAGAGTGGCAGCAGGGAAGTGACGGCGCAAGAGAGAACTTTTTTATTTTTATGAGAAACAGGACAAAAAGGAACTAAAACTAAGAACATGACAAAGCTGAAGAGAAGAGTCAGAGAGGCTTAAAGAAGCTCCTTAGGGGGAAATGGGAAGGATGAAAAATAGGACATCTAATAGGAGGAGCCGGATTGGCACGACGAGGAGACAGATGGGATAGAGGAACTGACAGACACATGGAGGCATTGACATAAAAGACTAAAGAATATGAGCTAAAGAGGAGAATGAAGAAACGATGGTTTGACGGTGTAAAATGTAGCCTGCACGGCCTTAGTTGTTAGAGATTTAAACAAGCATCCGCCCTGCTGTAGTGTCCTTGGGCTTTATCTTTACTCTATCTCTAAATTTTCCATTAGGGATGCATTAATGCTCGGAAGTTCCTCTAAATTCATATTCCAGTGCGTTTTCCTGCCACAGCACACGGATTTGTTTTGGAAATGATTTGTAGTGTTCTCCTTGTGAGAGGAAAATCACTGCGTAAAGGGAAGAAATAAAAAAAAATGACAGAGAGCATATACATTTTGGCTTACGGCCAATCAAAACATTTCATTTGGAATAAAGCGGTAAACACGGTCGTTCTGTCGGGCTGATGGTGACGCTGGCTTCCAGCCAACCAACAGCCCAGGAAAAAAAACACAGAAAATTAATTCAGATTAAAAAAACCTCGTGTGAGCATTTTCTTACCAACTCCTTATTCAAAAAGATCCTTATTTTAAAAAACAAAACAAAGAAAAGGCTCTTGAATGGAAAAGTGAACCAGGAACAGTCAGTGTGGAGTTTTAATAGGGATCGTCCTGGAATTCCGACCACAGTTTTCTATGAGAGCAACAAACCATTAACGTTGCACATATACAGCAAGGGATAATGTAGCTTACTATAATTAGTGAACATAGATCGACTGACATCAGTTAAGCATCAGCTGAAAGTATCACTCTCTGGTTGTTGCCAACCGTTCCAGGCTTGCAGTTTAACTGCTATAACCTTTGTGTTAAGAAAAAAAACTAATTTCCTGATGTCTAAGCTCAACGGGGGGTCAATTCAGGCTTTTTTTGGCCGCCAGGCTTGTAAATCACTGGTTAAAGTCCTGTCTTCTATACTGCTGCTGACAAATTGTTGTATTTCCTTGACTTGTAACCTAAAGTATAATGTGTCTTTGCCCCCCTGCTGTCTCAGCTGCCAGTCGAACACGTACAACAGCCCGCCCACTCAGAGGTCCAGAGGCTTTTCTTCCTCTCAGTAATAATAATACACACACACACACACACACACACACACATATGTATGTATATATATATATATATATATGTAAACCTCATTTTCACATCCCTTTTTTAAAGCTGGACTTTAATAGAAGACTAGGAATGAAGTGTCCTTTCTCAGCAGAACAAGGGAGCGGTTGTGTAATGCACGAGGCGGTGTGGTTGTCAAAGCTTTGTTTTCATCCCATGCATGCAGTCTCTCTGCCTCTCCTTCTTGCTCGGCTCTGCACTGGTCAGTTAATTAGAAACTTTTCAGGTAAAATGTTAAAAATGTCGGTTTGTAAAGAAAAGAGAGGGTGAACGAGGCTGAGCTGCTAGTTTGTGCATGTTGGAGAAGGTGAGCGAGTGAGAGCGCGAGCAGCTGGTCCGGGGGTGTTTCTCGGAAGGAGGCTGCACTAATGTTAGACTAATGTTAGTGTTAATCAGGTTAGCATATGCCCAATGCATGTGCGTGTGCGCATGTGTGCGAGTTTGTGCTGTTCCTGCACCTGCACTGTGAAAATGAGGAAACAGAAGAAGTCTGGACGCAATAAAAAAATGATGTAGTCCCTCCCAGGTTTAAAATTAGGTAAATAAATACAACCTGAATAACCAACAACACACGACATATTACGCTTGTCGGTATTTATTCAGCAAAAGCTAAGCTAACAGCTTGTAGAACCAGTGTTACCAGTAATAACATGGATTTATCATGTCCTGTGTGAATTCACCAGTATCTCCCATCACATTAAATACAGATTTTTTTATGCTTTCAATCAAGCTGAGCTCTGGGCCTTGGGATTCGTTCCTTTTTTCAACCATTCTGTTGCAGATTTGCTGCAGTGTTTGGCTACAAAACAAGCCCAAATCATCACCCCTCCACCTCCGTGCTTGACAGTTTCTGTGAGGTGTTTATGATGATATCACAGCCAGACATCTCCACTTTGGTCTCACCTGTGAAATGGACACTGCTCTAGAAAGCTTGTGGTTTGTTCAAATGCAGGCTTTCTCCTAAAAACACTTCCAGATAAGTGACAAAATCTCAGTGTGCAGTCAGATCGGTCCATCCCGAGCATGAACCTCCTAAACGTGTACACATTTAATCACAGTGCACTGCGCAAAAATTAGTCAGGAAACAAATGCATAAACTGCACAGAAGCCAACATGCACATATGTATGAACACCCGCTCAGTCACATTTTATTACCGACTTTTAAGAGGTAACATGCCACAAACACATAAAACCCACACAGCTCACAATCAACCATGGAAAAGAAACAAGTCTAGACACGCATAAGCAGGCGCACACACACACACACACACACACACACACACACACACACACACACACACACACACACACAATCATCATCAAAGGGCTGCAAACCTCAGCTTTGGCCAGACTGAAGCTGTTTTCAGAGTTCATTTCACTGCAGGAGGCTGCAGCCAAATCCAGGCTGGCAGCAAACACAAAACTTTTTGAGGAGAATCCCATAATTCAGTAATTACAAGACATGCAGTCTCCTCATCCTGGTTTCCTTTTAACCCCCTCTGAGATCACTCTCGCACCCTTAAACGTAAAACACACTCTAGATTTTCTGTTATACACACACACGCCCGTCTTATCCTGTACAACAGTTGAGCCCTGCGCTGATTAAAGAGTGCCCGTTGGTCCCTAACTCTAACTGTGGACCAGGCTGCTATTCTGGCTCATAAAATTACACAGGCCCCACCACAAGTTAGTGTTTGGGTCACGCAGCCCAGAATAACTTCGAACAAGCTACTGTGCCCAGCTACTGGAAAACAGACCGAACAGGATGAAATGACAGAGGAGAACTGAGTCGGGAGGCGGGGCTTACAGGAGACTGTTCTTTGTTAATGCAGGGCTTGATGTGATAATTATAAAGGGAAGGATGTGCTGCAGAGATTGCCCCTTCTTACAAGCCATTTAGTCCAGCTTTCAGCCTTGTCAGATCGTTTTATTCCTTTCCACTGAGGTGAGATAATTCACTGGTTTGCAATGCAAATGTAATTGCCGGTTGCACTTATACCATGAGCTCTTCCAGAACAAGGAATTATCGGGAAATTGTGATTCATGAATATTCTGCAAACAAGTAAAATTGAACTGTTTCCAGTTAAAAGTCCTCTTTACCAGCCCCCAGAAGGTCACGGGGACATTAGGGGAGGGCAGTACGTACTTGCATCATGTTAGCATGTTAGCTTTTTGACAGAGTACATCAGCTTGAAAAAGGCTGTTGATTTTCTATTGTGATCCCCTTGCAAAAGCAAAGGGGAAAAAAAGACTACTGTGGAGCAATTATCTCTCCATCCCATAGTCTGCATGTAAAAGATGAATGCTGCCAATGTTATATCACACTCTGGTTTGTGGACCAACACCTTAAAGCTTCAAGCAGTAAGAAGTCCAACAGCTAACACTAGCTAGATTGGTTAGCAAGGTGCATCAGTAGATATGGGTTCAATGCACAGACACACAGTTAAATGGTAGCATGCAGATGAAAAATAAGAATTTTACTGTGAAATTACCTGCAGCAAATCATAGTTATTATGCAATGATTGCAATAAAAATGCCTCTTAAGGCACCAAGCCGAGCAAACACTTTGCAGCCTAGCCGTCACCTCTCTGTCCCTCAAAATGTCCATGCCCGTGTTTGTATTAGGGCTTACCTTTAAGTCTTAATCCAAGTTAAATGAGTGGGTTATGTAATATATCACACCCTGTATAATTATGGAAAAAAAAGTTGGAAATCTTTGTGCTCTTTTTCTTTGCTCTGGTTTATCCAAATTCACATTAGGCCTCGCAGAATCGTCATGCTCATTCGGTGCAGTTTCTGAAATTTCACAGAGTCTGAGCAGGTCGGCGGGTGTTGTGTATTGTTTGACATCGTCTGCTTTCTTGGCCATTGCTTGATTGGTACACATACGAGCACTCCCTGTTCCAGCATCTCCGAAGCGCACCGACTCCGACTCGAGCACCGGCTGAACTCCTGTTCACACTCCTGGGAGACAAAGACAAGAGTTGAACAGCTCGTTCCAGCATTATGTTTCTACCCGCTGCTATCAAGTATTCTCACACACACGTATAACATCTTTCTCCCTCTTTTCTCCCTACAAAGTCACAATGAGTGATTCCATCCACGGACTCCTCCTCCTCTGTCCTTGTCTCTCCAGCTCATCCCTGAGGCTCCACGTTTCTCTCTCGCTTCTTTTTTTGTTTTAAGTCACTTCATTCCAATGCTGCACAGCAACCGGGTGATTTTTTTTTCTTTTCTTTTTTTCCCCTCCCTCTCTCCCGCTTCTCCATCTGGGCCAGCAAAGGCCTACAGGGACTTATTTGGTGTCTGTCTTTATCCCCACAGCTCGTCTGTGGCCTACGGGCAAACTGCAGAGTGTGATCTGTCTGCGAGCAGATAAAAATCTCCCGTTCTCTTCAGTGCTCGTGCCCACTCTCACTTCAAAGCACTTCACCGCGCTATGTTTAGATTTAAGAAGATGGAGTTTCGACAGGGTCAGCTACGTGTTTGTGTTGTCTCCGCTGAGGTCACATTTCCGCCGTCGTTTTAAATCATGACACCATTCCTCTCAAAGGTGCCAGTGTGCACAATGGGCATTTCTGTTGTAGCACCTGCATTTTCAAGGTAATGTCAAGTTCTTACAGTTTTTTTTCTTTTTATATTTCAAGCTTTTACCTCTAAAAAAGAGGCATTAAATGCAGGCACTTGTTGTTCCTAAAGTCATATTTTTATAGAGAAATCTAAAAGGATAAGCGTGATTTATTTCATCACTTAAGGCTCTGAGTGTCTTCCTAATTGACTTTTAAATCAAGTGGCTGGAACACTAAACAGGCCACTTCATCACCCCCCTCCACCCAAAAATCTGGGGTTTTGTGTATTGTCTGTACTTCACAAAGAAAATTGCTGCCAGCAGTGAGCTGGGAGGCGAAAGGGACATCATGGGCCAAGAGGATGCAGTGCTGGCAAACATCTGCAAGTACTGCACTCTGCAGAGGAAATTGCTTCTTTGCTAAATTTCCAGAGAGAGTTAGAGGGAGTTGGCTTCTAGGTAGCTTCTGCTAATGCGCCATCATACAAGGAGCAATGTTTTTTGGGGAAAAAAAACACTTTTCTGTGGATTTTTCCCATTCCCATTAATTGTTTTTGGAACTAAAAAAATCTGGAAAAGCCTGGACAAAATATAAGTAAGAAAGATGCACCTAGGGATACATCGGGAAATCAGATTTTGGGGGTCTTTTTTTTACTGACCCTTTCAAACCACTGCAGTAATCCTCTTCTTTAAAGGTCCTGAAGTTGGCAGGGCTTGCATCAAAGCATCTGAAGGTCAAACAGATCAACCTCACGACATTTTCAGCAGGCCATTGGAGAGCATGAGTAGCTGGATTCAATCATCAAAGACTCCGTCGCCGGTGGTGGCGTCAACCCCCACATCTGCAAATCTGTGACCGGAAGGAGAAAACAACGGAGGACTGTTTAACGCGTGCTGTGGAGATGATGCCTTCTCAGAGCACAAACGCATGACTCAGCACAGCTGGACGGGGAACTGGCAGAGTGATGCTGCTGGTTTGGTTTTTTCTGTTTTTTCTAAAACCTGGTTTGAACTTTAAGGCTGTTTCTGGACTTGTGCACACTCTCTGGTTGCATCACAGGGGAAAAAAATCTGTTTCTTACACACATGAAGACATACCTTTTGGAGGTGTCATAACCTGGAAAGAGGGGACACAAACCATCTGCACACACACACACACACGCAGTGGTATTTGGATGTTATTTCAGTGAACAGTGGGAGGCTAACAGAACCGCAGAGGAAGACAGGAACAGGGACACAGACCCAGTAAATAAACAACACCCCATGGCCACTGCCATGGCCACACACACTAACACACATGGAACAGGTTTAGGATCCATGTTGATTGAAGATAGGTGCGACAGCAAAGCACACCAACATGTAAGTTCCCATTCTGATGTCAAAGGCTCCTTTCCACAGGTTACTGGAACTGGAACTTACTGATTTGGTTAAACATAACATCTTAACATATTGTTAATGCTACAGTCACACAAGGGGAAAGCAGCGGTTGAAGGCTGTGGCACAGCCAAATTTGTTGTAATCTCATTGCCTTTGAGCTAGTTGCTTCAAAGACAGACTAGGTCATCTTCAGAGTGACTTTTTTGCATCAAGACAGCATTAAAACATCAATAAGTTAGTCTGCTATCAGCTTTAAATTGATTGGGGCTACGTTAGTAATTAATTGTTATAAAATTTCAAAAATCAGAAAGCTGTTACCGTCTGCATACGAAGAAATTCGCATTAACTACTCGCATTCAGAGTCCAATAAGGACCTCTTAGATTTGAAACAGAAATTCAGGAATAGTGCTGAACTCGCTACAGGTCAGCAGCTCACCTGTAGAGTGACACCGTATAGGACTGTAACCCCAATACACCACCAAAGAAGTTGAATCCTGTGTTGCAAACAGACATATAGATGAGTTGCATTGATCTGGGCAGGCTGACTCAGCATGTTGGCAAACTGTGCATTTTTAAATTAGACTAGCAAGTATTTGCTAACTAGTGATTGTTTGGAGACCAGTTGCAACCAGAAAGGTTTTATACACGAGGACTAAAAACATATAAATGAATAATATAGCAACAACCATTAGCCCACCATCATGACGGGTCTCCACTGCTGTTTTGCTGCTGTGCTGTGTGCCTGAGAGCAGCAAGCAGCAGGTACTCTGACACCGAGCTGACATAAAAGTGTACATACATTATGGGGCATAAATAAAGCACTTAGGTATATTTTCAGTTCTTTTAGTTTGAGGAGTACCTGCTGAACTCTGCAGTCTCTACTGTGCCATCTCTCTTTCTCTTTATTTTAAATCTCTGTGAGTACGCTATGATAGAAGTATCATTATCAGGGGATGAACACGAGGCTCTCTGCAGACATCCTCATTGCCCTCCGAGGTCTGTGCAGACACTACATTACAATGCACCAACTATGCATTAGTCCTCCAGGTGGACTTGGAGGGGAGGGAAAAAAAATAAGTATAATAGGAACAGCTACTCACCTCTGATGTCTGCAGCTGTCTATATGTGCGTCAGCAGGAGGGTAAAATCCCAGCCTCAGTCTCTTTATTACCCACAGAAAGGCTCAACAGTGTTAAAGAGAAAGATGCAAGCACCAATGTGTATGTGCGGTCAGACTGACTAGCAAAACATGGAAACAGCCACATCTGTGAACACCATCGCCCGGCCGTGTTTAAAATCTCATATTTGGAACCAATAATTCATCAAAAAATCCAGCTGCTTTGCACAGATGCTTTAACTTTAAAAGACAAGCCTACTTTGAATGCTGCGTCATCATTCTTGGCTGATGGCAGCTTAAACAAATCAAATCCTCTCTCACTCTCTCTGTGTTTGTCCACTTTTAGCCAGTAGCGTCACTGGTTTTCACAGAGATGTGCACAATGTTGTGTTGAGTATGCTTCCTCTCTCGCTTCTCTGATGCATGTAAAACATTCAGTCTATTTGGAGTTCATGTAAACAGTTTGAAAGTTTAAACCGGAGAAAATGTATTTGGACAGATAAATTAGCTTTGCGTGCGGCTGCGGCAAAGCATACGAGTCACCAGCGCCGCTCTGAACACTCTGTAGCTAATGAGACAAAATATCTGTTCGCCCCGTTTGTTTCATCCTTACATGGACCTCTAGCACACTCGTCTAGTCAGAGCCTGAACTCAACTGTACGGAAATGTAAAGAGCCATTGGAAGGTCAGAAGCTGAGGCCTGCACAAACACTAACAATGATGACAATTACCAGCAGATTGGCCTATTACCAAACTAGACTGCATTCCAGTCTGAGTGTGTGTAACCTTTGGTCCCCGTGTGTGTGTATGTGTGTGTGTACCATCTGCTGCTAACGAGCTCTGTGTGAGCAGGGTCCAGGTGTGGGAGTGTTTAGTGTACACTGGGGGGCAAGTGAGCCTCCTGTTTGTGATCCGCACACACAGAGCCCTCCTAATTCGACATAATCTTGTGTGCCGACGGGCTCGATTCGGCTTAGCATGAAAGAGGTGCTTCGACCTTTTCGAGCATGAGCTGGTTATTAGCTGGTAACTATGCCAACAAACTGTCTCACAAGAACACTGCAAATCTAAGAATTTTGCCCGGGAAAAAAAACTTTATTTTGGAAAGACGCTCACCCCAGTGGCTATGCAAAATAAAGGGAAAAAATACACGAGAATGAAAAATAGAAATAGAAAAATCACTGCTTTGGACCTGACATAGTTATCAGTGGTTAATATGAGTATTAATACTCAAACTACTACTATTGTTCCTCTTATCTTGCCCTAGTCGAGCTATATGATCATGTAAGGATTTCCACAGCCAAATTTGAGGACCCTCGATGTGGATGCAGAAGCGGTAAAATGTTGCTGCAGATGTGCATCTCTATCTTTAAAAAACTGCAAAATAAGACACTGACTTTGGCGGAGGATGCTCTCGCAGATTAACGATGATACCTAGAGTCTATCAAGCAATCCACTAATGCTGACGTTGGAAACAACTTATCCCTAAGAACGTTAAAGCCAACGGAAAAGAAGTCGTCTTAACTTTACCGTCACTCAACCCTAAATAGGATTAGAGCTTAAAAAAAGCGCACAGCTGTTGTGCTTGTCTACATTTAAAAACCGTGGTTGAAATTTAAAGATTTGTTCACCTCAAGAAGTGCTTTTCAAAGCTTTCAGGTGAGAAAGCACCCACTCAAAGAGAACGTACAGTGTCAGATTTAGCTCTGTAGTCATTAACATTTTAAAGCCATGTTTGGATGAAACTTGTTTTTGCAGGTGTGTTGCGTGTTTGAATATATAAATATATAAATATATATATATATGGATGTGGTGGTTTCTTTATGTTTAAAACTCCAGCTGTCAGCAACTAGTGGCAGCAGTAGTCAGATACTCTTTGGCTCTCAGGTTCCTGCTTTGTTTGGTCTTCTCTTCTGCATGTGCTTCATATTTACAGCTTCTTTCCCCTCTTCTGTTTTCTCTCCCTCTTGCGCTTATCTATTCTATCTCCTCCCACGGGGGAGTCAGCAAAATCTCATCACAGTGATTTTTAGGGAGGGTGGGGGGAGAGAGAGGATGGATATCGGGTGGGTTCCGCCTCATCGTGCCAGTCGGATGCGGGGCTCGCGGGGTGATGTTGCCAACAGGAGGTGGGCATGGGGTGCCAGGCACAGGCTCCATACTGAGACACATGCTTAATTAGCATCCGAGATGGATGGAGGGAGGAAGAAAAGCATGGATGGATGGCAATACAGGAGGCTAATTATGCCGTTTGAAAAGAGACGGCGGAGTAAAGCGTCTTGGAAAAGGCGAATCTTAGCATCTCAGTCGGAGAATGAAAGCGCTGCTCAGGCATTGTGTCAAAGCACTTGGACTCTCATTTGAGGCTTATTGTATATATGAACATAGCAAATTTCCAGCACAGCCAAAAGTGCTTCAAGAAATTCATTTCCTGAGCTCTGGCAATGCTTTCTGATGAATGCGACAGCTGCGCTGCTAGAGCTGAGTGGTGTGTGTTTTTCAATGCGTATCATCTGGCACTGTCAAGGCAAAGCTTTCTAATTTGGAAAAATGGAAAAGTGGCATTCTGCTCATTCACACTCGCGCACGTGCCAACCATTCTGTCATTGCGAGCGTTTGTCAACTGGCGAACTGCGGCACGTGCGATGACTCGACACAATTATAGACTTTATATCCTCTGTTATGTTTAGGCTCATTTGCTTTCCCACGATGAGAGAGTATAAAAAGCAGTCTCTGGATATTCTTATTGTAAGGTTTTAGTGCAAATTACACACAAATAAATGCAGATGAACACAGAGGAAGTGCAAGCAAGATTAAAAGGGGGGCAGATTATGCTCATTTGCCACCTTCATGTTTTTTCCTTGGTCTTCATTAGAGTAGCTTTGCATGATTCATGGTTCAAACTAATCTCCCTTCTTCTTCTTCTGAGCCTCACACTTCATCTGCAGTCTGAAATAAGCTCACCTGGGTTATAGCAGCTTTCCTCTGATTGGCTGCCCCTCAGAAGGTTTGAACTGCAGGTGGGTGGAGCTTCTGTGTGGGCAACTACTTCTGATGTTTAATATGAGCACCCACTATTGCACTAACAGTGTTAATATGACAGAAAATAAGGTAAAGCATTATTAGGTCCCCCTTTAGTTTCACCATATGGCACTACTCCCTATCATTGGTGTGCATGTGCAGAATCTGGCTTTCTTTCAGCTACCGCCTGCACATGACATTAACTTTGGCAGTGATAGCTGCACAGGCACAGCAGCAGCCATGCTGTACATACACACAGTGTTTTATATGAAGACGTCAGGTTGATCACCAAGACGCGTAAGGAAAAGTGCATTTGATCCCTCTCCACCTTTCTGAAGTTCTTTTGCTCACTGACCGCCTCCTCAGAAGTCTGACTGCTGCATTTCCCCTCTTAACCGAGATGAATTTCATATTGCTGTTTTACCAGTTGCCATGGTGAGACCGAGACTTGTTTCGTGTGTTTGTTTACTTGCATGTGTGTGTCTGTGTACACCGCAGCAGTATTTCAAGGCACATCATCTGGCACTAAAGCCGGCTGTCTAATTTAGGGGGAAATGGGCTTCCGTCTGAAAAGCATCCATATGACAGGCATCCGTAATGTGTGTTTGGTGTGTGTGCGTGTGTGTTTGTGAGTTAATAAAGGGATCATCCAGACCTTTGGCTGCAGGCTATTATGTTAATACAATCAATGGACAAAGAATTTCACTCATTTTATCTAAACACACATTTCCTCTTCTCCTCATCATTCTCTTCCTTTTCCTCCTCCTCCTCCCATTTTTTGTCTGTTCACAGTCAGAAGATGTATTACGGCTTGTCCAACACACAGACACACACAGAAGGTCTTCCACCTGAGTCCCAGATTCTTGCTGCTGCTAATGCCCCCTTTACCTCACATTATTATGCATCTCTTTGCATAATGGCCCCTTCTCTCGCGCACACGCTGCCATCCAAAGATGGAGAGTTCACTTTCTGACATTATATTAAAACTGCACACAGACACACGCGCACACAGCCCTCATGACTAGCACAATATTAGCATACTATATACACACACAGGCACAAAGCCACTTCAGCGAGTCAAGTAGCAGCCTTGCCCTAGCCATGGCTCTGATGTGCTTCACTTCCTGGCTCCCATTCAGAGGCATTAGAGCTCTCTACATTACAGAGACATGCTAATGATATCTGGTAATGCGCCACTGCAGCATTGACATGCAGAATGAGTTTGAACTCATACATACATGCAAAACAGAGCGATAGACTGGTCTTGCATGAAGTCATGCGGACTCTTTTCATAGTGTGTCTGTGGTTTTAAATGCTGTGTACGTTTGCTGGCTTGCATCGTTTCGATAGCCTGGATCAAACGTACGGCTGTTTGCCTTTTTCAGATTTCCGGGTGAGCATCTGTCAAATTCACGATTAGCTTGTTTATGTCAGTTATTGTGCATATGGTTGCTTTTGTGTGTTTGACCAGCTTTCTAGCGCGTGCGTGTTGTGCTGCAGTGGTGGATGGCACGTTTGACCATTGAAATGTCGATTGGGTAAACAGTCTGTGTTTGTATGTGAAAACTGAGAGTCCAGAATACAGATAATTGAAACTCTGTGTTCTCCCCATGTCTCTGCCTGCACACTCCTCCCTCCTCTCGTGCCCTCAGGGACGGCTTGTTTAAAGCCATTTGTATTGTCGAGATCTTGGAGCACGTGCACTTGTATGCAGCTAAATTTGATGGTAAACGTTAGACTTCAGTTCCCATTAAGTTGGATGATGGTGTTTCATCCCTCGACACAGACTTAGAGCAGAGGACTTGAGCTGTTTTGGAGGCTTATGGTGCAATCACTGTGCTAAAACACCGATGCATCTCAAATTCCCCTCATTTGTACAAATCCTTAATGAAATCCAAAAATGTCTTGGATCAGGGGTGTCAAACATAAGGTCCGGGGGCTAGAATCAGCCCGCCAAAGACTCCAATCTGTCCCACTTGATGTCTTAGGAAAATGTGCAGAGGGCAGTGTTGGGACTAACGCGTTATTAAGTAACGCGTTACAGTAACTACGTTATTATTGTGGTAACGAGCACGGTAACTAGTTATTATGCCAAAACCAGGAACGCGTTACTCGTTACTGGGATTTAGATAGGCTCGTTACTCGTTACTTCGTGTGGTGGATATCGGAGCTTCCACAGATTCAATAACATTAGCAAGTGGTGGAGGCCAGCAGGTGGATGAAGGAAAAGGGAGGCAAGAGGAGACACCCGAAGCGGCCGCCGGTCCGCGTGTCAGGTGAACTGAACTTCAAGTAAGAAGTTATGACCTGCAGTCTATCGGAGTCAGATATAAACCAAGTTTAGTTGGAGTTTATTTTCGGTTTGCTGACATTTTCGTACTGCGTGCTAGCTAGCATGACGGAGTTTCTATACAGCTGGGTGGGTGCTATGTTACTGATGTTGAACTTTATTTTCTTCATACGGTTAATTATTAGAGTTGCCAACCGTCCCCTAAAAAACAGGATCGTCTGGTATTCAGAGAAAATATTACGCGTTTCGTACTGAGGTGAAAAGGAACACAGTTTGTCCCGGACTTCAGCTACAATGAAAAAGACACAAAGCTGAAGCTGCACAGCTGCCTCTTCTTCTCTCATTCTCTCCTCTCCCGTTTCTACTTCAATCACGAAACTGATCAATGATCAGCTGATCGGCTTTTCTCTCTTGTTTATTTATCGCCCACTTTGCGCCAGAAAGAGGAAACCAGCGGATGTCGCGTTAAACAACAGCAGCACATTTAAGCTTGATCAGCTGTTGTTAGAATTTATTTAATATTAATTTCTAGTATCAGCTGATGTTTGCTGGAGCCACAGCTGTAAAGCTGCTGGTCATGATATCGGTTTGGTTATCTGGTGAGAGGGAAACATGCAGATGAAACCAGGAGATGTCCTTACTGAATCATCAGAGCTGAACAGGTGATGGAGAAATAGGTTTACCTTTTAGGTGACATGAATGAGTTGAAGGGAAGTTATGAACTGTTTCTGAGAGACAAATAACACCAGGATCCTTTTCTAAGTAGCTGACAGCTGGTAACTGTGCAGGGGCGGGTCTAGCAAAGTGTTGCCAGGGGGGCAGGTAGGGCATTAACAGGGAAAGGGGGGCACAAGGAAATACTTTTCTTTATTATTCTCATTTAAAATGTCTCGCTTTTAAAAAAATAATTATCTGAGTCTTACAACAAACAATTGATAGATTGATACATATATACCATCAGAACAGTGTACATCACTGTCACAACAGTGTTTGTTTTCATTCAAAGGCTTTATGATTTTTCCTATAATGGCGGGCCGGTCTCTAGTCAAAATGCCCGGGACGATTGTTTTGTCCCAGTCCAGCCCTGGATGCAGCTCATCTGCAGTCTGGTGTTAGCTACATCTTCCTATTCAGAAGGCAGAATTTCCAAGTTCTGAGTACAATCAAAAGCACCACGACTGCAGTTTTTGTGTTGGATGTAAAAAGCAGGCTAGAATCATGGCGGCGGTCAACGACGGTCCAGGCGTGGGATTTCTCTCGTGGAAATGTGCGCATTATTTTTCCTTTCTATTGGTAGGTGGCACAGTGCACTTGTGGCAAGTAAGCAAGCTAGAAGACTGGCAGTCTGGCTGGGTATCCAGTTACGGAAGCAACACATTAACAAGAGAATTCTGAGTAAAACCAAAGTTACTTTCCCTAGTAACTAGTTACTCTGAAAGTAACGAGTAACTTGAAGTAACTGAGTTACTTTTTTAGAGAAGTAACTAGTAATGTAACTAAGTTACTAATTTAAAGTAACTTACCCAACACTGGCAGAGGGGCATAGATTTTAGACTTTTAGCTTGTATATTCATGAGTTTTAGAGCTTTTCCTCCCGTTAAATACCTCCTCATTCATACTACACCAAAGTAAATAAATAATAGATAAAGAATGAGATGACAGAAATACAGATATACTAGAGATATATGTTTTTATGGCGGGTCCAAAGCATAAATTTTAATTATTACAGGACAGTCTGAGCCATTTTCTGTAATTTTACAAACCTATTACTTACTTTTTAGTCCCAACATGTCACGCTAACAGATTTCTTCCATTTACTCCAGCAGTGTTTCAACATCATGTAGAAAAACTGACACTGCTACATGTTTAAATGCTTTTGTCCAGCAGGACTCAATTTCCAGCTTCCAGTACAAAGGATGAAATGGTGAATGTGATAAAAAATAAGAGCTTCTTAGCACACCTACTTATTATTTTATTAGTATTATTATTATTATTATATCCTTTATTTAAACATGTAGCCTCATTGAGATCAAGGTCTTTCTTTCCAGAGAGATCTCAACCAAAAGAAACATGCGAGGATTGAAACAGCTACATAATAAAAGGCCGCATTATACATGATCACAAATTCAGACAGAAATCTACGAGAGTCGTTGCAGATGGACAAAAATCTAATATTGGGAGCAGAGTGCACCGTGCAGTGACCAGCAAGTCTGTATCGTGGTCAGGAACATAAGAAAATGAACATAGGTTGTTTATTTTTTTTTAATTGGCTCTCATGCCCTGTATGGAAATGTCTGTATTCATCATGGGTTTTCTACATTTATTCACATTTCCCTTCCTCTGTAAGTAATTACAGAGAGCAGGCGATAACCTGTTATCCAGGAAAACAACGGAGAGACTTGGAGAAAGAAAGGTGGGGGGAAAAAGAAATTTAGCCGATTGTTTTTCTGCTGCGGTGTTTCAGTGAGGATGAAAAGTTGACCTGAAAATGCACGGCTGTGTACCAACCCATGTGGAAACTGTCTTTGCTGATTTATCCACCTAAGCATGTGGACGGCTTTAATCATTCGGTCACTTCCTGGTGATGGCCTCTCTGATGAGAAACATATCAACCGTCTTTTCAAATCATACTTTGAATTTCTTGTTCTTTTTTTTTTTTTTTTACACATGGCTGGCATGTTTGAAAGAACTGTACACACACACACACGCACATTTATCAAAGGGGTACAGCATCCACTTGGAGGCGAGTGTTTATGTTACCACATGTGGGGCATTCCACGACTCCTCGCTCTCTAATTTTTGTTTATACTGAAACCTTAAGGCTGCACACGAAAGCACGCGTGCTTTGAATGCTTAATGTGCATCAACAGATTTAAATTACCACCGGACTACTGAAATATTACTGAGGTTAAACATGTAGCCTAAGGACATGTGTGGTCTGCACTGCAGGGTTTAGCTCCTTAAATAGGCCTAAAACTTTTATTCTTTCAGGTGACTTCCATCGAGGGCGTTGTGGGTTCGTTGTTCGTTGTTTGGGCCATTTTGATTTGTTTACTTACATTGCTCGTCCTGTGTTTCCTCACAGATGGCACCCAGAGGAGCCGACTCTCGCCCTGACCACCAGTATGAAGAAATAGACCGACAGTACCTCACACAGCCCAGGTGAGACAGCTGTGTGTGTGTGTGCCTGTTTTATTCTTCAGAGCAGGAAATGAAGGGATAACTTTTTGCCACTCCCTCCCTTTGTGTCTCCCCCACTCTCACAAGCACACACACACACACTCACACAGAGCGCAGCACAGACTAATCCTCTTTGGAGCTTATAATTAAATCTGGAGTGTTTGCCTTGGGAGTGTCTACTCATCCCAGGAATAGGACTGATCAGCTCTCCAGAGAGCAGGGCACAGGCAGAAGGATCTCTCTCCCACAGACACAATCATGGAGGATGGTTTGCTCCCATGCAGGATGTATAACCTCTAGTGTGGGTTTAATGGAATTGCACATTCCTCCTGTTTGCTTAACCGTGCTCTTGTCAAGCTATATAGCCCATATACATTTGCCCAACCACGCCAGAATATTCACTGTCTTATGCGTGTAAGCGTGTGTATGCACATGCTGAGCAAACGCCATTTTCGTGATGTTCGCGGCCCGGCAGCTAAGTGGAGCGTGGAGTGGCACTGTGCATGGAAAGCGAGAGGAGGAGAATGAGGAAAAGAGGGGACACCGGGATGGAGAGCAGGAGAGTGAGAAAAAGAGAACAGTCATTTCACGGGTTATTGCCCCTCCTGATATGACAGGCACCAGGGAGCGCAGACATCAGCACCAGCTCAGGGGGTACGAAGCGCACTGAGAATCTGAGAGAGAGAAAGCAAAGGAGAAAGAAGGACATAACCAAGCTGCGCAGGGATAGAGAGATTATCCAGCTGTAACTAGGGGGACAAACCCAAATGGAGGCAGGCTGAAGGAGATTTGAATGACCTTTGACAGACCAAAGCTTCCCTTTTATTGCACTGTGATAATCCATCAGTCAGGTTAGCAAGTAAAAGTAAAACAACTTTAAGTCATTTCAGCATCTCGGATGTGTAGATTTGAATCTCCTTGGATTTGGACTTTCTTGTTTGGCAACACTAGAAATTTGAAGATGCTTTATTGGGAACGTGAGTTTATCGGGAAAGCATGAACGCTGTCCCAGCCAAGGATTAAATATTCCAACAATTACTGTTTCGCAGTGCATGATAGTGTTAAAAGTCTAACTCTCAGCTCATAGATGGATAAATAGCTGGATAGATATCATAGACTAAAACTATTCTGGGAGATCTTGAATAATTGGTCGTTCCTGAGTCACTCGGAAGTTCAAAATAATACTCGGGCAGGGAAAGCATCAGTTTATATGCCGGGATGTGGAAAATGGTGGAATGATCTCCGGCACCAGAGAAGTGGAGATGCAATAGTGAAATGTAAACTGCTTCCAGCAATATTGCTAGCACAGACAGCATGCTAACGCTAAGCTAGCCCAGAACCCAGAGTGATGATAAAGCTGAGTGCATGCTGACCCCAGCCCAGCAGCCAGAGCCTGAACTTCACAAGGTAACAGAAGCAGTGATGAGCAGTCTCGCTTGTAGTTTTATAGCTTCCATCTCTGTCTGCTCTACAGTAGAGTCACTGTGATGATGTAATATGGCCTCAGGTAACACGAAAATAAAGTAACAAGTACTGTAACACATTACGTTTTCTGGCGAGTAATTAGTTAACATACTGGAGCAATGTGTCATACATTACTCTTTTTTTTTTTTTGAGTGAAATGCCAACACTGACCTTAACAAATCAACAACCACATTTGATTTTAGTTTGGCCAATCTCCCACTCAAGACCGCCCCCTTGTGCACATCTGGACTCCTTCCGGCACAGCTGCTATTTTTAGACTGCTTTTTGTGCAATTTCACCATGAACCTCAAACTTTCTCTGAGCCCAAACATCCATTTCTGCGTCAAACTGAATTGACTTTGACGTTGCCCCTTTCCTACAGCGAAATCCGAGATAAATGGCCATTGTTTTGACACTGTGGATGGGGCCCAGCAAACGTCACAAACACACAAGTCCCTGGATCAGAATGAGTTGTCCAAGGAGTGATCTGAAAATAGCTGCAGCACTGCGCAAAGGGATGAACCTACAGAGGGAAACTGGCCATGTTTTAATTACACAGATGGACTGAGTCATTATAAATTGAGTATGTGGGTTTTGGATGTTGGTCAGGCAAATCAAGCAATTTAAAGATCTTCATCATGAAGTCTGGGAAATCTTACTATGTAATTTTTCTCTATTTTCTGACATTTTTATTAAGAAAAACTTAATTAACCGATGATGAAAATAATCATTTGTACCGCCTTAGTGGTCTCTTGCTCTAAAATGTTTTTCCCCATCATATAAATGATAATAACAGATGCTTTATATTAAAGTGGCCTCCATCAGATTCTCTGGCTTTCATAATTAGACACAAAGACAACAAGTCAGGTTCAAATAATGTTCATTACCTCGAGAAATTTCCCTCATTGTTATTTAACTTTCTTCATCTTCTCTTTGAAGTATTTTTGGGCCCCAGACCCATAGGATGTGATCCACTTGAAATGCATATGCTACAGTTAACACGCTTCTGGGGACATTTGAATCAGCAGCAGAGCAAAAGAAGAAAAAAAAAAAGCCAGAGCAACAAAAGGCAGAGGAGAAGTGCCAGATAGAGTTTGAACACTATTCAGACTCACATGTTTGTGTTCTTGTTTCTGTAAAGATAAATCACGGCTCCTCGGTCCCCAAGACTCTTCTGACTCTCTCTAGCATAAATACCAAGGCGAGAGGAGGGGGGGGGCACAAATATATTCCGGAATGTGCTTTATTTTTTCTTTCCTCCTCCTCCTCCCTCTTCTTCTTCTTCTTTTTTTTTCATCATGAGGGGGAAAAACAGGAGAAAAAGGGAGAGCAGACACAGCAGTGAATTGAATGCATTTTTCAAAGTGAAGCTGAACTTTGTGCAAAATCCCCCCGGGGGCCGCCATTATTGAAAGCCATTTCCTCTCAAAATGAGTGCGGCTCCACCATTGGCCTGGCTCTCATTAGCATACATTTGGCCTGCCTTTGTGTGGAGCCGGCTGGGGCTGCAGCTGGAGGGGTGGGAGGGAAAGAGGTGAGTGTGTGGGTGTGTGTGCACAGATAGTACAGGAGATGTATAAAAGCATCTCACAGATGGGTGGATATGGAAAGGAGAGGTAGGAGTTAGGATCGGTGATGAGGAGGCATTAAGGGCTTCAGGTAGAAATTCAAATATTTCGCTTTCAGTCGTCGGTATGCGTTAACATATTACAGTTTTCCAAATGAAAGCACTTAAGTTTAGAAGATGCTTCTTAATGATTTTTTCCAACTCTTGAATGTTTGTTGGCACTTTGTGGTTATTGTGTTGGAAAATATGGGACATAGTGCTAAGGGCTACTGCATGGCAGCCAAGAAGAGAAGCTGAAGTCTGGTAAAGAGGATTTGGAAAGAGGGCTAGAAGTGGCAGCATCGAGAGGTTTGCCCCAGGGGGAGGATAGTGCTGCTTTTGGCTCTTACTGCCCTCTCCACCGGCCATTAACGCTGGGGTGCAGCTCGACCTCCAGATCGTCCCCCGTGCTTTGGGAGGCACACACACACGAATGCCCAACACACACGCGACCATATGGAGAATATTAACATCATTACCAATTCAAAGCAGCGGGTCACAGGCGCGACGACCCAGCCCCAGGTTATCCAATCAGAGTGCCTTCGTGACCCGTTTCCCCAAGGTGATTGGATTAGGTTGCCAGGTTGGCGTAGCAACGTTTATCTCCAGGGCTGATAATTGGCTGATTAATGTGCAGCCGATGGCCAGAGAGTCAAGAGAGCACAGGGCTTCAGTCAGAAACCACAGTGAAGCTTCTCTCACATGTGAACAATGAAAATTATCCACTGAGAAGGACACAGAGGTTGGGCAGTATGTAAAAACTGTCCATCTGGCCACAGTAATCCCAACAGTGTATTTGTGGAGGTGTGTGTGCCTCCCTTCCCTTCCAAAGGAAAACCAATAAAGGGCGCCTCATTGTCTCTTAAATGATCAAACAGGTGAGGGTAACATATGCTGCAAAATGGTCAGGGTGAACAACCTGTAACATGTGGTAGAGCTGAGCAGAAACTAGCAACAGTTGGACATAAGAATGTAGACATTCACACCAGCTTTCTTCTACACTTCTTATAAGTGTAGGAGGAAGACGAAATTAAATGACCAAATTCAGACAACATTCACCGATGTCCGACATGTTGGACTCATGAAGACTCCGAGCAAGTTCATCTCTCTGCACCTGTGTTTGCACTTAGTCGTTCTAAGGAGGTCCTCGTGCTTGAATATTTGACAAGGGACTGAATCCTGTATGCTCTTAACAAGCACTCTCTGCTCCTCCTTAAAAACCAGGGGCCAACTTCTTGATTGTCCTTAGCATGCTGAGTATCCACTGCTATGTGGGAAAGTGTCCCTTAAGGACTCTCAACTGACCCTCATGAAAAGTGCACGTGCACTCTTCCTGGCTTTACAGCCTCTTGGCTTTCTCCACCATGTTTCAGCACTTTTCACTCCGGTTATGTATGCCCAGGCCCTGATGAGCCGCAATAAGGCTGGACACACCAAGCATCCCAGTTTTTGTTTTGTTTTTTGTTTTTTTAACAAAGTACTGAGCAAATGTCTTGTGCAAGACTTTAGTTTTTTTTAATTGTTTGTTGAAACACAAGTCCTGTAAAAATTATTTTCCTCCTTCCTGATGTCTGACTTTTGCAAGTTTTTCTCACTTGCATGCTTCAGGTCATCAAAAAATGTTTTTATATTAGACAAAGATAACCCAAGTAACTACAAAATGCTGTTTTTTTTTAAATTATGATTTAATTTATTAAGGGAAAATAAGTAATTCAAACCTACAGGTTGCCTTGTGTGAAAAAGTAATTTCCCCCTAAAACTAATGACTTGTTGGGCCACCCTTGGTAGCGACATCTGTAGTCAAGCATTTGTGATAGCTGGCAATGAGTCTTTCACATCACTGTAGAGGAATGCTGGCCCATTCATCTTTACAGAAGTGTTTTAATTCACCCATTGGAGGGTTTTCAGCATTAACGGCCTGTTGAAGGTCATGCCACAGCATCTTAATCACATTTAAGTCTAGACTATAACTCCAAAAACCTGTATCTTTTATTTTTTTGAGTTATTCCGAGGTGGACTTGCTGGTGTGTTTTGGGTCATTGTCCTGCTTCATAACCCTTGAACTGCAGGACATGAACTCACGGCCAGACATCCACTTTCAGGATTTTCTGGTAGAGAGCAGCACTCATGGTTGCATCAATTACAGTGAGTCATCCCAAAGCAGCTGCAGGCCATCAAACTACCACCACCATGTTTGACTGTTGGTGTGATGTTCCTTTTATGAAATGTAACAGGACGCAAACCTTCCAAAAAGTCCAACTTTTGTCTCGTTACTCCACAGAGTATTTTACTAAAAGTCTTGGGAATCACCAAGATATTTTCTGGCAAAACTGAGACGAGCCTTTGTTGTCTTTTTGGTCAGCAGTGGTTTTCTCCTTTAGCTCTCTCATGGACGCCATTTTTGCCCACTCTCTTTCTTATTGTTGAATCATGAACTTTGACCTTAACTGAGACATGTGAAGCCTGCAGTTCCTTTAATGTCATTCTGGGATGTTTTGTGACCTCCTGGATGAGTCCTCGATGCACTCTTGGAGTAATTCTGGTCGGCCGGTCACTCCTAGGAAGGCTCACCACTGTTCAAAGTTTTCTTCATTCATGTATAAAGGCTCTCACCGTGGTTCACTGGAGTCCCAAAGCCTTAGAAATCGCTTTACAACCTTTTCCAGACTGATGAATTTCAGTGACTTTGTTTCTCAACAGTATCTGTGGCACGATATGTTGCTTTTTGAGATCTTTTTGGTCTACTTTACTTTGTCAGACAGGCTCTATTTAAGTGATTTCATGATTTAACAGGTCTGGCAGTATTCAGGCCTGGATGTGACTGGTAGATTTGAGCTCAGCTTTTCAAAAATGTGGTTAATCACAGCTAATTCATCATTTAACAAGGAGGGCAGCATGTCACAAAAACACAGATTTTTTTGTCCAGTCTCTAAAAAAAGGCCAAAGATAGTCTGACAGACATAAAACTGTATCTTTGCACTCATTTCAATAAATTGCTGCATTTGTTTCCCATTTCCCCTGCAAGCTATAAACAAATGAGGGCTGGCTCAAGTGCTGAGCTAAAAGTACTGTATTAAACAATTGTCACATTTAATCACTTATTTCTGCCACACTGTTATTTCTCCAGCTGGAAATAAAACCTTCGAGTCCCGCGTCTCACACAGTCGTAGTGCAAGTGTATTATCATTTTAGTGCAGTAATATTGTTAGCGCCTGAAGTTTTTGAGCTCCTGATGAATTTATACGGCCTTTTCAAGGTCAGTGGAGAAATGATATTTGTTGCTGTCCCTTCTTTATTAAACCTCAATTCAGCATCTGCCAGCTTCACGAGCGATCACCTGTGTCCCCACCCGCTGCCGTCCAGCTGTCGAATGACTCACTTTAAACTTCTCTAACTCATTTAAAGTATATTGTCTCCGTAGGTCATTTCATTCCTCGGGTTCTAGAGAGTTCTTATTTCCGCTCTGCTTTTTTTCTGCATTTGCCCCATAACAGCTGGTAATGGCTCAGTAAGCGAGACGATTGGTTTAGAAGTTTGTGCGGCCCACCCCTCCCTGGCTTTATTGTTAAATAATACTAATAAATAAGCAGCCCAAGAGTATCGAAAGCAGTGTGTGTGTGTGTGTGTGTGAAGCACTGTGCGGGTTTATTCGACTGATTTCCCAAGAGGTGCACTGACCCTTCCCTTTTTTAGGGGGCCTTTAAGACGGAGTGGGGCCATTGGTGTGCAGAGGCAGAAATGTTTGTCCCGCTAACAGCGTTTGCGCTCAGACACAGAAAGCTGTAATGGAATCAGCAGCAGGAAATGAAGGGGCTTTAACCAGCTCTATCGCACGCACAGCCGAGGCACCGGCAGCTCTACCTGTTTACAATAACTCCACTTTTTCAGCTTTTTCCCCCCTGATTCCATCAATCCTTTTGTCTGCATTCTTCCGTCACTTCTGTTTATACGTCTCTTACTTCTCTTTGTTTCTCTTCTGTCTTTCCCATCCCTCTCTCAGGCCCTGCGCACAAGGGGGAGAAATGAAATCATGGCATTATAAATAAAACAAAAGATATATACACTTTGATGCCACAGCGGTGCCTGTAAGCTCGGTGAGAAATACAAAGACTGTCATGTACGAGTCTGCGTGACATTTAGTCCGCAAATACAGACGGACAGGCGGGAGTCACCGTGAATTCAAATGCTCTCCTCTTTACTCAGAATAAAAGGGAATGCAATCCGGTGGACGCAGAGTGAACTTAGTTTGCTCTGACTGGGCTAATAGAGAAATGTGCTGCAGAGGATCTGAAAGTTTCTGTGTTTAGTTAAAAAGAAATCCCACGTGCTTCTGCCATCAAGTGTTGCTTTACTGCTTTTCCCCTGCACGTCTCTGTTACCCTGCAGTACTGTCCAAGAAGTAAATCCAACCTTTGACTGCCTCAGTAATAGCTTCTACTTTTGCTGCCATGGGAAATTGACTATTTTGGGGGTTTTTTTTCTTCGTGCAGACGCTCTGGAGCAGCAGCAGCTAAATGCTTTGGATTTCAGACGAATAAATGATAGAGCCCAGAAACATGACATCACCGTCACGATGAACGGGGGCACCGAATGTCGCTGCGACTTTTGCCAGAGCGCCTATTCTTAGTTTACATACAGTCTGTTTGGCCTGCTGCATCTCGTCTCTCCTCACCTTCTCATTGCTAACCCCAAGGTCCCGTTCTGCACCTGGACCCACCGTTACCTGTCACCGATACTGTACACACTCCTACTCCCCCCGGCCACCCATCCTCACTATATAGTAGCAGCGAGTGTAAACACGGGTCCATTTAAATGAGGCACGTGCGTGCAGGTGAGAGCCAATTTCGAGCGCTGTTGTTGACATAGGCTGGTTTGATTAGCAGAGCTGCCTCAGCAGCCAGGACCAGAGTGGCTAATGGTTTCCTGTGCTGTGGGCCTGCTCTGTGTCGAACACTCAGCTCAGCACAGTGCCATTAGCGCTCCCACTCTGCGCACGTGCATGTGGACGAGGATGAATTTGGAGAATCTGGCAAATGCATCATACACTAATGAATATGTCAATCTGCTAAATATACTGTATTACATCCTTTAAATAAACAATCTTTACAATAATTGATGAGCGGTCTGTTCGGACCAGAGGAAATAGTTTGGCTAAGGTCTCAACTTATCATAAAGAAACCTGAGAACACAGGCACAGATGTCACTGCCTGATTTAAAGCCATTTCAGTCTGTTTGGGGTCTTTTTTTCTTCTAATTCTGCTGCTACCTCTGCAAATTATGACACAATAAACATTTTTACCCAGAAAAAGTGTGCGCAGACATTCATATGAATGACTGTGCGTGGGTGTGTTTGGCAGTGAGATGCAGCAGCTGGGGTTTTTTTTTTAACAGAGCAATTAATGTATTTTGCATGCAACTCATGCCTGTTTGTCATCATTTGACTAACAGGTGAGCGCAAAAACTGGCAGATGTGCGAGCATATGTATCTGCATGCTCCCCTCATCTTCGCTATCCGAACATTAATAGATTCAATGTGCAAATGTCAGTCAGCTGACTTTTTTGTGAGATTGTGTCTGAGAGTTTGCAGGCATTTCTTTGCATGAAGACACTAACAGCCGTGTTTTCAGGGGAGTGAGGGGTTACAGTGGCTTTTACTGCCGTGTTTTTGGTTCACGTCCCCTCAGTGAGAAGGGTCAGTGCAAAATAATCACTTATAGTCTATGATGACTCATTCCTCAGGCAAGTCACCTGTACAGTTCTATATAGGACAGTGCACTGGGGTGATTTGGTAAAAATGTACAAATGTTTAGAAAAAAAAATCAGAATTTTAAGGATTAAAGTTAAAAATTTATGACAAAAACAGCCAGCCGCACACACAGTTATTTGTCCAGCTTGTATTGATGAAAACTGGCTTGTGGCTTGCTGTGAGTTGAAAGCGGCGTCCTTGGCATTCTCGTGTTGAGAAAAGGAGTTTCTGAGATTCTGTGAATATCTTACCACGTAACCCTGAAACAGAAGAGGTGCAGTTCCTTTTCCTTCTTTTTTATTACTCATAGATTTGTGGTTAAATCGAAGACCAAATCTGAGGGAGGGGGGGTAAAATTGTGGGCTGTCCCATAATAATTTACAGCTTTAAATAACAGAGGGCTCCTTTTATGGTATTTTATGATTTCTGAGAAAAGTACGCATTTGTGTAAATTATGCAAAAAATTGTATTTCTAACTACTGTCCTTGGAGTTCACACCTTTTTGTCCTTTACATTATACAAATTTACATTGAGTCCTTAAATTTACCTTTATTATCTACATGTTTTAAAGGTTATTTGTGATTAATGCTAATGTTATTCTACACAAGAGTGCTGTTTCTCCAACTTTAATCATACTTTTCGCCTTTTGGAGTCGGAGTGCGCGCGTGTCCGATATACACACATGGCTGTTTTCCAGCTGTTTAGTGTACAACACTTAAGACAAATGAGGGAGAGCAGGATGGTGAAAGTATGGGGGGTCTAATAAGGCACTGGCAGTTGGGGGTGTTAATAATTTCCTCCTTCCGCTTCCTAGGGGCAGGTGCAGGATAACCCCCCTCACACGCCTACCCCCATACACACATTCTTCGCCATCATACGGCAGAAGCGATGTCTAAATGGCAACACTCTCTCACAGTCCCTCATGGATACTCCTGTTTTTCTTTCACTGCAGAATATGTAATCATATGCACTCCCAGCACAAATTCACATGCATAGCTATGGATGTAATATCCATTCTATCATTTTCTCTCTCTCTCTCTCTCTCTCACACACTCACACACACACACACACTCTCAGGCTCTCAGAGGGTGGTTGAGAGTGTGGTATATGGTGATGATGTTCTCAAAGTGTGAGTCAGATGTATTAGACGGCGTGTCATTACAGCTTTCCACTCCCGTGGGCCCCATGGTTCACATCACACCTTGCACTGTTGCGCTATATAGACCTCAGAGGGACAGACGGGTGTCTCATCTGTCTCTCTGCCTGTCTCCTGCTAAACATAGCCTGTCTTTTTTTTTCAACGCAGCCAACCTTTTTCCGCCTCACTTTACACTGTCTCCATTTTCTCAAATTGTGAATGCATCACATTTGAAGAAAGTAACATTAAAATTAGATACAGTGTTTTGCTGGATTTCTAAATGGTTTCCACTCTTGTTCAAATAGAGACAAGAGTTCTGTCCATACAGGAAGGGGGAAACAATTCATTGCTCTTGCTTTTTTTTCACTTTGTATTGCATGAATTTGCCTCCTTTTCAGTTCTGCCTGTTAGCAGAAATCTGAAAAATGAATAAAAGCTGCTGTGTCGTGTTTCTTGGAATGCATGTGCAACAGGGTGAAGAACCCAGAACCATTTTTTAGGCTGCCTAACTAAACATGTCTGAGAGGAAGCAAATGCGGTCAGTAAAACAGGAGGCACTATCAGCGGGAAGAGTGGGGAAACTGTGGTATCCTGACACTCAGTATACGTGTGTGTACAGCACGCAGTATGTCACTGATGTATAGCGATAGAAACATACAAATGTCAGTTTTAGACTGCTAAAGTGCTGCAAGGTGAAAGCATTGTGACAGTGTGAAGCTTGTATACAGCTGAGATACAATTATGAGTAACGTCAGGATGTTTGCAAGTGTCTCGACTAACATTAGCAGCTTGCTAATTTAGCTTTTCAAGGCTAACTAGACATAAATGAGGGTGGAGACGAGAGGTGGCACACCATACAACCAGTGGTGAAGCTCCTTAGTGGATCATGCACAGACCAAGACAACTGAGGTTTTGAAGTCACTTGACTGCTAACCATTTGATGTTACGTTTTTTGCTATTTTAGACATGGGACAGTGGAGGGTTAAGTCAGAGGTCGACAGCCCGCGGCCCTTTAGTCCCTCAGCTGTTGCTCGTGCAAGCTTTAAAAAAAAAAAAAAAAACTAATGTGACATCCACGCCCCACACATGTGCAGCTCTTTATCTCCCCATTTTCTTTGGTAGGAGGGGCTAAAATGCCTCTTTTGACACTCTTTTGGTGTTGAAGATTGCCAGCCCCTAGTTTAAGTGAGAGGAAAATATGTGTGTTCCTAAAAGTTAATGTCAGTCACTCTGAATCAGCTGCTAAAGCCTTAGTCAGATAGACCTAGAAATTGTTCAGTGACACCCCAATAACCACCAGTCGCTAATGAAAAATGTGCATTCCCTGACTGGTTGGTGAAAACCTTCTCGTGATTGTTTGGATCTCTGGGGTCACCGATAGTTTACATGAAACACACCAACTTATCTGCTTTTTACTACCATTCGGCTAGTGTTTGTAGTCAAGTCTGTGTCTTCCATGCAAACTACACACATGTACATCTACTAGTGACCAAAGCACTCACAAGGAGGATTTTGGTGCAGTACTCTCTTTTTGGCCAGTTTTGCCTGATAGCAGCCAGCAACCTCTAGAAACATGTCCATGTAGGCTCTCAACTGTCCAAGATGTGTTAAGCTTAATTATTTGAAATGATGGCAGCTGGACTTCTTTTTGGTTCGGGAAGACGTTTGGCCTCTCATCCAAGAGGCTTCTTCAGTTCAGAAACAACTGATGGATAGTACCAAGTATTTAACCCCATGTGGGGGTCATTTTCTTCGAAGGGGCCCTGAGGCTTGTTGACCCACTATTAAATCATGCGAGTCATCGCATGAGCCGAGGTGTGAAGGCTCTGTAAGACATTGCTCTGTCCCATCATATGAGCAGTTGAGGTCACTTGAGGCAAATTATGAGCAACCAATGGCCAAAAAGTCTGGGAAAGCTAAAAATAAAAATAAAAATTGACTTTTAAGTTATTTGCCTCATTAAAAGTGTCTGTTTCTTCTCCACTTGTGGTCGTTTTTAGAGTAGGGAGTATTATAAGTAATAAATAAGGATATAATAATGGCAAATTGTACAAATAGATCAAACGTGACTTGGCACACTGTTAAATGTCATCTGTAAGTTACTGAGGCTAATGGCAGCTGTATTAATAATATCACAGCTACCACATTCAGTGGTAATAACAGCAGCCTGGCATGTACTGAATCACTCTTGAAAGTCTCCCGTTCTGCTTTTTGACATTCATTCAGACCTGTTTATTTGTTCCAGCGTCGCACGTGGAACCCTCTCATTTGCATGTGATGTTTTAATTTTATTTTTTTATTTTGACATTTCTAAAGTGTGTGTGAAACTTTCCTGACAGCTGAATGGAAACACACCTACTGTCTGCTTGTCTGTCGTTGTCATAAGCTCCTTTCAAACCAGATTAGCAGTGCTGGCAGAGCCCCTCTAATTGTCATTACCGACAGCAAACAACATTTTAATCCGGCAGGAATCTGCCATGTTTGGCATGTTTGAGTTTTGTTTTGTTTTTTTTTGCTTTGAAATAAGTCAAAAGTAAGAGCTATGGAGGAAATTTCCCATTTGTCCTGAGTGAGCTGCAGCACAGTTATTATGCCGTTAGCGTGAGACGGGTTAATCAGTACACAAGAAAATCTTTTTACATCTGAGTTAATGCAAGTTGTGTCTAAAACTCCACATTGTCGGCCTCTATTCTCTGTCTTTAGGCCTCACATTTCTTTTTCCGTTTCCCCGTATTCATTTGCTACGTTGCACACAAACAGGCCCGTGAAGTGCGTTACGTAAGTTATCAAGTAAACAGGGATCTCATTCTGACGCTTGGAATGTACAAACACGACCATGCACTCTTCTCTGGCTCGCGCTCTCTCGTTCACGATATTTTATTTAGCTCCACTAAATTCAACTATAATTTATGTGAAAGTCAAATGTTGCATAAATCCAAAGTTGGTTGAGGACATTTCAGGTTACCGACCACCCACAAAAACTCATATGGAGTTGAAGACGTCCACTCCCGTCCGTCTCCCAACCAGGCTGGAGCCAGCTGTGCGACCCAGGGATGAGAAATTCCCTAAGGGTCACCGAGGCCCATGGAAGCCCTAATCCCCCAGCTGCTTGACCGGAAACACACACGGATACATGCTGTCAAATGGTGGTAGACAGTCACGTCATTACTAACACATCCATGTTTGCTTACATGCAGTGCTTTCACAGTCTTGGAAGTAAAGGGTTTAACCAGTGTCCTTTACTGGTGTTGCCTAATTTCAGGTCTAATTGCCTGAAACCAGCAACTTTGTCATTATTAGGGGTTCAGTCAGTCATTGGAAAACATTGTGTCTGTCAGAATGAGCAGTACAATTTGCCAAAGCACTTATCAATTAGTTGGTTGGTGCTAGCTTCTCTGGAACTGCTAATACTAGTCCTGTTCACTTCTATGTAGATTCATAAAAAGGTAGCTCTGTAGTGTATACAGCTACCAAGCAGGGGTACCAGGCCATCCCAGCATCCAAGAGAACTTTATCCCTCCTACTTTAACTCTTAGAAAATGGACATGGCAGAATGAGATAATTTAACTATTTAGCTTTTAAAATTTTATACAGCTATAAATATTAGCACTGAAAATAAATGGATGTCAGCAAATCCAATTTTAGTGTAGCACTAAAGGGTTACTCTGATATTTGTTTGTTCTAATACTGCTTTGGCCTTATCTTAAAGAGGACCGAGGTGATTACGTTTCCTGAATTGCTACTAAGCAGAGGTTATATAGGCGATGGAGAGACAAGTAAAGCCTAAAGGAGAAGAAGAGAAAGATGAATATGCACGTCTGAAAGATGTGGAAATTGAAGATTGCAGAGGGAGGAAAAAATAAGGAGTGATGAAAGAAGAAAGGGGAAGCCAGCGGTGGTTCCTGTCTGTTTGGGTGGCCCTGAGCCGGATTGAGGACCCAGGTGTTCTCCCCCCTCTGTCCACGTATCGCTCCATCCCTCTTTCATTCCTTCTCATCGCCTCCCCTGGTGGCCTTCGCCATTTAATCTGGATTAATGAGGAGGTTGACCTTCGGCTCGCTTCCTCTCTGTCTATCCCTTTCCATTCCTGCCTTGCAGAGCTTTCCAAGCAGGACTACGTTGTTTTTACCCACATTTTATTTCTGCTTCTCTCTCCCCCATGTCTTCATTTCATATTGTTGCTTTTTCTACTTCTCTGAATCTTCTCTTTCCTCTGTCTCTTTTCAACCCATTTTGCTCTTTATCTCAAGCCTTGGCAGTGCAAGTCTTTGTGCATGTGCAACTCCATCTTGGCTCTACTGACTGACAAAGCAGTGCTGTTCATTGTTGGGACCACCTGTGTATCCTGTCCCACTGCTCTGTTTGGGTGGTCAAGCCTTGCAGCCCACGCCGTACTGATATACGGACACACACTTAGAGAAATTCACGTCACCGCAGTCCATGAATATCCTCATGGGAAGTCTGCAAAGGCACAAGTACAGACGCACACTCACTCACAACCAAGCTGTGCGCTACCCAATCTGTGGTGAGTGAGTCCTTCTAATTGGCCAGTCAACAGGTGCTGAGCTCGACTCATGGGAGTGGACAGAGGAGACGGAGGGATATGATTACAGAACAAGGGAAAGGCTAAGCTCAAGGCTTCTGTATAATAACTACAGCAGGAGCCAGTTTTGAAGGGTGGGAAGTAAATATCTAAATCTGTTTGGCTGTTCTTTGTTGCTGATTGATATACCACCAGAGCAATTTGAACAATAGCCAGCCCTGTGCTGCTCATGTGGCGGTCAGAGCAGTTCTTAAAGTAGCAAGTTGGAGTGTTGTCTGTTCAAGAAACATGTTTTCCATAATCAAGGAAGGAATTGTGCCAGTGTTATAGTTTTCAAACTAGAGTGCACCATGTTGTGCCCACCTAGGTCCAAGTGTCATAAGTTTGTCATGTATATATTTTGTCATAGAGGCTGAACTACAGGCTCCATGAAGACATATGTGCCTGCCAGTTATGTTGTGACCCCATGGTTTTGTCCGTGTAGATCAAGGGTGGGGGAACTCCAGGCCTCAAGGAACGGTGTCCTGCAGGATTTAGATGTGTCCTTGATCCACTTGGCGTAGACACTAAACTATGAGGGCATCAATTTTGCATGCCTGCTCCAAGAACACTCTGTGCAAATTAAGACAAAGAATAACAACTACTACTTTGTTTGTGATGTCCACACAACGAAAGTATCAAATACAGCCTACTGTATCTCAGTCTGAATCACATTATTAATTTTCTTTGGCAACACACACTACCGATCTATGTACTGCCACGTCTCTCTTGTCACGTCTTTGTTGAACTCACTAATTACTCACTGTCTTGGATGGAAAAGCACACGTAAAAAAGGAAGTGAACTCTGGATTTGATAACTAGTAGACTCTCCATTATCAGCAACAGCTTCAGTCAGTTTCCAATCAGTCTTGCACAACAATGAGGGGGAATTCTGGGTTATCAGTTTATCAATATTTTTGGGATGTATTGATTAAAAAGCCTTCGTAAAGTCATGCCACTTCATCTAATCCAGGTAAAGGTCAGAACTCTGGTAGAACTTTCTTCTATCTCTTGGGTCATGCATCTTGTGGCTTTACACAACTTCTGTTGAAGTCTTTTCTTTTTTTCTTTTTGAGTAAAATCCCTTGGCGTAATGGTGATCCATTGTTCCCTCAATAGTGTACAGGCCCACAATAAAAGTAGGCCCAAACCATGAAGCTACCTCCACCATGCTCCACACTAGCAGTGACGTGTTGGTGTTGTCAGTGCCTTTTTGATTCTGAAAACTTTGCAGCTTTTGTCTAATCCATCCACAGAACATGCTCCAGATCTTTGTATGATAACGTCTCCCACATGGACTGATGGACACCTAGGTCTTTCCATAAGCTGATGCAGCGTTTTTAATGCTTCTTTTAAGGTCTTGTGAAAGTAGTTGGGCTCAAGACATTGCCCAGTATTTAGTGAGAGTGCAGCTTTGTCAATAGCCACCTCCTTAATGGGAACACGTGACTCCAAGTAACTTTTGAGAAGTCTTTAGCACAAAGGTCCTTATGTAATCCTGAGTACTGATTTTTAGTAAAGGCATGTTTTGGTCTAGAAATTGTGACTTAGATGAGCCACATTTTTTAAGTAATCAATGTGAAAAATCCTGGAAGTTCCAAAGGATTTTTGCAGCATATGAACATATGGTAAAAATGTGTAGTTTAAATTAGCTCATGTAGTATATTAAATTGTCCGGAAAGCAGAGATGTTTGCCAAAATGACTTTTATATAATTTGAATGCCAAAACGTACAATTTAAGATGTTGACAGTCCTCTTGCACCTCACCACTTTTATAAATAGAGAGTTTCCCTTACAGCTAGGCTGCTGAAGACCTGACTTTTAGATTTGCTTACTCGCTGTAGCTTGACTTGTGTGTCACTCAGCACTGGAAACAGCACATAAGACGGAAAACATTTGGGCCTGAATGAAAGGTGATCAGCCCTCCCTTTTCTTTTCTCCTGTGTCTCTCTTTTTTTTCTCCCCCCTCTCTCGCACTTTCTCTCTAGTTCCCTCTCCAGTCTCACTTTCTCTCTCCTTCCGTCTCCCCGAGCCCCGCGGGTCGCCTTACCCTGGGGTTTAGCCCCTAATCACCCACAGCTAGTGGGGAGGGAACCGGAGACTTCCAGCTGGCTGCCTCGTTATTGCAGACCCGAGGGACACACATACACACATTCCTGCACACACGAGCTAAAAACACACACACACACAACCTCATATATGCTTACCGAGGCATTTGCTGTTATCTCTTGGCATCTCTCCATCCACGGCCTCCCCCCCACAACTCGATCCTGCCAAGGCCGCAGCCTCGCCACATAAACTGAATAACAGAAGGCGGCTTACCACAAAGGAGGCCCAAATCTCTGGCACGTCCACATCTCCAAACCAGTTTAAACTAGTCTTAAATGTTGACATCTCTATACTGTTAACCATACATCTGTATTTGTGTGTAAATGCATGTGTCTGTCCTGACTGTTTGCGTCTAATAATCCTGCAGCCAGGACTCTAACAGAATTCTAACACCAACCATCTTTTTCCTTTCAGGAGGGATCCATATGATTACCCCACCCACTCCAGACCTGTGCCAAGAGATTCCGGCCCCAACCACTATCAGGACGCTCCAGGTGCCAGTAACTCGGGCCGTTTGCCAATCCCTCAGTCAAGCACCCAGCAGCCGCTCAACAATCCCCGCTACTACCCGTCTTCCCAGGCAGGACAGCAGCACCGTGCTGCCTTAAGACAGGACGTCCCTCCGTCACCCTCCGCGGGTCAAAGAGGGCGCCAGTACTACGACACCGTAGGGAGAAGAGACGGATATCGACAAGCCAGCCCCGGCCGCTACACCAGCCCAGAGAGAAACCCTGCCGCCAGGGAGCGTTACAACAGCCCCGACCGCTATCGCTACGGCGACGAAAGACAGCCTGACCCAAGACGGAAGAATCCCATGATAGGCGCGGTTTAAAACCGTACAAATACAAGTAACATAAAGAGAGCGTGTTTGTGAAACATATCAGCTGTCACCTGGGCCGCCAGTGTGCATCAGTGGAATTTTTGCCATGTTGATTCATGTAATCAAGCTGAAATGCAA
Source organism: Oreochromis niloticus (assembly GCF_001858045.2). NCBI lineage: Eukaryota > Metazoa > Chordata > Actinopteri > Cichliformes > Cichlidae > Oreochromis > Oreochromis niloticus. The sequence continues at coordinate 11,561,036 of NC_031986.2, forward strand.
AAAAACAAATAAGGCTTATTTTTTTGAGAAAGGGAGATTTGTGTGTTATGTGTTTATGTTTCCAGCTGCGTGTATATATTTGCTGGTGTGTCGTGGTGTATAAGAAGAGGACACAAGATTTTATGATGTCGAAATTAAATGAAGTTAAATAAATTATATCGAGTAAACTCCGTGCCAAACATATACAATCTAGTGTATTGAAAGCTATGAAAGCAGAGCTGACTCGCATTTTGCACATGCTGATCAAGCTGAAGGAAATTAAAGAGGGATCACCCGTCAGACTGCTCCAGCACAGAGAGACGGGAAGCTAAAGTGGACAAACAGGAAAAGGAAGTAACACCCCCTTCTTGTCCTTGATGTTTAGTCGTTTGGACTTCCTTTACATCCTGCTAACACACTGCTTCATCTGTTTTTTTTGTATTTTTACCTTTCCTTATCTGGACGTGGCTTACTCCGTGCTCATTAACTGTCTAACTGAATTTGCAAATAAGATAAGTGATATTTTTGTAGCGCTTCTAATAAAATGTATAAATCTTGATCTGCTGCAGGCTGCAGGCTCTTATGGTAAGCTGTGTGACTCCTTGTAACTCGTGGAAGACATTAATGATACATTTTATCCTTTAACATATCACCGCTAAGAGTCACTGCACTGAAAACGAATTGTGTCAATGGTGGTTTGATTTAAACTTGCTGTCAAATAAGTGCACAACTTTTTTGTTGTTGTTTTGTACAACTATTTTCCATTAAATATCTTGATAAATATTCTCAGGCTGTGCCACACCGTTTCATTTCATCCCATTTCTGCTTCATTTCACCTGTTAGCTAGAGTACACGTATATGAAACACTCAGACTAAGACAACACCATGAGTCATCACTTTAAAAATTCATTATAATATCCAGCTTAATGTCTCTGAGCACAATCTCTAGATAAATTTGCCCTGTGAGATGACTGATAAGAGTAGCCAGCATTCCGATAATGACTAAATCATCTTCAACAATTAGAGGCAGGGAAATCTCCACTGGAAAATGATTACTGCCCAATTTGCTCTCAGAAATAAAGATGGCACTGATTGGTGAAATTAGACTTGAAATGGGGAATAATTAGTGTGGAGAAGGCTTTTTCTATCAGTTTAGGTTTAATTAGCATCGAGGCCCATAAGGACCGGGCCTCTCTGCATTCCCCTGACCCTCTCCTGTCTGATCTGGAATAGACCTTCCAAACAGACGAGCACAGGCAGATAAAAGCTGATCAATCCTTCTCTTTAAACCAGTTTTAAACAAATTAACTATTTCCCAAAGACAGGAAACATGTAAGACTTCAGAGGAGATGCAGCCTGTCTGACTAAGTACTAGTATAAACAAATGCTTATTTTGACACATATCATATATAGTAAGAAATGCCGTGCTTGTCACAAACTAGAATAGATGAAAGCTGGATAAACAAGCAAGGGAACCGCCAGCTGTCTGCTGAGCATCCTGTGATGACAAAACTGTCAGAAATTGTCCACAGTTTCTTCCTAATAGGTCTATGTTGAACTAATCAAGCACAGGCAGGGAAAACTAGTGCATCTGTAATAGCTTGTTTGATTACACAAGCTGTTATAGAAAAGTTTTAAGTGAGTCAGAGGAAGAAATCAAGTGCTCCAGAAGTCTCTTATGTTTTATACTCATAGTCCCCATAAAGGAGACACTTCTGCAGTAGCTGAAGGCATACATGGTAAGATAAGCTCAACTCCTCTTAAAAAAATACAATTAAATTAAAGAACTGAGCGGACCTCTGTGTGATTAAACCAGAAGGTTATAACCATTTAAAGCCACAATTAAACAGCAGACATGCAAAACTACACAACTGATTCACATATTTCTTAACTTTATGTATTTTTTTCAGTATCTGGAAACCTAATGTTAATATCTGTAGGAGTATGGCTAACAGCTAAAATCAGTAGCTAGCAGTATAGATAAACATGTTAGCTAAACCTGCTCATATGCTATATATATTTAGCTCAAGGTATAGCTACAACAGTTTCAACTGCTAGCCACACTTTGGGCTAAAACAAAAGAGTCCCACTTTTTCTGTTAGCTGTTTTAACATTTTTAACAGTTTACCCGTGCAAAAGTCTTGAGCCACTGGCTGAAATACTGCCCAAAATCATGGCGGACCCTCCACCATGTTCTACAGATGGCTCTAGACACTGTTGTACCGCGCTCCTAACCTCCTTCGTGTCTGTTGACAATGATTTGAACGTGAAAATGTCACATTTGGATTTATCACGCCAACAGACCTGTTGCCGCTGATTTTCAGTCCAGTATTTGTGTAATTTGGAATACATCAGCCTTTTTGTTTTGCAGTTTCCTTCCTTCAGTGATTAACTAAAGTGTCAGGTGCATCTCTCAGGTCCTGTGTCAGGTCTTTGCTGGATTTTTTCCTATTTCTTTCAGATACTGTTCCTGTGCTGTAAATGCTGTTTTTCAGGCTTGCCACTTCTTTTGTCCTCGACTTGTACAGTTTTCTCAAGGACACACTGCACACCATGCCAAGATATGTCAAATTTTTTGGCTGATAGCTTTTTAGGAATCACTTGTTGATGCAAAAGTAATATTTTATGTCTGTCAAACTTCATTATCGTTGGCATTTCATATATTCAACAAAAGAAATGAGAACAAATGTTTTTGTGACAGGCTGCTCGTAACAAAGTGCCTAAAGATACAAATTAAAACTGGTTCTTTGCCAAGTTGTCTGTTACTTGTAGACACAACGCTGGTTTGTCCGTTGACTTTTTTGCCTTTTTTTATGGTTGAATGACTCTTTGGTTCAGTGTGAGAGACTCAACCAACAAAAACACATTCCTGTTAAAGAGGTCAGGTACAAGGACTGGAGATAAAATGAGTGAAAAAGTAGCCAATATCCAAAGTAAAACTCTGAAAGACCTTCAGAAAGCCTGAAGAGGTATTGCTCAAGACCACTCACCACACCACACCACAAAATTATAAGAAGGTCTGGCTCCTTGAAAGCAAAATATAAAGAAACGAAGGATGGCTCGAGATTTTTGCACAGCACTATATGCCTACCTAACACTTTTATTTGTTCATTGTAGTGAAATTGTTAGAATTAACAGCTTAAATAGTTCTAAACGGCAACAGTGAGCATGAAGTTGTGAGCTAAAAGTATGCATTAACAGAAACGATCGGCTAAATATGGAAAAATAAATTCTAAGCTAAACACAATAAATAAAGAACACAGACCTCATAAATAACTATTAACAGGAGCTGCATGTTAAATGGTTAAAACAGTAAATCACAGTTACTGATAGGTGGTTGAGGTATTGCTAACCATAAGAGCCATAATAGTCTAAATGGGGAGCTGAAACTAGTTCAGATCTGGTTTTAAATAAGCTTAAAAGACCACACCGAATGTAAGAGGCATTGATGAAGTGCATGTGACAGAGCTGTGGGTATGTCAGATGAAAAAGGTTGGAAACCACTGGTTTACTTAATTAGCACTCGCATGTGTGTGTGTACTTATAAAGCACGTCTTTACTGTTATGAAAGGCATGCAGTTATAATTCCATGATGATAGTATGGTAATGGCACCGTGCCATGGTATTACAAGCATGAAACATTGTAAAAACCTCCCTTGGGTGGTCTGATGAGACATTCCGGTGTCTAAATTTGTCGATGGTGGAGCGTCAGCGAATGAAAATGCCTCATTTGTTTTTGGTAGATTATAAAATTTAGGAGCCAAATAGAGAGAGGGCCCTCAAACATACTAAGAAGGAGATTATTTTATTAAGCGGTCACTGCTCATGGCTACGTAGGTGTGACCTGGCCAAAAAACTAGTTCGGCACACTAGTAGTGTCTCGATGGATGCTCAAGCCATCCTAGGTATGAAGGAATGCTGGATTGAGCAGGAAGTCAAGACGGACCAACTGAACTGAGGAGGGGGGCTGAGGGTACATCTTTCACTGTCTTACAGTGCTGTGATTGCAGCCATTGACCAGCTCTCCATGAATGATACTCATGACCATCGATTAGCGGTCAGCCAAGACTGAAGAAGTGCCCGTCTCCAACGCCTGCGTCCATATGAACTGAATCAACTTCCTGGTGTTTCCAAGTACGTTTGTTATAAAGCGGAGATGGCAACAGTGAGCGCCGTGCCAAGATTTCCTGTGTCTCCTCTCATTCACACTGATGGTAACACAACTCGCGGCACTTAAGCTGGCTTCGCTGTGCTTTAAAGAATAAGTACGCTGTAAACAGGCTCCTCCGAGTGCTTGTGGTCAGCTCGCTGCTGCCAAAGATAATAAACAACAGCAACTGATTATCCGTGAATTAATTGCATTTTAAGTCCATTAAACAAAAGCTTTGGAATCGCTGTCAGGAGCACTTGGCTCTAACACCCATCTTAGTGAAATTACTCTTCCGTCCACAGCCTTCGAGAGTGCCTCGGCCTTTGTTCATGGTCATCCACAAGGAGTGCTTTTAGTGCAGTCACGTGACACACCCTCCCTCTGACGGGCCGCGGTCATGGCCGTTGATTCGCTGACAGACGTATTTTCGCGCCTCATATCACCTCACGCCATGTAAAAAAGGCGTTTTCCTCTCCCCGCTGCACGACCTCTGATTTCGAGAAAGGCCGTATCCTTCCTTAAGAGCTACTTATCTATTCTCTGCACCCACCCCTCCTTTTGTTGGCGATTCTTTCCCGACTTTAAAAAATAAAAATTCTCTCCCGTCTTTTTCTCTGTTATGTGAGAAGGGGGTGGGGGTGTTTTGCGTGAATTAATTTGACACCTCGTAAGCCCACATTTTTGTGGAACTAAAATAAAAAATGAAAAAATGCAAACGCACACGCTGTTCCCCAGTCGATTGTCATGAACCGTGGGGTAGTGTGAGAATTCCCTGGTTATGTTCTCTTAGCATTACCTATTCTGCTGGTGCCCCTGTTGTACACCTTTGCTTGTTAGCATGTGTCAATCAAAAGGCGTGCTCCGGGGAGGGCAAAGTGGAGAGCTGAAGCAGTTATCTGTCTCCAACACAGCTCCCAAAAAAAGACAAAGTCGGCGGGAGGGGCTGAGATGGAGGGGATGTGAGTACAAGAGATACTGGAGGACTAGTATAGAGGAGCATACACCCTCGCAACACAAGAACGAAGGTAAATGCCCGAGCTGACCTCGGCCTGCTCTCGCTGGCCCCTTTCATCCTCTTCATTAAAGGCACATTCCGCCATATTACCCCGCTGTCCTTCTGTCCTTCACCTGCTGCCATTCATTTCAATTCAGCCCTCGTTAAGGCATCACGGTCTCCGAACGGAGTGTAGTCGGAGCGGTGCGAGCGGATCCTCTCATTTAATTATACAGTTCATTAGAAAGGAGGCCCACATCCCCACTCCACCTCCCCCCAGCTCTGAGGCAGACCATGGGAATAGCTGGTGGCTAATGTGCAGTTTAAATGGCCTGAATATGGAGATTGGTGGAGTTATGGATTACCGTTAACCGTTAGCCTGCCCTTCACCTACTTCATTCGCTTTTATGTCAGCTGTGTAGCCTTTTGATGCAGTATCACTCGAGTTGGAGTGTGCTCTTTCAGCCAGCGTGTTTGTTTGATATTGTTCATGAACTGTGAAATTGAATTTCCACACTTGGGCTGATATTGGAAATAATTTCATATCCCGTGCAATATTCTTGCTCGGTTTCACCTTGCGCTGTGTTTAAGACATCCATTTTTTCTTAATGTGTCTTTCTGTGTTTTTCTCCTTCGTCTTCTTCTTTTGCAAAGTCGATTCTGCAACACCGTTAATTTGGACCATATTTACCCTGAAAGCAGTGTTGGCTCTCCTGGCTGCCTCTCTGTTCGCCCACACACCACAGCCGAGCCACCAACCACCATCTTTTACTCCAAAGCTGTCGCCATGGAAACGGGGCCGCCGCTCCTGGCACAGCAGCCCCCCTTTTTTTCCAGTGCTGATGACATCGTAGTAGCAACAATGAAAGGTTTGTACATCCCATTATTAAGAGGAGCAGGATTTTTTTCTCCCCTCTTTTTCGCTTTTGGGGCAGGTTCACTGAGCACCTGAAACCTCACACAGTGTGAAATGCTTTATCAGAAACACTCAGGTCTTTTATTGTATTCTGCACCAACGCTGGTACCACTTCAGGTAGACGAACCTTGCAGGAGAAAACATAAATACAAAGCTTTTGTCAGTAAGCTACATGCAGCATTTCTTCCTCTGCTTTTTGGGAGCTTCTGGGATATGTAAATATATTTCCTATACTTGAAACTGAATGGTTTCAACGTCTGTTTGCTGTGAGCTTGCACAAAGCAGCAACCTGTACGGCTGAGAGGTGAAGCCAAGGTGCAATTCCTCAAATGGCCACTTGAGGCTGTGATCAAAATCAAGTCATTCCCAGCAGACTCTAATGTTAAAACGGCCGACTTAATAGCAAAAACTAACATGTTTACAACCAGTTAGACATTTGGCCTCTGGAGCTAATTTCCCCTTCATAACATCTGCACTCAGGTTATTATTTACTTATTTGTTTGTTTTAATAAATCACCCAGTTAAGTTTTCTTTGAGATTAAAGTTGGAATTAATTCTCACTCACCAGTGGGCTTCACCTCCACTAAAATGAATCTCCCAGTTTCCTTCCAAGATACCTGTGGTCCAGTTTTCGTGAGTGACACTCACTTTGTAGGCTATCGTTGCACCTTGCTTAGCGAGTCAGCTAGTGTTAGCACGGCTCCATCGCCTCAGTTCAAAAAGGATACTTTCTGTTTAAACAACAAAAAAAAACAAGATGGCAATGCCACGAGGCGATTCCACAGACACAGCTTTATTCATCTTTTATGTACAGTTTATTGCTCCAGCCTGAATGCAGCAGAAAAGTTTTACTCTCAGGAAAAAGCTCTGCATTGTTTATTTGCTTCTTGGCTACGTAGCCTCGGAGCTGCTGGACTCCTTAACGCCAAACCCTCCAGAACTTTCTCTTCATTCATCTCTCCCAGCCTTCTCCACTTTCCTATCGCTCCGGTGATGAAAAACACCAAAGAGCCTTGTGGACTCTGGTGTTAACTTGGGGCTAGCAGTGTGGTTCGCCGGGTTGTGATGTGGCCAACAACAGCTGAAGTCCGTGACCCCTGGACCCCATCCATCAGGCTTTCATCACCAGCCCTGGCCTCTGACACACACAAAACTTCAGCCGGGGAGAGAAAGCACGCAACTGGGAAATGCATCAATGTCACTGAGACACTGGGAACAGTATTAGATTATATATATTCACTTTGTCCAGCACTCGACATGCATGCGAGTTATCATACACCAGTGCGGTTTTTGCTCTTGAATATAAAGTTATAAATGTTTCCAGAAGTACTGAGTGAGGTTGCCAAACTGGTTTTATAGAGGTCCCAGACTAAGCTGTCCATCATGTGCACACTCTTCATATATTAACCTCCTCTTCTGACACATTGTATGCTTCCACTGCTGTCTCACACACACACACACACACACACACACCTGCTCTGGGCTCAGGCATACACACAAACTGTCGTTACGGACACACAGAGCATCCGTATCGTTTTGCCCTCACACACATGTTACCAATATGTGTGTGGCAGAGGCTCAGCTGACCGCCTGGCAGTCACTGTGAAATTGGCGCCCTTCTCATACAGATGCCAGGTGTTTTGCTTGGCAGCCAGGGGTGCCGGGGGTGAGCTTGTGTCAGGAGTGTTGGGTTGCCATGAACTGCAGGGAAAGGAGTAATATGTTATGGGTCCCTGTTAGTCCAGCCGCTCGGCTAAGATGAAGCGCTGCCAAGGCCGAGAGGAATTTACAGACTGCTTGGTTTCTGTAGGAGTTTGAAAACATATATTAAATTATGAGGCAACATTATTTTTCAATTAACCTTATTTTCTTTACTGATGCGCGTACGGGTGCCAAACATAACATCCCAGGCGCACTACTCAAGGCAGTTTTTGGCACTGAATAGCATTAACCTCCTGCGCTGACATGTTTTTCTATTTTTGTTGTGCTGTAGGAATGAGAGCTCACCCCATACCATGAGCAGTCCTGCCAAAAAATTCTCATATGCTGCTCAAACACAGAGAATAAATCCAAGTTTGTAGTGAGAGTTGGAGAAAGGCAACATTTTGACAGTTTTGTGGTATCTTAGGATTCTTTTCTCCTGATACACCAAAAGGTGGCAGCTGTGGCTCTGGAGGATGAGCGGGTCATCAACCAAACTTCTCAGGTCTGCATGTTGACGTATCCTTGGGCAAGATACTGAACCCTGGGTTGCCTCCATGCATCCATTGGTGAGTGAGTGCGTCTATGAATATTAGACAGTATGTTACGGTATAGGAAAAAAAGGTCTTGTATGATTGGGTGAATGAGTCTTGTATTTAAAAGTGCCTTGAGTGCTCAGCCTGAACAGAAAAGCACTGTATCCATTTATAATTTTACCAACAATCAACATTTCCTGTACTGCTCTTACCTGAAACTGGTTTTGCTGTTTGCATGAAAAGATGTCTCATGTTGGGGCATTAAATATGAGGTTACCATTGCAAGGTAGTTTATGGAAGCCATAAACTACCTTGCAGGGCTAAAAAAAAAAAAAAGGATCCATAACTCGAAATTTCGAGTTATTTTCTCAAAATTTCATCTTATTTTCTCAAAATACGACTTATTAACTTGAAATTTCGACTTATTATCTTGAAATTTTGAGAAAAGCACTGCCAATCAGTAATCTACGTGAATGATGTCATTTCCTTGTTACCTGAAGCCCTCAGGTACAAATGCTACAGCTAAGCTACCGCTATTACATCCAGTCATGAATGCACAGATTGCTGAGTATTTTCAGCGTGGCTTAAAAAATGATGAAATCCTTGTGTTTTTAGCTGAATCACATGGCGTTAATATCAGTAAACGTACTCGCGAAAGTGCCATTTTGTTGCGATCCAGTTTTGAGTGCGCGTTACTCTGCGCTATATGCTTCCGGGTAACAAGAAAGTGACCTCATTCACGTAGATTACTGATTGGCAGAGCTAACTCAAAATTTCGAGTTAATACGTCGAAATTTCAAGAAAATAACTTGGATACTTGTTTTTTTTGTTTGTTTTTTAGTTGCGGAAACGGGCTTCCATAGTAGTTAGCTAAATTAGCTTAAGGAGAAAACAAGGAACAGCAAGTGGAAGTGAAACTTACAAATGCTACTTGCAGGAATTCGAAACTCAGTCTGCTCATAAAACATTTACAATGTGGCTCTTTTTGTTTTTTGTTCTTTTGGAAACACTACAAGTGAATAGACTAAAAGTTTTAGCTAACCGATATTAGCATCAGACTTCCCTAGCTGATTATTTACATAGGGGCGGTTATTTATTTATTTTTTTAGACTATTTCTTTACATCTTAAATGCACAAATAAGGATTTTCTAACAAAATGTGAGCAAATTTGCATTTTCCAGGACAGAAATACACTCACTGGCCACTTTATTAGTTACACTTGTTTGGACCTACTTTTGCCTTCAGAACTGCCTTAAGTCTTCATGGCACAGATTCAACAAGGTGCTGAAAACATTCCTTGGAGGTGTTGGTCCATATTGACATGATAGCATCTCACAGCTGCTGCAGATTTGTTGACTGCACACCCATGATGTGAATCTGTTCCACCACATCCCAAAGGTGTTTATTTGTACTGATAACTCCAGGCTAACAGGCTTTGGTGTTTAAATGATGTTCAGTTAGTACTAAGGGGCCAAAAGTATGCCGATTAAATATCCTCCGCACCATTACACAACCAGCAGCCTGAACTGTGAATACAAGGCAGGATGAATCCATGATTTCATGTCGGTTACACCAAATTCTGGACCTACCACTCGAACGTCACACCGAAAATCGAAATTCATCAGTCAAAAAAACTGAAGCATCTATTCTGTTGTCCAGTTTTGATGAGACTGTGTGACTTGTAGCCTCAGTTTCCTGTTCCTAGCTGATAGGAGTGACGCCTGGTGCGGTCTTCTGCTGCTGTAGCTCTTCTGCTTCAAGGTTTGATTTGTTGCATGATAACAGAGATGCTCTTCTGCACACCTTGTTTGTAACAAATAGTTATTTGAGTTACTATCACCTTCCTGCCAGCTCAAAGCAGTCAGCCCATTCTCTGAACTGCTGCTCAATGGACCATTTTTTTCAGATCATTCTCTGTGAATCCAAGAGATGGTTGTGCCACAACAAGAATACCAAGTTCACCGGAATCACATTTTTAACCATTCTTCATGCCAGAAACCACAAATAGTCATCTTTCAACATGTTTTTAGGAATTAAAAGTCTTGTAAATGATTGATATATGAGCTAACTCCTTTGTTAAAAACCTTAAATGGAAAAATGGGGAAAGTCTGGTGGATGTAATTGCTACCAAAGCGGAGATTGCTGCCTTGGAGTGTGAATAATTCTGAGAAAGCAGCTTCTGAAGCTATATTTTGTGAAACACCATAGATTTTTATTAGACTCCACTGGAGTGTGAGTGTTAGGTTAGAAGCATTTAAACACTGGGGGGAAGACGCTTGTTTGGATGTGTGGGTGAATGAGGCTTGCAGCAAGACAGTGATTTGGATGCTCAGAGTAGAAATACACTATATGAGCACCAGACCATTTATTAAAAATCAACTTACCAAGCTGATTATTTATGCTAGAACATTAATTTTGTGCTGCCAAGTTGTGTTTTTTTTTCTACTGTGTATTTATATATACAAATACAAATACTAATAGACACAGCGCAGGAAACTGTATGTCCTGATCTGAACAAAGACACTTTATATCAGCAAAATAGCTCAAAATCTCATAACTGAACAGTGTGAAAAATGCTTACACGGATCATATTAAAGGACTTGTTGACTTGTTTCCAGCTGAACTGAGGGTTAAGACTCCAGCCATGAACTGCAGCCTCGCTGGTTTACGTCTCTGTGTCACTCGTGTGCTGCCATCTCCAAAATCAAGCCGTGTTGACGTTACCCTAAGTATTCATAAACTCATCCAGACTATACAGAACATGTAAACAACAGGCAAACCTTTCCCTGCTATGACTGGCAAACTGGCTTTGATGCAGGGGGTTGTGCTTCTTTTCTATTCTCCATCGCCACGGCGTGCAAAAACGATGATGCACTTGAGCCTTTTGTATGTTTCATGCTAACCAAATGTTTATTCCTGTTCTATTCTGCATCGCATTGGCTCTTTATGTTGACCATCTAAGTCACATCACCCTGTTTCCGTTTGAATCACTTCATTTTTACCAAGTTTAATCTTTCACATCACGTGTCAGCTCACGCAGCTCTAAGAAGCAGGCAGGTCATTTGATTTCCGGCCTCATCCTCATTTCGCAGAGATGGTCATTCCAGCGTGGATTAGATAAGGGTGAAGACAAAGTGGAGCCTCATTGGAAAGTCACTGTAGCAGCCAGCAGTGTAATCCATCCACGCATTCCTTCCAGAGAATGCCAAACAGCTCGCTGAAAATGAGCTGCCGACCTGACTCCATTAGATCTCTGCTCTGTCTCTCCACTTTCTATCTTTCAAAAACACACACACACACACACCTTGCACTGCAGAGAGTGACACACACACACACTCTCGCTCTCTGCGCCTGCCACCGGCTTCATTAGCACTAAGAAATGTCCTGCTCATTAAGGCGAGGCAATTAGTGGTTAATTGAGAAGCTTTTTGCAGTGAAGACAAACTTGCTTCCTTCTCTTGTTCCAGCATGTGCATGCATATGTGTGCGTGTGTGCGTGTGTGTGCGTGTGTGTGCATTTCGACCAGTTTTTACATCTGGATTCCACCTCTAGCTCATTTTCTTGAGGCGGTTGTTCACCACAGAGCTGCTGCCTGAAGGAGATAAGGAGCAAAACACTGGGAGAAGTTTTTTGATGCAAGACTATGTTTATTTCAGGAAAGAATTTCCCATGGATGAGCAAAACATGACACATATTTTTTTTTTGTATAATTGTCTATTTACTGCAAGTGTTTTGCAGTTTGCTGAGACAGTTTAGAGCTTCCTTTTTGCAGAGTTGTGTCATGCGATCGAGAGAGAAAAGGCTTAATGGGGAGTTTTCCTGGCTCGTTTGAATGCGCCTTACCCCCCTTCATTATGCCTCCTTTCTAGACATAACAGCCCAAGTGCCACAACTAGACTGTGCACTCCCAAAAAAACACAAGTTACCAACTGCCTGCCCTTCTCACTCCGCGGTTCGACTTTCCATCCCTCCATCTCTCTGTTTCTCTCCTCCGTCTCCTCTTTCCATTCTGTCACTTCTCTCCTTCAATTCTTTGCAGTCCAGAGATAAGCTCTGTGATAGGGAGGAAATGAGAGTAACACACACACACACACACACACACACTTCTGCCAATCACTTTCACTCGTTTCTCAGATAAAATCTCCTCTGGAGATAAAGTTGATTATGATATCTTTTATTTTTCTATTTTCTTTATGCAGGCTAATCCCCGTGCTTTCTGTACTTTGCCCTACAGGGGGCAGAATCCGTATTACCTCATTGCACTTTGCAGCCATGTGACCTCTTCCCCGATTTAAATACGCATTCCCTGGCACCGCCGCGCACTCACATTGCACCATCGCCTCAAGTGATATACAATCTTTCTCCAACAAATGGAGATAAAAATGATGACCATCCAGCCCTAAATAAACTACTCACACACACACAGACACAGACAGGCGCACACATATACACAGCCTGTCTCCTTGTACCCTTTCACATCATGGTTTTCCCCTGTAAATATGTGACCTGCCCTCTCTGACCACCCCCTGAGTGAGTGTGTTTTTGTAACATGCCTTATCTCAGCCCACCCCACTTCAGAGGGAGAAGGACGGGAGAGGGAGGGCGAGCCGGGTCGGGGATTCCCTGTGTGTTTTGCTTAATTCCCAGCTAGCACACACACGCACACATTCATGCACGTACACAAATGCTTTATAGAGGAATAAAGTTGCCATTGTGGCATGAATGTTTCCGTGTTAGAAGTCACACAGACTCCAGAGGTGATGGTCTGGCCACATGAAAGCCTGGGGCTGACTTGACTCATGAAGGACACACACACACACACACACACGCTACATGAATAGTAGAGATGCCCCGCAGGGGTGAAGGCCTGTGGGTGTCCATGAGGGGCAAGTCACATCCTATTCCTCCTCTCAAACAAAGAGCGAAGTGAGCAGCAGCCTTGTTTTCTTGTGTGTTTTTGTGTGTTTCATGTTTCTGTAGGCCCATTTGTAACAGAGTAAAAAAAATTATGTGTTGTAAATTGATGTTTTTTTTCTTAAACATGGTTTAACAAACAAGCGTAACTCTACTACTCTGTTATTTGAATATCCATGTATTTAACAAACTTGGGTAGACTTTGCAGAAGGAGTTCATTTACATAAGAGCTGGCGATTCTGGACCTGTGTGGGACTCTAAATGCACCTGAATAACACACAGACCTGCCACAGCTCTTACTAGTTTTAAACACAGAGTGTAATGTATGAAGAGGGTCCCAGTGTTGAATCCACTGCCTGGCTGGGGCTTTTCTATGTGGACTTTTATGTTCACCCTGTGCCTGAGTGGGTTCACTCCAGCTACCCTGGCTTCTACCCACAGTCCAAAACACATGCATGTTAGGTTCACTGGTGATTCTAAACTGCCCATAGGTGTGAATGGTTGTCTGTTTGTCTGTGATAACCCTGTGATAGACTGGCAACCTGTCCAGGGTGTACCCCCATCCCACACCCTATGACAGCTGGGATAGGCTCCAGCCCCACGATCCTGAACTGGAAAAGCAGAAAAGGATGGATGGATGGATGGATGGATGGATGGATGGATGGATGGATGTTACTACCTTGAACTGTTGCATATTTGACTTAAGTCTTCTGAAATGCCGAGGCTCTACCACAGCGGTCCACTACCTTTGTTGCGCCACGGATCGCTTTATGTCAGATAATATTTTCACAGACCGGCCTTTAAGGTGTCACGGATAAATACAAAAATTTAAATAAGTACTAAAAAAAAAAGAAGATTTATTCATAACACACGGGAAAAGACCCAGGGAAACTGGGTTAATGATAAAAACGATAAAAAAATAATGATAAAAGCCGATAAAAACCCTGAAAACCATAAAATTGAGCCTCTCACAACCCGGTACCACACGACTCATGGACCAGTACCGTGGCCCAGAGGTTGGGGACCGCTGCTCTACCAGACAGACTGAGAGTAATGTTACTTCAAACATGGGCTTGTTTCCTTGTTTTTACCATCATGGTGTTCTTAAGGCGACCACATCACATCAACTGTTAAGAATCCTCACTGCTTGTAAAGCACAGCATTCATACTGGATGTTCAGTGTCACTAAAAAAGGTTCAGACTCAGTGAAATTTAAGTTGCAGCCAGTTATAGTCCCAGGCTGTATTATTGAGTTACCAAAAGATAAACAAAGACGAATATATGACGTTTCTTTAATAGTGTGTGTCCACTGTGATCATGCAGGTGCTCTCCAGAAGCATCCCGACCTTCCTTCTCCTAGTCCCCCTTTCACCCTCAGCTGAAGCATATTGATGCCGTGTGAGGAGGTTAAGCCTTTGGTTTAGTGTCCGGGCGGCCGTGACATTCTTCCTCCCCAGCCTGTAATTGACTCATCGGTGTGTGTATCAGTTAAACCTCGGCTCACCGGCTCTGCGGGTGTCGAGGGGGTCATGATTGACAAGCTTCTCTAATGCCCCGGCTCAGCAATTTGGAGCGTGGTTAGGGTTTTTTCTGCTCTGTTTTTCCCTGCAGGTACTCTTTTTTTCCTACATTTGATTTTTTTTCCTCTCCTGGCATTTCTCACACTTGTTTTGTTTTCATCTGTCTGCCACGGCGTCTGTTTGCTTGTCAGTCACTCTCTCTACCTCTCTCTAGCTCCATCTTTATCTCTGTTTTCATCCAGTCCTCAGGACCTGCACGGACTTCCCTCCTCCTGGATCTACAGCGTGGGTTTACCTTAGTGAAGAGTCGTAGCGTTAAGGCTGTACTGCTCTGCAGAGACCAGCTGGGGGTCTGTGTTTCTCTGGAAAGTTTTCTGCTCACACTACAGGCATGCCTTTCTGCCTCTGGCTTGATTTCAGCTGTCTATTCCTGCATATGCACACACACACACACACACACACACGCACATACGCATGCACAAAATCGCTCAACCTCTCTTTCTCTCTCTCTCACACACACAAACACACACTCTCATGGACCATATGTTGAGCCTCCCCAGTGACCGGACCCCAGTAAGGGGACATTATCTATTTAAGGCCCTAACTCTGTGGATTAGATCAAGATTCAGCCCTGTAATGGCCAGTCTGGCACAGCACCCTACTTCAATTAAGGTCACAACACACAGACAGACACAGTCACAATAATGTGATCAGTCTCGCACCCAGATGTGATCACACATGACTACACAGTCAGAAATGGCACAGCTTTAAAACTTTGACTGCAATTCTGTTTTTACAGTTTTCCCAACTGACGTCATTTTGGAAAAAATCTATACCTCCTCGTATAAGACGACCGCTGGCGAGAAAGTAAAGCAGATTACAGGTCATCACTGACATTATGAGACATATTAACACCTTTCATTTAAAAGAAGCCATGCTTTAAATGTTAGAACCAAAGATTTTTTAAAACTAGCTCATAATAAGCTCCCTGAGTGACATCTGGATTTGCACCCGAGCTGAGTTTTTATTTTTTTGGACACTTTTCCAAGGCTGTAAATCTAAAAATGGCACTTTAGTGCACATGAAAATGGAGCTTCTGGAAAACAATGACATACAGCAAGCCTGCTCACTCATATTCAGATGCTAAGCAATAATAAAGATGAACGCCTTCTTCATCCCGCTCTCTGTGATCTCTCGTCTTAAATGCCAGCACGGCTGATCGCATAATGCAGGGACCAGATGTGTAAACGGAGCATGTGCTGGAAAAAAAGAAGAAAAAAAAGATTTGCTGTTTATAAAACTGAATTTATAGTGAGAATAGACTTATCTCTCACAAGTTTCATTTTCAATAGAAATCCAGAGTTACAGGTAAGGTGGAGGTGGAAATGAGCATATTTAATATTGTGTATAAACATTTTTTGACTTAAAGAGAAATTTGTGTTTTTCTATGACACTCAAACTGTGGCTCTGCGCCATTTCCACATGTACTAAAAATTTTGCGTGGACATCATCTTAGACCTCTGGCATGAACGGCTCAAAGAGGATCACGCATACACGCACACGGGGAAGCTTTTTCAATTACTAGCAAACATTGGAGCTAACTGTCTTTACTTATGATCGAGCTGGTGAAGATAATGTAAACCCACCGCCCAACACACAAACACACCATCGTCCCATAATAATAATTCAGGTCCATTTGCTATTCTGGGCCCCTGTTTTTATTTGTTTATGTCATGGAAGCCATTCTGTGGAGTAGTTAGAGTTGGGAATGTTAGAATAATGAGGCAGGCCTGTAAATAATGAAACAAAGGATGTAGTGCATCAATTAAGAGCCATTTACTGCCTCGAATCCATCTCATCTCCATGCATGTGTGTGTGTGTGTGTGTGTGTGTGTGTTTGTTGCCGTGTGTGACTTCAAGCGTGTTTTGGGGTTTTTGCAAACTACCTCCCTGTGCGTTGCACGCATCCTCCTGAAAACACATTAATCAAATTGCGAGACATTGCGTTCTCCTCTGATATGAAAATGAGCCGTCCGGAAAAACATTGAGGACATTGTCACTGTAATTGCTCTTTGACAGATACACACACATGCACACACGCTCATATAATCTTTAATTGCCTCCAAAATGTTTATGTCAAGATGGCGTTGCGAAGATAATGGCCGGGGACTGCGTGGCCCACACTAATGGCATCCCCGTATTTAGCGCTTCACATCAGCTGAGGAATCGGCAGAGCCCATCAGATATTTAGTGGAGTGCAATGGCTGCTATTGTTGGAGTAATATTGTGCTGCTGGATGGAAGCCAATTCATTACAAAAAAAAAAGCTTATCACACCAGAAGGAAATCTAGAGCACAGTGAGGCATATCAGGAAGATTTTAATAAATACAGCTAATATGACATTTTTAATACTGCGCTTCACTGTTTACATGCTGGAATTTTATTCTTCATGTTGCTTTAGAGTTGTTTGCTAGTGTTTGCTCTCTTATATTTGTTACTTTCGCTGCAGAGTTCATTAAATCCAGACTTCTTTTTATGATCATTACAAAGGCGATGGTAAAAAATTAAAGAGTGCTATTTGTTATTCATGAGGTGGGCTGCAGAAGAAAACACTTGTGGGTATATCGCTGAAAATAACACCTTATCATATCCAAGATGTGTAAATTCATTACTAGAAAGAGACAGAGGAGGCAAATTGTGACAAAAGAGTGTGGAAAAAGGTAATAAATTATCCCACCTTACCGTTCTGTGTAAATATATTGTAAAGTGAATTGGTATACTTTTTAAATGTCCTACATGTGTGTTAAAATATAACAAAATATGTAAACAAATCAATGAGTTATTATTTATAACCATTATATTTGTGTGTGGGCAGCACGGTGGTACGGTGGTTAGCACTGTTGCCGCACAGCAAGAAGGTCCTGAGTTCAATTCCACCATCAGGCCCGGGTCTTTCTGTGTGGAGTTTGCATGTTCTCCCCGTGTTTGCGTGGGTTCCCTCCGGGTACTCCGGCTTCCTCCCACCGTCCAAAGACATGCAGCTTGTGGGGATAGGTTAATTGGATAATCCAAATTGCCACTAGGTGTGAATGTGAGTGTGAATGGTTGTCTGTCCCTGTGTGTTAGCCCTGCGACAGACTGGCGACCTGTCCAGGGTGTGCCCCATGACAGCTGGGATAGGCTCCAGCGCCCCCCGCGACCCTGAAAAGGATAAGCGGAAGCGAATGGATGGATGGATATTTGTGTGTGTATATTATATTATATATATTTTTCTGTTTCGTCACCGCTTTAAACTACAAAAAAAAAGAAATCCTCTGCCAATGACTTCTGCTTCCACTGTAGACTGTAAATAAAAGATGGTCATCACCCATTGGGTGTTTTAGGACTGTTTTGTGTATTTTGGCCATCACAGTCTTGCTTTTTTAAAACCAGACAGTAGAAGTGAGGTGTAGGTCTTACTGAGAACCCAAAGACGCTGGATGCCCATATAGAAGCAAATTATCAACCATAATGTAAAGCCCTAAATGTCCTAAAATATTCTTTATTGGCCTTGTTTACTTTAAATGGAACCAAATTCGTACAATTTTGAAAGTTTTAGAGCTGCAACAAATGTAATAATAATTTTAATGGTTGTAGTTGTTGTTATTATTATTATTATCATTGACAAATCAACTATTTACCTCGGTTTTTTTTGTTGTTTTGGTTTTGAAGCCTATATAGCAGGTGGATGTTTTCAGTAAGCATCTTCCCCCTACAGTACCTGGTCAGCACTAAGCGACAACATCACATAGCTACACAGATAGTGAGCTAAAAGTAAAAATTGGTTGCCAACTATGTTTGTTTTGGGGTTTTTTTGCATTTCGAGACCAGTTGCAAATAATTGTGGTGGACATCCACTTTTAATCGCAAGGTGAAGTTAAACTGTCATTCTGTAGCAACTACGCCCCTATTTGTGGGGACATTTTTGAATTTTTGTTTAACATTCACCAAATTATCACAGTTAATCGCCAAAATCACAAACAGATTGCATGTAATTGCCAATTTAACCCAATTCAGAGACTGATTCTGTCTTATTGCCATCTTATTGCTGTCTTGGCACACTAAAAACTGAAGATGACTGCAAATGGTTGTGGATAAGGTCCCCATCTTCAAAGTAACCATTTCAAAAGCAATGAGACCACCAGTCCATTGCACATGGTCACAATCATTTTAGTTGTGTTGTGGTCTCCAACCACTCAACAGTTGGAGACCGCAACAATCGCATGATTGTAGATCTTTTAAGAGCCACGGCCAGATCAACCTCACGGGTGTTTGTGAAAACCAAAATAGAGCTAAAAGAATTGCTCCCTGTATCACACAGCATTGTCAGATCGTTACACACCTTATCCATCTTTGGTGGAGTGAGACATCCGTCAGTATTCATTGGACAAACTGCTTTTTCAACATAGAAAGAACTTTTTAATCTCACCATAGAAATCTGAGTGAGGCAGGACAAAGTTTTGCATATTGACTACTGGACTTCCATTTATCTGCTGGACGTAAATGTGATCTCAGTTTAATTGTAATGTTGCTCTACTGCTTCCTCAATTAGTGAAGCTTTAAGCAGTGAGCCTCAGTGTAGCATTATGCCTGCAAGAACATCATTTTCCTTTAATTATAATACAAAATTATGCTTTCCATATTGTTTTTGTGTCACCTGAAACCACAACTGCACACTTTATAGAAATAGGCACCTATGGTTGGCTCACTAAGGTCTTTTGGCCCATTTTACACGAGTACACTTATTCTCAGTATTAAGAACATGACTGACTGCATTAAATTTCAGTCTCACACTGTTAGTTTTCTTAGGGCTGAGTAACCTACACCTTGAATTTTCATATCGTTACAGTTTGTTAGTTCTTCAGATAGCTTCGCCCAGCTCAACCTGAGGAGAGCTATAATCAAACAGAAGAAATGAAAACACCTGGTGGCTATACTGGACCTTTAAACGGGCAGCTAATCTACATTGAAAATGTACAGGAGTCTCACTTTGCATGTATTTCTTTTCACTGCAGGAAAAAAAATGTGTTAGGAGTTGACTTGCGGGGGTCAGAGTCTCCATCATTCCAGGAAAAAAAACACCTGAATAACAACAGCTGCACTATCTGCCAGTATGTGAGCTCACAGGTACAGTGTGTTCCTCTGTTTATGCACACGTCTCTTCATTTTCTCTGTTTCACACCCCACTCGCACACCAGCCAGATTTCCAAGTATTTATTTGCACATCATGAAGTGTCTGCACTAGAAACGCTGCATTGAAAGGAAGAAATTGATCTCCAAATTCCTGCGCTAGTCTGTTTTTCATTTTGTAAGTGAGGAGTTTAAGCTTTAAATGGACGAGTTACAGATAAGCAACATGAGCTGTTTTGGCTGTGATCCCAGATACTTTCGTAACAAGTCTCCAGACAACATGAAAAACATGGCAACATGAAAAAGGGAAGGCATTCGAACAACTTTTTTCTCTTGCGTAGACGGTTCTTTTTGTCGTTTCTTCAGTGTTGCTCACAGTAGTTTCCCATTTTCAAACTGAGCCGCCACCTTATTAGGCAGCTAAATGCAACAATGCATTACCGCCGTCAACATAACTCACCCAAGATTTTTTTTTTTACGTAATACTTAATTTGCATTACATTAGGGAAGTTAGAAAAGTTCTCTTTAAAAAAACAAAGTTTACCTAATGGATGAAAATGTAGCTGCACTCGCTCACACACTTGCCAGCTCTCTCCTTGACTCGCATGCATCACACACACACTCTCGAACTCTCAGTTGCGATCAAGCTGCAGCAGTAGTGACCTTGCTATCGTTTACAGCAGCTGCCAGTCCATTGTGTACTGTGGTTCAGCTCAGTTACTCCCCCCTCCTCTCCACCACAACATTCACTCATGCACACAAACACTGCAAATGGCATCCCAGTTTTAGCCATGCCTCTCTAGCCTCTGCCTAATTATCATGGCACTGAAGCTGTCATAAAAAGCCTATTGTGGCCACGCTGAAGCAAGTCTCTTCACAAAACTCAGAGAGTTTGACATTTATTAAGACGGAAACCTGCTCTGGGACTTTCTATCACAGTCACCGAGAGCAGAGAAAACGGATATAATGTGGGGAAGAAGACTGTAGACTGCAATGCATTTGTCTATTCAAAATCTAGGTTGCAGAATAACAAGTAAATGATTTATGAAGGCGAGCACTTTTCCACAGCGGCTGAGGATTTGAAGTCGAAGTGAAATGACAACAGGCTCAGGCAGATTGTTGTATTTACTCAGCAGGAATTCTGAGTGTAAACCCAAACTATGCAAAGTGATGACAGATTGGTTGTTGTCATTTATTTCTCCATAGTTTGCATATTAAAAACCTTGCAATCACAATCAGTTACTAAGCACAATAACTCTGCATGGGTTTGTCTTGGTTACACTGGCACAAAAAGACTGACAGCCAACTTAATATGACAGTATTTACCCATAGTGTTGTATGATTACAAGCTAAGCCTGATGTTAAACATTTTAATTGTAAGTTATTAGGAACAAAAAACAAAGAAAAAAACCCCAAACTGTTAAACTTCGGATACTTGGCTTAGCTAGGTTTTGAACAATGTTAGTCTAGAAACTGTTTTAAGCCAAATTTCCAAGTCCTCTTTGAACTATCTGCTACTGTTGGCACCAAAAATCCAAAACAGTTGGACTGTGTAACTCGGATCTAAATCAGCAAACATCCAAACAAACAAGTACGAACAGTGGAGTTCCACAAGGCTCTATTCTGGGTCCTCTTCTAATCTGACTTGTAATTTGATTTGAAGTTTGGCACGTCTGTATGGCGGTGTTAATGTTTGTTTTCAAATTCCTAGTTTTACAGTGTTGTGACTGTTAAGGTGTGCTCATGTCCTGATGAGCAACTCCAAGTCATTGTTGCTGAAATTTTTTACAAAACCAGTGTTCCTGTAACTGTGCAGTGTATGGGGAATACAAATAGGACCAAAACCAGAAGGACTGGCTGCTAACACTTGTTGTAAATACATACCAATAAGTACTCATGACTAGGATAAAATTAGCTGAGATTGTATAAATCAAATTTAAAGAGAAAGTAAGTAGAACTTTTATATCTTTGGTCTATTATATTAAGTTTATTTATTATTTCCTTATTCTCCTTAAATGTTGCACACTAATTATAAACAAATTAATACAACTCGCTCTTTTTAACTTGACACCACTTAATTTGTAAAGTGACCCTAACATGTCAAATTTTACCAAAAGAAATTTTACATTGAAAAAAGGGCACGTTGATGAAATAAACAAAACTATGCTATGTAAGCATGAAAATTGAGGTTGAGACCCAACTGTCATCACACTTCCAAAAGCTTTCTTAAAACCAAGTTGGTCGAGTCATTGATTTTTGAACATTTATAGCCACTTTAACCTAGCGTGAACTCACTTTAATGTTTAAAGCTTGGGAAAAATCAAAAAGCGTTGTCTTTAAAGCCGGTCAAACTAAGATTTCCACTGTTGTTTTTTCCACAAATGTATACCACATTTAGTAACATACAAAACTAAACATGCAGGAACTCTGGATTGCCTGTATGTGGAGGTAGAATACATTTTCACAAAATAGAAATCATTTCTCATTTATTTTAAATTAGTTTCTTTGGTTTTAATGCCTCATGCTGTATTTCTTAATTTGAGTCTTGTATTTATTATAAAAGCATTTCAGATTGCCTTTGTGTATGCTATGTCCTTTATAAATAAACTTGCTTCGGCTTGCCTATAAATAAATGTTCATTATGCACCTGTCTATCACAGATTAGTGGCTCAGTCTTTATCCGCCATAATACCTTGTGTCTGACTCGTGGCTATTTTCTTGGGAGGTCCTTTGGCACAAGAGATGCATTTTAGATTACATAGAAAACTAGCTCGTTAGCATTATTAGTTATATTCACCGAAGCTGACAAGGCTGAGAAAAGTGAAAAACACCTACGAAGAAAAAAAAAATACACAAAACAGTTTGTCACTAAGAAAGAAATAGTGCTGCTGACTGACAGGGGATCTGCATGAAGTGTGGGAAGCAGAAGCACATCTTTTAGTCCAAAAACACTCAGAGTCAAAGATGAATCCGTTTAGATGTAGTTGTATAGTCCAAGCTGTACTGCGGCCATTAGGCTCAACACATCTATCATGCTGTTGCTGTGTGGGTTTTTTAGCAGCATGCCAACCAGCCTGCTCCCAAACCATCTTCGCTTTTCTGAAGCTCGACTTGCTCAAATTGAAAGAACATTGACCTCGAGTGGGGTGTGACTTCCTGCGATACTGTGGACATTTTTAATAATGAGCAATGCATGGAAAGTGCTGGATGTGACGTTTGGACAAACAGGTTTGTCACCCCTACCGAAAAGACTTGAAAGCTATTGTCATGACCTTTAGATGGTAACCACCATAGGAGCGTGGGATTAGAAATAATGAGTCCAGCTGCAGTCATTACCCGAAGGGAAGGGTTGTGTGTATGTGGACTGCTGTCAGGGAACAATTCAATCACAAATACAAGCCCTGTATGTAAGTATACTGTAAATTTAAGTCTGTCAAATCCTAAAATTTACATCGTATTACGTTCTCTCTAATTGGACTAATGTCAGTCTTCTTAATGTAATAATATGTTTCTTTGCCTCTTTGGATCATCCCATTCAAATTCAGTCATTCTGACAGCCTCGTCTAAGTTGACAACAAACAACACCCATGCAGCAGTCAAAAAGATCAACGTCTTTCATTCTGTTTCTGTTTCCTCACAGACGCATACCCTTCCCTGTCACACTTTTCCCCCTCTCTCTCCCGGTTTAGGTGTTTACAGTGTGTTTGCCATCCACAGAGCAGGCTAGTAAGCTTTGTTGCTCCTCTCTGGTCCCCTTCCTCATTTGCCTTTGACAACACTGATAATCCCACAACAAGATCCCCCCATTCAAACCTCAGTCTCCACACACACACCGCTCACACATTCGTGTGCGCAAGCCCCTCGCACACAAACGCACACGTACGCTAGGTGCCAACCATCGCCATGGCAACTCCAATCAGCAAAAGCTCTCTTTCCCCTATTACAGCGAAGATATGACAGTTTCCCTCTCCTTCCTTCTGCCCTCCTTGGAATATGATTGTTTCTTCTCTTCCCCCCCCCCTTTCCTTCCTCCCTCAGTCGCTCTGTCTTTTTCTTTATTTCCTATCACACCACTCTGTTTCTCTTCTTCCAGGCCCCCGCTCGTACTCACAGTGATACTAATCATCACCACAGTGCAAGAGGATAATATATATATTCAATTCTGATTTTTTTTAATCAGAAAAAAGGTGGGTGCTCCTCTCGGGAGAGTTCAGTTCAAGCCCAAATATTGGCAAGTAAAAGACACTTTTTCTTTCTTGACTGATCCCAATTTAAATCCTCATGTCCCAGTATTAGTTTTGGCCAAAGTCCTATCACATCCAAGGAACACACGATGGAGAAATAAAGTAGGATTGGTTAAGATCTCTTGAATGTCAGAACCTCTTGGTCTAAATGACTCATCAGATCCCACTCTATGTGCTCCAGATACGGTGATACGCTATCCTACATACATATCACTGTTTTTTGTGCAGTCACATGATTGACAGCTTATTTGGTTTTTATTGAGAGCTCTTTGCTTGGGGTGATTTTAACATCATCTGCCAAATACAAGCCACAAGTCGGCACCAGGGAAATTAAATTTAATGGGAAAACAAGAGTTAAGGGTGTGTAGTTGGGGTATTTACCATGTAGCAATCAAAAAGTGTCAGATGAACACTCCTCTCATAAAATTACATAAATTTAACTATCTTGACTATCTTGCTGTACTTATTAATGATAGATACTGCTCTTAAGAGCTGGTGTTATAAGACACTAAGCCATAGCACATTTCCAATTAAAATATATGGCTGTGCAGTGTTTTGCTGTAGGTGCTACTGGGTTAAAATAGGTGGAACAACCTGTAATGTGGGAAGCATTTTTGCCCTGCCACAGAGAGGACAGAAGTCCTATTATACAATGAACGTCCTTACAGTGAAGTGAAACAGACCATTAAAAACTATGAAATCTGTCCACCCCACTCTCCGGTTCTCATGCATACTTTTTTTTTTATCTTCATAACAAACTCCACTATTTCTCTCTTCCCTATTCAAGCCAACTTCTCAGCCATTCAGCACTCCTACCTACAGATAACATCATCGCCGTTGGGCTATGCACCGTTGAGTTTTCGTAGTATGGCACATTAGCACGTCCTCACTGGATCCACGTGCATGATTTGCGTAGGCAAAGGTGACACAAGCGCACACCAAAGTAGGACCATAAATCGCACACATGGAGTTGGAGAATGGATTGAAACAAGGTTGTGCTTAATTACAGCTACTAAAATCCTCACTTCTCCCTCCCCCCACTGCTGGCTGTGGCTGTTGAAAGACCAATTTAAGGTCCATTCACATCAAAGACCCCCTCAGACACTTCATGGTACCATTGTTGTTTTGTCTTTGAAAGAGTCAGAGGCGAAAGACAAAGGAGGAGAAAGTATAAGGAAGATAATGTTCAGTTGTTTGACATAGTCACCCCCTCATACTGCCTCTCACAGACACAAGTACACTGTCAGACAAACGTTTCCAGTCCATTTTTTCTCGTATTGACTCCTCTGATTGTATTTAAAGCAGTAAAAATGTTCTGTAAATTTGGTGATCCTTCCTGTGGATGTGAATCAAATCTTCACTCCAGCAAGATTATCTTCTTTAAAGATGGCTGGTGGGTTAGCAGCCACTAAACCACATCTGACTCTCGACTGGGCTCGACACCATAAAGCCCCGCACACTGTTCGCTTACAGATGGTGCGCACACATCGGAGCCAGCGAAACCCGGCCAAACCATCAGAGACGATTCCAATTCACTGCTCTGATACAGAATTAATCTCAAAAGTATGCAAAGTGAACACTGACACATTTCAGACTCCTCTCGCTGGAGTTAAAGTGTATATTTAGCAGCTTTTTACTAATGAGGATGCTAATGGGCAACTGTCTGTGATGCCGGAGCATCACAGCATTCAGACAGGAGGTGTTCAGAAAGTTATTTCCGATTTGCATCTCTTCATGTAAGAAAAAAGTGTTCGGCTTGAACACAGCTTTGAATAGTTTTAATGCACTGACTCAAATGTAGCTGCATGGTAGTCAAAAGCGGCTATGGAGCTGACTAAGAGGTGTTTCCTATCAAAAGAGAATCGGGAAAAGCTTTTATCAGAGTGTGTCGTTCAGAAAATAAGAACTGTGATGACTAAGGGGAGAAGCTGTGAAATTACACCTTTTCAATATGCAGCGACAGTAAATAGCGGTAATAGAAATAAATTCACATTAAGCATTCAACCTTGACAGTTTGTGAGTTTCCAGCAGAAATCTCAACTTTTTTACAATCCACATACTGGATATTAGGTCAGTTAATCAGTGGAAGCTGCCTGAGGAAGCTCCTTAAATGACTAATTATTAGATCATTCATCAAGAATAAATACTATTGTTTCACTAGACTTTTGACCTTGGGGTAGATTCCCATTATGTCAGTTTTGCTCTATAGATGTCCTACTTAAGTGTCTCCCTCTTCACATTCAGCTTAGAGACACTGAGCTCTACTGCGATGACATTTGTAACCCTTTTAAAAGGCACCACTCGTGTTTGGATTTTTCTCACTGTCCAAGTTATTTACACCGAAAGGTTTTTAAAAAATCAAGGACAGTGATTCTGGTCAACCAGCAGGGTTATTTAGTAAAAGCTAGCCAAGAAAATAAAAGGTTGCAAGAACTAATAGACGTACACAGTGATGTGAAAAAAGTAATTGCCCCCTAAAACTAATAACTGGTTGTGCCACCGTTGGCAGCAAGAACTGCAATCAAGTGTTTATGATCACTGACAATGAGTCTTTCACATCACTGTGGAGGAATTTTGGCCCACTTTTTGGAAAATATTTTTTAATTCAGCCACACTGGATGGTTTTCCAGCACGAATGGCCTTTTTAAGGTCACGCCAAAGCACCTCTGTCAGATTTTGACTAGGCCACTCCAAAACCTTCATTTTGGTTTGTTTTTGTGGCATTCTGAGGTGTGTTACAGATCATTGTCCTGTTGCATAACCCAAGTGGTCTACTTTCTTTTATTATTGTTACAATGTGAACAGTACACAGTGAAACAAAATGCTACCATCAACACAAAAACTCATAGGAGGAACACAGCAAAACCTCCATCCTGTTCACTTCTACAGCCCTGCTGATGCCCTTCTACATTAAGCAGGTCATATTTTTAAAAATGGGTTTAATTGAGTATGTTAAATACTCTTTTTAATGATTAAAAAGCTCATGACATATCAGTCTTATTTATCTTCCAAGGTCAGCAACATTTTCTGCTGGTTTTCTTGTTGAGAACTGTGCAACATATAGAGTAGAAGAAAACGTTTAAATGTTAAGCCAAGACACTAAAACGCCATTAGACCTTGAAGATAAAAATGAGTGCATCTGATAATGGCTCTATTTGATATTTCATAATGGGCTGATAATGACATTACAATGGAAATATTCCTGATAATTACAACAATTAAAAACACATCTGTCTATTAACCTTCATTTAGATGGGATTTATCCGCCATTTCAAGAAGGAATGAAAAATGAGAAAGTTGAGCGCTCTTAATTATGGTCCATATAATTAAAGGCCTTGGAGACACAATATTAAGACAAAAGAGAAGTCTCCTAATCTTATAACAAAGAGGCTTTACATATAAATCTTTTCTTATTACTTAACAAAACCCCGCGTTAGAAATACAAGTCTGACTCTTTCTTTCAGATGAAACAAGTTAAACACACTAAATCAGGAATTAAAATGAGGACTTCAGCTTTTAATATACACTTTAATAAGCACCGACACTTTCACTGACTCTTGATATTTATTTCAATTGCGAGGTCCCTGAGAGACATTGGGACATTTCCAATATACATCTCAGTGAGCACAGCAGAGGCAGACACGAACATGAATACTTCCCCCCCTGAAAAGCACCAGCCTGTATCCGTTGCTTCAGACAGAAATTTAAACTACGCATCACCAAACGTTGCCTTATCTAGGTCAGAACCGACATGACTCGAGTCTGATTTGGCAGTGGCAGCAGTCACATGTTTCATTCATCATCATGGTGGTAAACCCTCGACAGTTTCACTTCACTGTAATTAATATAAAACCATAACGATGTAGCCCGTAGTGAGCACACGAGGTCCTTTCATTCAGCACGAGGCACCAAGCCAGGTTTGGCTAGATATCTTCCACTCCTCTAGCCAGTCTGTCAGTGTCACATTTTTAAGAGACATGAGGATAATTTGTAATATTTTGTTGAGGTGCACTCCACATAGTTGTGGTGAATTGGCATCAGTCCTAACGTGGGTGGTGAATTAGGAAGTTGGCGGAAAGATGTCTTCTGTCTATGCCAACTGTAAATTTTTATGTCCTATCATTTTCCACTTGTAAAAGCAAACTCAGTTTTTCCTGGAAGGCAAAATGAGTTTGCATATTGGTCTGTGGTCAGATCAAAATTCTGAGCGCAACCTTTAAGGAAGGAGTGCTCAGTGGAGATGGAGTTTAAATGTGGAGAAAGTCCAAGGCAAAAAAACAAAAAGAAAGCCTTACTGATATGATCAAATACTGTTTGTCGTAGAAACACATTTACTTAACACATCTAACCCAACAGACCTTAAAAGCACCCACCTGCATCATTTATTACCTTAAGAGGTAATGAACAGTGTAGGTGGGCTGGAGACACGGCTCTATTTAACCGAGCAGTTGATTAATTGTAAAGTTTCCTGTTAATAACTACTTGTCAGTCAAATCTGAACTCACCTTGGCCCAGACCTGTAGCTTGGAGGTTAGTGCATTGTATAGAAATTATACTACAAGCGGATTTTAATTTTGCAGCATTGTATTCAGATAGTTGTTGGTCTTCGATTGTATCACATTTGCTGTGACCAGAATAACTCAGATCCAGTAGACTTACATGCTGTGAAGGTAAGAAGACCTTTGTGTCGGCTAGCTTGTTTGCGTTAAGTTCACTCCTGCTGTTGTGACTCAGTCAGCCAACTGTTTGCTAATTAGCAGCAATGCAATTTAAATACAGGCACAGCAACTGTACCTTTTACCACTTAGCTGTTGATAACACCGTAGCATGGGATACAGTGGCAATGGGCTAGCTAACCCAGATTTCTTGTTCACTTTTGGTAGCTTACACTCGTTGTGGTGCAATGTTAGCATTCCTCTAAAATCAGCTTTGGGGTGTACTCACACTAGACATGGTTACTTTGTCTTTTGCTCCTGGGTCTCACTTGCAGACTAGTCACTTAAACTTCACTTTACTGGTCAGTTATGCTCAGGTACAGCACAGTCACCAGATCTGTTACTTATGATAGCTTTCGATATAAAAATTATTTTTTAGTAGCTAGGTATCATAGGCAGCATAAGTGCAGAGGCTGCTGTTCTTCTGGCGCTGACTTGGGCAGCATATGCCTACTGGGACATAACCAGTACATCTCAGTAAGCATTCCACTAGCATTGGAAAAACTATACGTGGTGCAGTTGCTGCGATAGCCTGACTCACTGATAAGAAAGGCAGTAAGAGTTGGGCATGGAAGTACTTTGCATTGAGAGCTACTTTTGCTGTGCCGTTATTCACAAGGGGTTCCTGCAGCACATAGCTCCACTGGTTTGATTTGGCAGATTTTTTTTATACCAGATACCCTTCCTGACAACACCCCAGGGGGAACTGTGTCTCCCCCAAGACTCAAACGAGGGATCATTCACTTGTTTGATAAATGTATTAACCTCTATGCCATGAAGCCGCTACGGCTAGCATTGCTGTTGTGCAACTATGCTCCACAGGCTGAAGTGCTTGAAACAACTAATGTTACACAAATACTGACGCTAACATAATGTAACTAATATTATAGCTTGCACTGATGTTAACAGACTACTCAGCAACCATCCTAACATTTCAAATCCTGTCAACAAAACATAATGTTAACATTTCAAAAACATCACTAGATCAGTTACTTAAAACCATTTGAGTAATTCAACTCTTCTTGGTACCGACCACTAAATTTCTGCTACTAAGTGAGTACTAGTGAGTATACTCTCAGTTTAGATGCCTAGCAGGCAGCTGATAAGGTTGATTTTTTAGTCTCTTTAGATCAGTCATTACAAACATCCTCTATAGCACAAAATGCTGTAGTTAATGTTCCTTAATCTAAGATAGTTGTCCACACTGTCAAACTCGGTGAAGGAAAGCTGAATAAGTACTGACATAAGCAAGCACTTAGACTAAGTTTGTTCTGATTTGCCACTCTTCTTTTTCTTTGAGTAGGTCAAGTTATCCAGCAGCTCATCATCAAACTGGGATTTTTGGGGAGTTTCTTGTATTGTTCGAATTCTCTCATACTCCAGACCTGCACGTCTACTTAGCGTTAGGGTAAGTTAGGCACATCCGGATCGGCTTTTCTGATTTGTTCAACCTGAGCTGACCAAAGACCCAGATTATGAAATATCCTGTTTTTACTGGTTCAGCAGCTTGAGAATGAGGATCAGGCTGCTGAACCAGTAAAAACAGGCTTCCCCAGTTCCAACGCCAATGTTAGCCAGAAGCCCTTGGAGAGATCTGTGTTTGCATGTGTGTTTTGTGATGTGTAGTAAAGTGAGGGACATTGATTAAACATTATTTGCATCCAGTGCTCCCAGACCAGTTAAAGGAATAAGGGAGAATGGATATCGATAATATTAAAGATAAACTGAGTTAATTTCTTTAGAAGATGTCTAACACTGAAGGACAAACAGATTGATTAAAATCGACAAGTGAAAGGAAAAACCAGCCTGAAGTGTATTTAAGGTATTGCATCACCACATGTTGTCGGAACAGCTAAATTGCCCTTTGACATCGATTCTACGTGTCTCACCGAGAGACATTCAAAAAGATATTCAGTTTTTTTGTGCTTTGATTGTGGAGGAGACTCTCCTGTCCCTCCGAGGTCTGGGAACATGATCGCAAACAGCACAGCAGACCTACCGACTCCCCTCGCTGCAGGGGTCAAGGGTTCAGTTTTTTCCTTTAATCTGTCACTGATCTGTATCTTGTTTGTCATGAAGGATGGAGACGACTTACTCGTATTCCACCCGATAAACTTGTTTGTTGTGTTTTGCCTTGTCAGACACAAATCATCATCTATCTTCGCTTTGGTCGAGGTTGGCTTCACCTGAGGTCAGGGCACACTTGATAACACCTTGATATCTCCTTCTTATTGGCTATCTAAATTACAACCTCCCGGGACCACCGTGGGGAGCTACACGAGCGCATACCAAACATACCGGTGTCACCCTTCCCTCGGTCCTTGCAGTGTGACTTGAAGCTCAGCCAAGCTTGATAAACACTGACAGTTGAAGCGAGGTATTTCCATGACTGACGGTTATTGACTCAGCGATATGGTGATTTGTTTCTGCGCTGCGGCGCAATTGATTAGCCATAAGGAAACTCAGGAGACGTTATTGGATTGCTATTCAGAAAGATTGAGTGTCAGTCTCCATCGGATTCCAAATCTCATCCATCTCCTTTTTTCACTCTCTGGGTTTCTCTCTTCAGAATATATTAGTCATTTTCAATAATAACAGCCCGATATGGAGGCGTCTCCTGTCCTCCATTTGATATTCTATATCCATGGCTAAATAATGATGGATCCACGGGCTTGTCTTGTTCACCTGTCACACTGTTCCTTCCTTCTCCATCTTTGCGTGTCAATGCCTCGCGGGTGCCTCGCCTGTCTCGCTTCCTTTCTGTCTGTCTGCTGCCTCCATGCTCTGAAATTAAGGAACCACTCCACAAACTTTACACCTGACGACCAGTTAACGTGTGAGAGGTGGACTTCCAGAAGTAGACTGTAAAATTACATTTCTGTCCCTACAGGTACACTCTACACATAGGTACGCCCTGGGGCCTCCAGGTAATTATGTCTACCTTTTCAAGGCCTACAAATGTACATATACTGTATCGCCCTAAGCAGCAAATGGTCCAGTTGCATTTTTAAGGGTGCACTTTTTATGTAAGTTAAATGAAAATGATGCATTTTGACAAGTTTTATTCTGTGTCTCTCTTGTGTACTGAGCACACAGTTGGTGCAGAGAATAGCAACGTTGCCTCACAGCAAGAAGGTTCTGGCTTAAATTGGACTCAAAGTACAAAGTCTGTGTAGTGTCTGTTGGCACGTCTGTGAGAAAAGGTACTTGTCTGGTGAATCCACAGCAAGTGAATGGGTATCATGTGTTCTGCCTGCATGGCTCTATTCAGGCACACTAGGCCTAAACCAAGGATTTCTAGTAGTGAGAACACGCCTGAAGCAGACTATTTTCTGCTATGTTACAGTGATTGAGCTGAAAAAGGCAAGACAGAAATTTGTCAGTCTTGAACCTAATATGTGGCTTGTATTACTTGTTGTTCATCAATCATCGTCATCCATCACTTTTTATTTACATGATCAGTGCAAACATCTGAAAGCTACTTTGCAAAATCAAGAATAACATACCGGCAAAATAACTTTAAAGGGCCGTAGTCTGCTGTTTTCTAACTGCATGTTTCCATTTTTTTTACATTGCAATACTTCCATTTGAAGTAAATTATTACTTTTCTAATACTGGGTTTTTATTCTGCCCCCCACTTTCTCCTCTGTCTTTTCTCCTATCCATGTAAGGCCAAACTGATTCTTAAGCCAACTTTCTTTCTGATTGCCTCTCACAAATCGAAGGTTTGACTAGCAAGTGGGTGGAGCTTCTGTGTCCACAGCCACAGCTGTGCGAAAGTTACCACATCAAGGCTATCTCCTCTCGTTGACATCATACAAGTCCAAACCCGAGTGTTTTTAGAGCAGTCTGAAGCTTTTGGTTCACAGCGATCAGTTCAACATATGCTAACCTCATTATTTGAAACATCGGTCCTGTTTAATATCAGGATTCACTAGCATTATATGTGGTGTAGAATAAATAAAAGCATTTTAACAAATCTGTGTGGACTGAAATAACATTATATCTATTAAGACAACAGTTTATAATCCATTGTGATCCATTAAATAAAGCTCTGGTTTCTCAGGCTTCTGCATTGGCTCGACCAGTGTGGTAATTTTCCCAAAGTGCTTGAACTTCCTGATTTTCTGTGGTTGCATTAATAACAGATCAGAATGATCCCCCTTAATACTTTTGACAAGATCACCAACACGCCTGGCTGAAATGGAGCCCCAAACCATGACACGGCCTCCACCTTGTTTTAAAGGTGGCTTACTAAACACAAAGACATGGAAATGGTCAGGTACAAGGACTGGACTGAAAATGAGTGAAAAAGCAGAAAAGGTCCAAAGAAAAACTTTCAGAACACTTTAAAAATGTACAAAAAAATCTGTCTGCTTGGCAACAAACTATAAAGAAATGTGGGATGGCTCGGGACTGTGCACAGTACTATAACTCGGGCCATAAACTGCATGTTTCCATCTTTTCATGATGGACAGCCAACCAAAAGAAATTTTACAAAAAGAAAGACATTTGTAGCAAATTTTACTACACAGCAGTGAAGATCCGAGAGTTTCCAAAATGACCGGATGCGCAAAGACATTTTAAGGGTTGGATGTGCACATACGGAGGCACATTATAGACATTTAGTGAAACAGTAAAGCTATAAAAAGATTGTCTGAGGGTTGATTATTTACATGAGTATAAATTGAGAAGGATGCCAAATGTGTGTTGTCTGTGGCACCGTCAACCAATGTTGGTTGATGCTTCCGACTTACATTAAAGCCACTTTAAAGGAACAAAAATGCCAGTTTTCACATGGCATGTCTTCCCTCTTTAGCCACTATTTCCCACAGCATCTAATCTCAAGGAGACAAAGCGAGAGTCCATATTGCATTCGCTGGTGAATATCAAGGTCAGTTGGTTTCCAAAGGATGCACAATGAAGCAAATGTCATTTAAGGGTTCGTGTGAGTGTGTGTCTGTGTGTGGGGTGAGGCAGGACATTCACTTACATGACTAACACAGATGTTACCTTTGTGGTCAGAAGGCTGTAAGTCAATTAGGTTTTGCTAATGGGGGCCAAGTGCTTAGCTGTCTCCAACACACACACTCACACAAACACACGCACGCACGATATTGATAAGATTACCATGGTAATGTGAATACATCAGGGTTAAACCACATTAAGGGAGACGCCTTTCTCGATGATCTTTGCCTTTTTTTTTAACTGTCAGCCATCTCAGCCTGAGTGCCCTCCTCTGCCTCCTCCTATGTTTGTTAACAGAACCTTTCTTCTTTCATGTCCCCCTCTTTCCTTCTGTCTTCATGCTGTTTCTCCCACAGCAGATGCATGGTAAATCCTCCTCCTTTGTGGCTCTTTACATCGCTAACTTCCTCTTCCCATCTGTCTCCCCAACTATTTTCCTCTCACTCTTTGTCTTTCTCCATTCAGCTGAGATGCTTGCATGACGGGGTTTTTTTTCTGCAGAAATGAACAAAATCCTTTATCTTTCAGATTTTCTTTTGTATTTACGTTCTTTATAACCTTTGTTTTTATCGACAAAGTAAAGGAGAAAGTCATGAATAAAATGAGGTTGATTGATGAATAAACAGCTTGTTATGGGCATAAAAAGATGGCATTATTTCAACAACTGATTAAAAAATAAGGGTCATTGTCATGAAGAGAATTCATTCATTCATTCATTCTTTTTTTTGCCATTTATCCAGGTTCGGGTGATGCTGGCAGTACACTAAGCAGACAAACCCAGACTTCCCTCTCTCCGGCCACCTCTTCCAGCCCTCCGAGGGGACATTCTCAAGCCAGCCGAGAGATATAACCCCTTCAGTGTTCCTGGGTCTGCCCTGGAGCTTCCTCCCGGTAGGACATGCCCAAAACACCTTTCCCGGGAGGCGTCCAGGAGGCACCCTAGTCAGCCGAACCACTTTCAATGGTTCCTTTCGATGTGGAGGAGAGGCAGCTCTACTCTGAGAATAAAAGCAATACAAATCATACTAATGCTGTATATGTAGCCAAACATGATATTTCCTTTATGCCATAGTACTTCATTGTTTTCTAAAATGTGGTAAATAACTGAACCACACTCTTAAATTGTTTGATGAGTTTCTTCAAAGTGGATGGACATCAAACGCTGCATTTTATTTTATCCCTACATACACTGTTCTCCTAATATACATCTTCAGTAATAATCAGTTTGACTCTGACCACTCAGTAACGTTTGGGGATTAAAAAACAGAAGTGCCAAAAGCTGCAGTTCTTCTAATGGCCACTTGAGGCAGGCTCCAAAAGCGAGTCAGGTGCCATAGACTCCCATATTAAAAAACCCAACCTTAGAGCAGAAAATAAACCTGTTTATAGCCCGGTACAAAAAATACAAAAACAGCTTCCTCCTCTATAAAAAATGTACAATGTACATATTTAACTAAAACTCACTGATTTTAATTTTGCTAAGGTTTAAAATGAGGGCATCCTGACACAGGCAGTGTCAGCAGTGGAGAGCTGCATGTTATTTTGCAATCTATTTACATCTAGCAGCATGTTCCTGGACAGAGCCCGGTAAATGCCCTGCATATGACTTATTTAGCCAGTTACAAATACAGCACAGATTACAGGTTTAAATAATGTTTACACCACCACCATCTAGGATTGATAAGTTGGGGTTGGTAGAGCTGCTCCGACTTTCTAAATTGGAAGTCCAACTTGAGGGGGCTTTGGTATTGGAATTCCAGACTAGAAACTTCAAACCATCAGGCATCATCTCCACTATTCCAGTTAGTGAACTGAATCTCACAACTCTCATAACTTTTAGAGTATTTTAATGCAATTATCTCACCTTTAATGTGGACTATTGTGGGCTACAGAGCATCCAAAAAGTTTCTCTCTTAGTTTTGTCGAGTGAAATTCTAATGCTTTATTCATTTTTAAATAGCACCAATTAGCAAATATGAACATCTGTGTGCTGCACTTTTGCTACTAAATTAGCTCCGTAACCTCTCAATTAAACACGCTCACTTCCGGCTCCAAAAAACCAAAACAACAAAACAGCACGATGACCCAAAATGCTGAAACCAGAAGCCAGCAGTTGTTCTAATGATTTCTATACATCCAACTTTTACATAAAGTCTGCACTTCCAGCTGAATGCTACAATAAGCATGAGGAAAATTAGAAAGTACCCCTGCAGGCTAATGCTTATTTGGTTTGTGCTCTAACCCTGCATTAAATGTGTTAACACTGAGGAAAATATGGATTAATGCCAATTTTAATCCTTTGAGGAAAACGAGCCATGCAGGGAAAGCAGCGCGTTGACTTTATCCACGGTATTAATGCACGCCATATAATCGATTGCCCGTGGATGATGTAATAACATAGTGTGTCTTCAGTCACAGTTAAAGCATGCATACATAATGACACAATCCTTCTCGTTCTGTTGTGCGTTGTGGTGGTACATAAAACTGCAGTTCTTTGCCGTGCAACACTTTTATCTCCCTCCTATGAAAAAAAAACCTCACTCTCTCTCTCATTAGGATGCACTTGTCCTCCAGTGTTTTCTCTCCCCAGTTTGTCGAGTGCTGTTCTTTCTCTCAGAGGCCAAGTGATAAAGGCCCCACAGAGTAAACAAGGCATGGAGAATGGCCTCTTGTCTTTTTTATTATTGTGTACTAATGCAGCGCTCATTCCTGCTGTGATGAAGCAGCGTTGGAGCCCACCTTGCGAGGGGCTGGGAAGCCGTCATACGCAGTCTCATACAGACTCGAGCTGTACGCAGGAAAGACAAACACTTAAACATGCCAATTTACATGCACACGGGAGTCCCTGTGTTTTTCCCCGATTTTTAATATCAGCTAGCTGAGAACACGCCCGGAAAGATTAGCCACAACACCTGCAGTAGCATTTTTAAGTAGCTGGATTCCAGTTTGTTATGGAATAAATATATATTCTTAGTACTTATTTTTCTGTTTATATTGTTTTATAGAGGCCAGTGTAGAAAAACGCCACTTTGAGTTATGTTAGGTGTGTGAAAGGTCACAGAGTACTGTCTAAGACAGAAAACTCTGCACACTTTGTGCAGGCTTGCAGAAGTGAAGCTAGATAGAGTGATAGAGTAATTTGAAAAATAAAAGACAACCACCCCACATGTCAGCTATTGTCTTGCAGCCTGGAAAATATGTGTAGTAACCCCCCCTCTTTATGTGTCTCTCTTTTTTTTCCTGGTCTCCAGACTAAAAAGAGGGGTGGGGGGCTTTTTGGAGGGAACGGGGTGGCGAAGGTCACTTTGATGTGACTATAAAGACACACAGCAGGCCAGTGGAAAGAGATGAAAGGGACGGAGCAGAAGTAAAATAGATCCTGGTGGAAAAGCAAAGGAGTAGGAGATGCATTTCTCTCTCCCTCTCTGTGTCTGATTTTTTTTCTTTCTCTGCAACATACAAAGGATAATGATGCTGTTTCATAAACAAGAGGTGACCAGGGAATAGAGCAGGCATCTTGCAATTAAAGCGAGCAAACAACAGTTTTTTGAACCAAGCTGACAGCAGCTATGAGGCAGTAGCTTCTGAGCGGTGGAGCCATCTTGCACACGAAGGAAGCGAAGCTCATATCTGAATCAAAGAAAAAAGACACCCTGCAACTTATTAAGCAGGTTGATACATTACCATTCATCAAAATAGGGCATTTGGCAACTGCTGATCAGCCACTGATTTATTTAGTGAGTGATTAATAAATTCTGCTTTATTTAAACAGACTGCGCTCGGAGATGCTTTTTGGATATGCCATAATTAAGCAAATGAGATCTGTCTAGATTGCTGTCATATGTGCAGGTTTTCTGTGTGGTGATCTTAATATCTTAATCATTTTAATGTATGCATAATCTAACGTCGAGTTTGTTTATATTTACAGCGTGTTCCTAAAGATTGCCTGGAGCTTGGATTTCTCACCCTCCTGGCTTCATGCAGTTGCCTGCCCCCATTAGGCTCAGATGTGTACTGCAAATGAATCATCCTGTACAGAGACAAGGTTTGGCTGGATATCCGCCCAGACTGCAGTCAGTGTTTTATTATTATTATTTCTCCTTCCTGAATGGGTGACAGACTGAGCTCAGCAATCACAAAATGCCAGATTAAGTTTATTACAGCTTAAATCAACGCCGGACAGAAACACCACCCCACCGAAGATCGTTAAAGCTGGTGCCTCTGGGGTTGTTTCCTTAAACTGAAAACGTCACATTCCAGTATAAATGTATTTAGCCGTTCCCTCTCTCTGTCTGTCTGTCTGCAGAAGCTGTTTGTGACTGCAGCTGAAAGTGTTTTGATGATTGAGCTGTTTCTGGTATTGAAGGTAGCACAGAAGCTCACATACACAGAGAGAGAGAGCGCGAGGGAGGAGGAGTGGTAAGACAGCAGACAGACACCAGATGTTTCCGTAAAAAAATTCAACCAGTCAGCAAGCAGAGCAGAGGCAAGATCTGCGGTACAGTAGCTCGAAGCATGTGTGTTATTACCTCAGCTGGGGCATGCCCGTACCTTGGGTGGCCCGACAGTGAGTCTAGTGCCTCCTGGTGAAACATGGGGACACCCAGCTCCGTGGAGAAATCAGGTCGGGAATGTGTTTCATGGGTTAGATTAGGATGTCTGTGTGTGTGTGCACAGATGAACTTTTTAGATAAAAATCAGCGACATTTTTAATGATCCCGGGGGAAATTGGGTCACTGTAGCAGCAAAGAATAGCATGAAGATAAAAATCCAGAATATGTAGATGATCAAAGAGAACCGATTCTGTTTCTCTCCCTGTTTTCTGT
Source organism: Oreochromis niloticus (assembly GCF_001858045.2). NCBI lineage: Eukaryota > Metazoa > Chordata > Actinopteri > Cichliformes > Cichlidae > Oreochromis > Oreochromis niloticus. The sequence goes on from NC_031986.2 coordinate 11,599,669, forward strand.
CACCCATGCAGTGCTGTAATGGTAGATGCTCATATTAGACAAAGTTTCCAATAAATAGGCCAGCACGTGTGCAAATAATCTCCGACTTCTTACTGCTCCAAACACTCTGTTTCAGACAGTTTTTTTTCTGCTCTGCATCTACGTGATGTCATTTGCCCCGCCCATGTGCTGGTGAAACCTTCTGTTTGCGAGTGGCAGCAAAACAGAAGAAAGCTGGCTTAAAGGGCCGAGACGGCAGATGAGTCGAGGAGCTGCACCAAGACAAGCGTGGGATAAAATGATCCTGACGAGTCTGAGAATAAAAATATGGAGCTGTTATTGGGTCGCGTCCCCTTTGAAGATGCAGCAGCCATTGGTTTACTCCAGTATCCTGTGTGTGGCTTTGTTTACATGTGTGCCTGTGAGTGCTCTTATCATTTTAGCCTCTTTGCGGTCCCCCAAAGAAATGCTGGACATCTCTGATACTGTGAGCTGAAGCGTCATCCCCATGAAGACCAAAAAGAGATCGCGAAAGTCCCTGTCGACTCTCCGCTCTTGATGTGCCTGTAACCCCGCCCACACACGCGCGCAAACACACACACTAAAGATGCTGATAGGGTCAAGTCGAGGCTATCTCTGGCTTATCTCCCACCGTCAGATCTAAAGCTGTCTGTCAGTGATGAAGAGAAGAAAGCTGAAGGCCTCGACCGGGATCACTCAGCCTCTCAAAGAATGCCCGACTTTCACAAAGCTTCCTCCTTGAATCCACAGCCAGCTGACTACGGTAAAAAACACTGATGGGAGCGAGAGAGTGTAGGAGAGGTGTTGCAAGAGAGAGAGAGGAGAGGTAGAGAGGTGTGCGTTTGTGTGTGATGGAGATGTGTGTGTGTGAGTGTATTTTGGGGGGGGGGTAGAAAAAAATGAGGGAGAGTTATCAGTCATGCCGTCAGTCTCCGGGGCGGGTTGTGATAAGAGAGGCAGCGGTTGGTATCTCTCTCTCTCTCTCACTCCCACATACACACATTATGTGAGAGAGAAAGGCCCTGTTGTGTTCCCTTCTACCGCCCATGAGTGAACACATCGCAGGTGTGCTGAGGTGAAGGCTCAGACTGCATGGCAGCCATTTGTCGACTGCATTTTGGGGCAGAGAGACGAGAGAGGGAATACAGATGGTGAGACCTGAGGGGGGCTTCTGTAGAAAAACGGGGTTCCCGTATTGCAGCAGCAGGTTAAGTGTTTTGTTGCAAGGCCTCTTTCACTGAGACACGTGACCTGTGGCTTTTTTTAAACAGAGGGGCATAGCGTGCAGCGTGCTTCCAGCGAGTATCGTTTTAGTCATTTTCAGCATTTCCTGAACGGTGTCTTCTTATAAATGTCTTCTTCGCTCTGCTCCACTGCATCTCCTTTTCTATATAAACAGACGATTTAGCCATGACTTAATGTTTCACCTACACAGGAACTCACAAGTCATCGAGACCGTAGTTTGATTGACAGGTGAGCTTGCAAGTGCTGTGCAGCATTAGCTTGTTGCCAGGAGTACCAATGCATAAGCAACCAAGAATCTGAGACTTCACTGTATCTCATGTATTCCCTTGTGGGTTAAATCCAAACACGTTGCATCCATAACATTCCCACTGTACTTCTCCCACAGTTCAGCTTCCATTAGCCATGTGCTGACCTGATATTTGGGGGGGGCTGAAGGGCGATGGTGGGAGGAGAGATGTTGACAAATGTTGGAGGGGGAGTATCAAATGACCCCTGGGGACGGGAGGGGGGGGGGGGCGGAGCAGAAAGTGACCCAGTGTTGCTTGAAGGTTTGGAAGTGCCTGTCTTCTCTCTCTTCCTTGTTATCTCTCTGAAAGGGTGATAGCGGAGGTTAAGCAAAGATCACTTCTGCTCTTTAAAGACTTTAGTCAATGCTTTGGCCTCAGATAACGCACACAACACGCATATAATCAAGTCCACGATACACTGAAAGCGTTCAGCAGTAGAGGTGGGCGGATCAATCCATTTATCGATGGCATCGATTCTATTACTGGTATTGGTATCAGATCGATATTAGCACGGCTGGATTGATACTTTTTTTTCTCTATCCTCTAAGTTCTGTATATAGCCCACTGAATTGTGTTATGTAATTTTTTTTAAATTTGGGGGAAATGAAAGAATATGTGTCAGGCATGCACGATGAAAAATGAAGGTATCGGTATCTGTAATACTGGTATTTTCTTGGCATCGATACCAAAATTTGCAGTAACAAAAGTTAATGTGGGCACAGACCCCCCACCCAACTGGAGGCTCAGATTAGCCAATCACAGTGACATCTGACAGCCGTCGTATCCTCAGGGCCAGAGGTGGGTTTTAAAATGACTGACAGGCAGTAAGAAAGCCGCAAGTCGATGGCGTCTTCTAAACCTGGGGGTGTGTAGCGGCGGGGGATTGACAGTTGACTGAGGTGACAGACAGACAGTGACACACAGACTTGTCATACAACCTTCTGTCAAGGGCATTGGGGGGCGGGGGGTCGTCTCTTGACATTGTTTACAGCTCACAACTTTGAGGTTGTGTGGAGAATAAAGAAAGAAGACGATGCTTGTAGAAGCTTTCTTTCTTCTCCTTAACGTTATAAAAGTGCACACACTCAGAGGTAAAAGCTCCTACAGAGCAGCAGTACAGTATCTTACATTGCCTCAGAGAGTTTGCTGTGACCTTTAGGAATGCACATTTCCAAAGAAAGATGCCAGCAAGGCTACATACTGTACCTCATTACACAGCCAGGCCTCAACCAGTCCATTACATTACACGGTAATACAAGCCATAGGCAGGGCACATGGGCTGGACGCTGGAGAGGCCTTTCTCAGCAGATTATTTTGGGCTCGGTACTGTGTCATTACACGGCCTCCCGCTCTGTATTTAGCCCTGTTGATTGCAGGGCTGAAATTGGGCAGGGCTGAGGTGGGTTCTCCCTCCACTGAGTCGAGGGCTTTGACATATAGGATCGGTCGTTCTTGTGCGTGTGTTTGTTTTGTGGCAAAAGTCGGCTGTGCAGCCACCCGCCTCACTAATCAGACACTCCCTTCTTTCTCACTCTCTCTGTGATATATTTTTAATCTTCATCTGCACTGGGGGTTTTTTTTAACAGCCCCAGGAGAAGCTGTGCTCCCCTGGGTTACCATGAGAATGTTTTTTTTTTTTTTTTTTATCTCGGTCTCATCTGTGGAAGAGTTAATATCTGTGCTACCTTTTGAAATAGGATGCATCTGTTTATGTATGTGTGAGTGAGAGAGAGAGGGAGAGAGGGAGAGCGTGCACCCCCCCCACCTCCTATAACCGGCGACCGACGGGAGGGGCGGAGCCGAGGCGCCGTGACTGGAACGCGATAGCTGCTCAGCTCAAAAGCGCGATCACTCACACACACACTGTGCACACACCTCACAGGCTGGACCCACGCTGCTGTCGGGGCAGAGCGCAGGCTTCACGGAGCCGTTACCAGAGAGAGGAGCGGACACAGCAGAGAGGAGAGGTGCTGCAGGAGGAGGCACGGCATGTTCGTTGTTTCTGAGGATCGAGAGCGCGCTGCTTTTCATTTATTTCATTACTTTTGTGCCTCGCTGAGAAGCAGCTTCGGACTGGGGTTTACGTGGCTTTGAGAGCTGTTACCGTTGGACTTTTTTTTTCTTCGGGTTTCTTATAAAGCTCCTATCGGAGAACCAGCCAAACCCCCGTGTGCGTAAAATCCGCGAGCGGGAGGACGCAGAGTTGTAGGGAGATACCGGGACAGGGAGAGTCCCCCTCATCGGTCAGAAGTTGGCGCACCCCGGACCCTGCTGTCCTGTCCGGACTCTGCGAAGCGCAGATATCGCCTGAAGCCTCCCAGCTGCGGAGCGCACGCAGCACTGATCAAGGAGTTTGTTGATTCACTGTGGGTTTTTTCTTCTTTTTTTTGGATGCGGTTTGGTGGCATCGCTCCGCTAAATGGACAGAGTTAAAAGGACAGCGCTTACAAAATATTCAGATTTTTCTCAATGACAAGTAGTTGGCGCACACTTTTGTCCACCAATGGTTTAATAGACACCGTGGGCTTTTTACTACAGCGGTTTAGTTTTCACTGCTGGTCCCGAACGGCTGTGGATTTTTCTTTTTTTTTTCTTTTGGAGGAACGGCAGCATTCCAATCCTGCAAGGTGGAAACATTAGATACTTAAAACTATCTACAAGTTTTTTTGTTTTGTTTTTTCGTTTTGTGTGTGATTCAACATGGATTTTGTGTTCTCGTTGGTTGGATTTTTAATGGCAGTGTGCCATGTGTCGTTAAGAGTCAGAGGACAAAACGGTGAGTTTTTTGGTTACTTCTTGATTTTGATGCGCTCGTGATCTGAGTCAGCCAAAACAGCCTAATTGACACTAAACGTTGCTCTAAATCACGGGACCGTATTTTTACTACAAGCATCACATTTCAGTATCATCTTCTCTTGGTCATTGTAATTGCTTTTATCCGTTTAAATTCATTTCCAGGTCTCCGTGTCCTATGTTTTAAATTATTTCAACACACAAACGCTCCCATGATAAAGCTGTTGATGTTTTATTCCTGCTAAATATGGCAAATACAGCAGTCTGCGGAGGAAAGACTCTGTATTTGTTTTGTTTTTTTAATGTTTAGCTCTTATGCACTTGTTTCATCAAAATCATACTAAACATTAAAAACTGAAAGACATGGATGCGTACATTAAATATTTAGAAAAACGGGAAGTGGAAATTGTTACGCTTAGAATAGTTTGACGTGAAGCGTGAATGTTAAATTTAAACACGATGTTTATCCAACCCGTTCTCATCAGTTGTTTTCCTTTGATTAATCATCTCTGGATATAAACTAACCGCACGCCTGATTAAAATGCTTTTGCGCACATCGTGATGAAAACGGCTAAAGCTGGGTGAAGAGCCTGCGTCTCACAGAGCCCGTGCGTAAAAGCGTACAAGCTTCAGTTGTGTTGACTAATAGGATCACTATCTTCATCAGCCGCCACGAGTCTCTCCTTCAGTATCTCCTCGTGCTCCTCCGGGTTGTCTGGGCAGGGTGAAGCCAAGGCTGAGAGCTCCAGGCGGCGTGGAGGCACACCGCCACCTCTGTGCGCCCTTAGCCGTCTAAAAGAAAAAAGAAAACAGCAACTAGGAAGATAAGGAGCAGCATAATAGGAGCCAGTTGGTATGGATTTAGAGCCTTGCTTTAAGGCACTTAAGTAGTTTACTGTTCAAACAGAAACGGCACTGTGGTATAGCTTAACCACATGAGTCCTTTGGTTTTCTTCAAAAAAGAGGGGGGGGGATCATTTTCAGGTTTCACCATGTGGCATAAAAATCAGGGTGATCGCGATGCGTTCGATCGCCGGCAAATAAATGAGTGGATTACAAATTCACGCGTGCCGTTTCTTTACGCGGACAGAAATTGTGACAAATTTGAAGCTGCTGCCGGTGGTTGTTGGTGGTGGTGAGCAAGGCTTGTCTTACCATACAGAGAAGTGACGCCACTGGTGGGATGACACATGGCCTCACGCTCGGCTCACTCGTTCCTGTCTCAGATTGTTGACGCATTTACGGTGGCACACTTTTTCATATTTATGTGCGTTTTTCTTCGCCGCTGTGTTGATCAGGTGGCATTTTGCTAAAAAAAACAAAAACAAAATTGCTTTATGTCTTTCTTTCGCGTGTCTGTGATTCTCAGTCTTGGCTTTTTACTTATTAATCATCATGCGCTGTAGTAAGATGTACATTTTATGCGATCTGCATAAGTAGTCTACTGGGAATAGGCGGGCTGGGGAGCTGTTCATGAGCTCATCATGACTGCTCAGCCTTTACAACACCACCCGCTGGCGTGCCTCAAAACAAAGCCGAGCTCTCTCTTCACTTCATGTGGACCTATCATCTTTTTTAAAAGCTACTTCTTTTAAATAGGACAGCTATCTCAGCCATCCCTCTGAATGTGTGTGTGCGAGTGTGTTTTTCACTGGCTGCGCATGTACCCATTGATCAGAGACAGATGTGGGCCTCTTGGCAGTCATCAGGCAGGCAAGAAGCTGGATCCCCCCCTATTCTCTCTCTCTCTCCCTGCCAAGACACTGCACCACATGTCCCTGCCTCTGTACTCCCCTCAAGAGCCACATTACACACAGATGCCAGAGGAAAGAGAGACTGACAGATAACAGAACAGAGACAGAACAGGGAGAAAGCGAGAGCAGCATAAACAGAGAGACAGGGGGAGTTGGAGAAAGACGGTGACTCCAGAGTTTAAGAAAGCACAGAAGAGTGACCGAGCGATAGCACGAAGGCAACAAAGGGGAGGAACGCTCGGAAACCAGATCAGCTGAGTGGATTCCGCATCAAACGGCAGTGGAGGAAAAGGGCGACATCAAAGTGTGCAGGGGTCAAGAGTTAGATCGCATCGAGGGTTCATGAAGGGACAGCGTCACGTAAAGTGGGATAAAGCCCCAGCCACAGGGGTGAAAATACTATAGCAGAGATCCTCTTGTGAACGTTAAGCACACAGAGTCACGTTAAAGTGTTTCATTTTCTAAAGAGTTGCTGTTTTGTGATGACAGAGTCCATCTGTGCTTCGGCAACTTGATACATTTGCAGCAGCAAAAGGTTTCCCCTAAAATGTAATGTTATGGAACGAGCAGATGCACGCCTGAGGCATCCCAGCCAGGAAACTCTTTTAAGTGTAAAAATCCTACGAGGTGCCAGGGTAAATGATCCACTAAAGATGCTCAGCACTTGGACAGGTCACGCTGTGGACTTCTGCTTTTTGTTTTTTTTTGCCGGTGGCACCTTCATCCTCATTAGAAAGCACCATTTTTTGTGTGTGTGTCTTCCTCAGGCTCTTTGCTGCAATATTTCTGCACGAAGAAGAGAGACTTGCATTCCACTTGTCCTGTAATCACAATAGTTTGACTCGCTGACATGTGCATTAATTACTCCTTACCACATGCATTAATATTCAAGCCATTAAGCAGCTCATTTGCATGTTTATTGAGCGGGCGGCTGTGCATCCTCTCCATTTATGGTATTGACTTCTTTAGGAGTTGGATTTCTATTATTTAATAATATCAGCTCCAGGCTGAAAAGAACTTAGTAAATTTTATCATCTTACATCATGTTTTTTTCTTTTCTCCCCCTTCACCCCTTTGCCTCTTTTCTTCTCCTCTCGTCTAGGATCCTTTGCATTTCTCTGTATTTTAATCTGGCCTGCCTCAGAGGTATCATCTGCGAAAAAAAACAAGGTCACCTCTCTTAGCATTCATAGCCAAAGACAAACCGAGCAGCCCGTTCAATACCAGTCAGGTATGAGAGTCACAGGCTCACACAAAGCCCTCGAACAGCTCACCACACTCAGGGTGAAATTAAATACAAGACCCCCATAAATAAAACAGAGCTGGGTCTTTTCAGTCTGTCGCATTAGCTGCACATGGGGGGGATCTTAACGGGCGCTCGGGGACTGGGTTTTTAGGTAGGGAGCCATAGGGGGTCAGCTTTGTCAAGAGGCAGGGTGTTTTAGAATCTACTGCAATTCAAACCGCAGGTTTTTAAAAAAAGGAAGCAGTTCAGGCGTGTGAATTTAAAGAGAAGAAACTGCTTTTTTTGTAAGAAGTGCAATTCACAGAAAAAGAGGTTACTTCTGTTTTTTTCTTCTTCCTTTTTTTTAAGCAGTCAGTTCCACTGCAAGGTAACACTCTGCAAGGTGGGGGGTAGAGGGGGCTAACAAATCACCAAGACTCCTGCAGCAAAGCTCAATTCTTCACAGCTTCCCCTTGCTGATGCAGGCTCGGCTTGTTCCACCTTAGACGGGGAAAATCTTTTGTGAAAAGTGCTTCGGTGGTGCAGGTTTGACACTGGCGCGCAGAGCCGAGGGGGTGCACCGGTGGGGGGAGAAGGAGACATGATACAGTAGCCAGGTAGCATTTAGGATTAGGCCCACACCATTACCCCCCCCCCCCCCCCCCCACCACCACCACCTCCTGCTGAAGGCACCAGTGACCATCTGTTTACTCCATTGATCCATTGATCCATTGATCAGGATGGCCAGCGCTGTGCATTTAGCTGATTAGCGTGGGGCACTTATCCCATTAGGGAGGGAGGAGTAGAGAAGGAGAAAGAAAAGGGAGGCAAAGAGGATTTGGGGATATTATCTGCTTTTGATGTGGCTTTTGTTAGTTCTTAAAAGAAATAATCCCCCTTTAAACACAGTTAACAGTGTTTAACAAAAAAGCCATTGTCAGCGACTGTTGCGTTTCTTGGAGCCGACTGTTATTTGCTTTTGGTCGAGTTTCACAAGCTCAAATCCACCTAAGCATCAGTGCATGCTAGTGACCACTGAAATCAGGCTCAGCTTTCAGCGGAACGCCCTCGTTTAGCTACTATTTGATTTTAGATGTAAATTAGACACTGCGTTGTGTCAGTGAGGGGAGAAATTTCTATGCTTGTTTTATGTTCACAAGCACAGACACAGACCCACTGACAGGAACAAGAAAATGTTATGGGCGTCCAATCAGAATGCAGGGAATGAATAAAGGCATTAAACTGTAATCCTCAGGTTTATTTCTACAGACTCCTCAATCTGAAAGGAAACGACGACAAGAATAGAACATAAAAAAGTGAAATGAGTCTCAAATGTCTTTCTGAAATAAAGTTATTGGTTAATTAAACTAATATGAACGTGGAATAAGAAATAAAGAACCAGCTGGATGATAGAAGTGCAACAGTTTTTGTCTCATTATTTTTATATTTCTGGTCTATTAACAATCTTGCTGTTTCCTTGCATGCATACATCTGTACACTTTACCTGCATCACATCCATGGCCAGTTTGGACTCACCAATTAGCCTAACATGTGTCTTTTGACTGAAGGGGGAAGTTGGAGTACCCGGCGAGAGAAAGCATGAGTCTCTCTCTCTTAACGCTTTTATTTTGAATACACATTTGTTTATTAGCGTTTAGTTTTATTTCCACACCACATATATATATTTATATATTCATTTACTGACTTGTGAAACTATAATATGTCAACAAGAAACATTTGAAACCAGCATATTGACTAAACTCCACCATCTATGACTGGGTGGGCCACGCTCCCTGCTGCTGAGGCGCACACTGGTCTTAAAGCGGGTCCCCACCTCTTCATCTCCCTCCCTCCTTTGGCCCAGCCTAGTGTCGAATGGGTGAGATTAAAAGCAGCCAGAGAGACAACCCCATGCTCTTCTCTGAATGTCTGAATGGATGAGTGCTGCCCACTCACTCCCCTCGTATTCCCTCACTCTGGGTGATAGCACTTTTTAATTAAGGTGGGGAAGCGGGGAGGGAGCAGGCGCAAGGGACGGGACGAGAGACACTAGGAATGATGGAGGGATTTATCAGCGCCTCTCCTCGCACTCGCGGCTTATCCCAGAGCGTGACGCCGTGCCTCCCCGATAAGGCAGCTAATAGAAATAAGAGCGGCGGGACGTGCAGCCGAACTCACACACGCTGCAGAAACCTGAGCTAAGACATGCAGACATATGCACATTTTCTCAGATAATGAAGATAAAGGCACTCGCATTGGGTGCGAAGACATCTCAGGAGCGACTAAAAAAGAAATGTGCGCACACACAAACACACACTCACACCAAAGTCATTAATTCATTTCATTGATACAGTCGGCGCTGTGCTTTATGTCTTTTGGATTTCACTTCCATCCACTCAAAACGCAGCTCTGCAAACATACTCTTAAGACTCACACGCACATAAAAGTGGCATTGTTCATTGTAATAGGGCCTTGGTCCATGCATGGTAGGGACATATGCAGCACTTTGTGTGTGAGTGTTTGTGTGCAGACAGATGGGCTGCTCTAGTAGAAGAGACAGTGTAATTCATGGAGCTCGCTGGCAGCTCCTGAGTGCTTCCCCTCTGTTACTCATCCAGCACCACAAGTTCTGTTCACACCCAAACATTCTGCTTCAAAGTGAAACACACACACACATTTGTACCATATATGCATCCTCATAATGGTGAGCTATTCAAAAAATTAGGAGAGAATACACACACATCTGTCACTTTCCTTCTTCTATTTTGGTTTTTTCTGTGTGTGTGTGTGTGTGTGAGGTGACTGACAGAGGTTTCCCCCTGGGGGTCAGCATCTGCAGGATAGCACCGGATAGCAGGCATGTCTTAATGAGGCTCGTCAGGCTCTTTTGCGCTGCATGCACGCACGCGCTCCTTTGCTCCACCTTTTCTCTCTCCTCCTCGGCTGCCTGTATTTTTTTTCCCTTCCTCATCACCTTTTGTCGCCTCCTCCCTCTCCCCGCGCGCCTGTCACTCCTCTCCCTCGCTCTTCCCACCTATGTGCTCACCACCGCCCATCATGAATCAACCCAGCCTGCCGCCTTCACCCCCCCTCCGATCAATCTTTCCCCTTCTTTCTCAATCCGTGTTTTATCCATCGCCTCGCCATCAATCCTCCACCCTTCCTCACATCCCTCTGCTCTTCTTCATCCTCTTTCTTCACCCTCATCCTCTCTGTCACATCTCCCATTTTCCTTTCCTACTGTAATCCTTTCACCCCTCCTTCTCTTCCCACTCGTTCTGTCATTTCTCCTGCATCCCTCCTCTTCATCCTCCTTTGGAGGCCACTGAATGGGCAGCTCAGGGAAAAAAAGTGTTGAGGCTGCAGGATTCTCCCCAAACGACTTAATCTGCCGAGGCTCTGCGCGCTGATAGCCTCCTGCACACCGTCCCCTCCATGGGCTTCCCAACAATGACTGTCTGTCTGTACAGCCGCGGCAGATAAAGAGATGTCTGTGCATGTGTGTGTCTATGTGTGTGTGTGTCTCGGTCTTTCTGTCTGTCTTTGTCATTCTTTCCTATCCCTGCTATCTTTTTGAAAAATTTCAGTTAGTGATTTTTTTCCTCCCTCCTGTGATTGACAGGCCCTCTGTGTGTTTTTGGAAGTGAATGTGTGTGTGTGTGTGTGTGGGTGGTCCTTTGAACATTGTGCAGTGGCTCTCTGTGTTTCCGTGTGTTTATACGTGCACCTAAACGCGTGGGCATGCGTTAAAGCATGTATTCATGCGTGCACTTATGGCTAAAATTGCGTGTGTGATGTGTATATTTGTGCAGTAGCTTGTATCTGTGCGTACGCATGTGGGCGGCTGGAGTCATGCACTCCCATGAAATCACCGGCAGCTCTGTGTGTGTGCGTGTGCCTGATGTGAGCGTGGGCGTTGCTCCTCTCCAGTAACAAAGTAAGGAAGCCATCGCAGCTCTATCAAATGTCAGAGAATCTTAAGTGTGCCTTTTAAGCACAATAGGCGGTGGAAATGTCAACACTTGAAGGGTCTATTACACTTCAAGCCTTTGGTGCTGTTTTTTTTCCTCTTCTTCTTTCCTTCTGTTTCCTTTATTGGTGCTTTCACAGAAATTTGAAAGAAACAGGCAAAAATATCAACCCATTTATGTCAATAATGGATTCATTCCAGTAGCTGAGTGGTTAAGGCCAACGTTTGATGACACGTTGTTAATGCCATATGATTCATGTTCCTGTCTCAGTTCCTTTCCTTCCTCATATGTATTCCTACGGACGTCCGCTACTGTAGTGAAACAGGATTTGTCTGTTGTTGTGTTCAAAATCATGTTGGTTATTAAAGATCTCACTGGAGGATCAGCAAACATAAGCTAAACAAGCGATTGCCAAACAGGGATACAGTTAGCCCAGAGTGTACTTCAGGTCCAACCAAAGTCCTTCTAGAAGAATTATCTAAATTAACTTTCACCAGGACAAAAAAACTAAATGGAAAGAATCAGTCAAATCTTAAAGAAACGCTTAACAAGTGATGACTTTGCCCTAAAATACATTTTTAAAGAGTCTATCCTAGTCTATTTTTTTTCTATCCCTTGGAAGATATACTTCTGCGGTTCTTCCAAAGATTTCAATTTAGGATTCTTTGTCTCTTTTCACTATCTGAACGTCTCTCTTTGATTATGTCTTTGGTGCTTCCCTCCATAACCAGCAGGCACATGGAAAGATTAGCTCAACTAATAAGAAAATCCAAAAAGAACAAGAATTGAACCGACCCAAGCAATAACTTCTTAAAATAATGGCTAACTGGTAAAAGTCAACACAGAAAATAGATAAGTAAATATGAAAGAGTATGGTTAGAAGTAAAAGCAAAAAAGAAGTTAAATAAAAGTAAAATCTATGCACAAAGTGTTACAATAGGAAGTTAAAACAACGGATAAAAACTTAGAAGTTGTTAGCTAAAAGTATGGTGAAAAGCTAAAGTTGTTAGCTAGCACTATGCTATCCAAACAGAATTTTAAAAGATTTAACAGGTAAAATTGATCAATAATCATAAAATAAAACATTAGAACCATTGTGGATGAAAGCAGTTTGGATTAATCTTAGAGCTGCGGTTGTACATCAAATGAAAAAGGTTGGGACCATCTGAGCTAAGCTAGCTCCTGCTGTTGTCATGGCGCCCCTGTTTTTTTTTTTCTCTAAAATTGATAATATCTCAAATCTGTTGCAGAGTAAGATTAATAAAGAACCAATATGCACAAGGCTGCCGGGCTTTGTGCGTGCATGTGTGCAGAATACTCATATATGTTTCTTTTGTATGTGCATGTGAGTTTATGTGTTTAGCATGTTTGTGGGAGATAACGGAGAGAGCGAGAGCCGCTGTGGCTCACGGGGCGAAATCAGAGAATGGGGTCTTTTGTTGGCGCGTTAGCTTCTCATTACAGAGTAGGGGTGAACCCCAGAACCCAGCTAGACAGGCCGTCTGCGTGTCACTTCCTGTCTAAGCCTGCAGAGCTACGCTACTGGCAAGCTATTGTTCCTGGGAGAGCATGATAGGATCAGGGAATGTGTCCTAATGTTTGCAGATTGGCTTGCAGGAGCAACAATTACACTTGGAGAACGCTCCCTATGGGGGAGTAGGGAGATAAGAGCCTGGGTGTGGAAGAGGGTGAAAAAGGCTCGGTGTGTTTCTCTGTGTGTGTGCGCGCGTTCACCAAATGCAACAGTAATGATCTTTTATTGTTTTAATAGCTTGCCCATGTGGCGCTGCTTGCATTGAGAATCCACAATGGAGAAGTTTTTCCAATTTCCTCCTAACTGACAGCCTAAATTGCTTTCTTTTGTTTTACTGTTCATTTGTTGCTCATCACATCTTCATATAGAGAAGCAAGGTAAATGAAGGGGCGCCCACTGAGATGCTGCACTGGGGGAGCGCATCATTTCCTCAAGCTTTTTTATTTATTTATTATTTTCCAATGCTTTAAATGAGTCTGCCCTGCAAATGTAGAAATGCATCAAAGTTATGTTTAAAATAAAAACATGGATAAAACATTTTTAACCGCTCCTCTTCTCCTGCTTTATAGTCAGTACCTCCCAGCACCTTCTAAACTCGCCTTTCTGTCTCTTACACAGCGCCGGAGTGCGGAGGTCTGCTAGATGCCAGCGAGGCCGGTTATATCACCTCCCCTGGTTATCCTCTGGAGTACCCCCCACACCAGAACTGCCACTGGATCATCACGGCGCCGGAGCCCTCGCAGCGCATCGTCCTCAACTTCAACCCTCACTTTGAGATCGAGAGGCTCGACTGCAAGTAAGACGGGAAGGCGGGGGGGAAGGAGCTGGATTCGGGTCATAATGGTGCAGTCCATAAAACCCACTCTTTTCTGTCAGGGGAAAATTGGCTTCACCAGTAAGATGGTGTGCTATTATTCTGGCTGAATAATGATTCATGTTGACACGTTCATTCGTATGCTGCGAAAGCATCCGTATCTCAAATAAGTAATTTCCAGTTGAGGCGTGCAGATTTTTACATACTGTTATAATTCAGTGCCGGGTGGTTTGGCCCAATTCCAGGCTGTTGAAACGTAATCCACATTTTGACCACAACAGGTCAATCGGAAAGGAAATTTTAATTGCAGATTGCAGGCTTCCTGTGAATAGCAGACCATTAGGTAGACTCTGGTTTTCTTTTTATATTTTCTGACATAATTATTTATTCAGAAAATGGAAAGCACATAAGCTCCACGTAGAAGAACATAACCATTAAACTTATTTTGTCCTGGATGCTAGTCACCTTCTCCCGGGCAGTTATGGGGGTTAAATTCCTTGCTCAAGGGTATATCAGCTGCAATATCAACCCTCTGTGTTTTAAAGGACAGGAAACGCTGCTCATTTCCACATCCCAAGGTTTCTGCTTCTTTCACACACTCTTGAATACAGACGAGGAAAAACAGGTCGCAATAAAACAATAAAAACCCAAATGGAAAGAATGATTCAGATAGTTTAATAATACGTTCCTGTGTTATTTCCGCTGGTTAAGCTAAAAAAAAAATGCGCTGTCAGCCAGGATGTATTTGTGTTTTATCCTGCTAAGAACCATACAAGGGGAGGTTTTTAACCTTCTGAAGAACAGCAGACTAGTGGGGAAGATTTTTTGACAGATGTAAAAATTTGAAATTTACTTTTGAAGGCATCAGCCAGCATTACCCAGACTATAAAGCTCTAATCCCCCCTCCATCTGATAATCAAATGCCAAGCAACATTTGGAAGTCGGCGTCTGCTTTTGGGCAGTAAAGACAGAATGATAAGATAGGATGTAAGAAAATGAATCATGATGTATTTTGAAGTCAGAGATTGGAGGGTGGGCCAAGAGAGAGAATAAACAGGGGAGGCTTTAAGAAGTAATAGAAGGGAATGAGACCCAGCTGTTTATCTGGATATGAGCGAGTTGGTCAGTTTCCTTTCTCAGAGACATAAATAATCCAAATCATATGGTCTTCTATTGTCTTTGACCTCAGAGGAAGACGCTAGTGGGAGGGTGGAAAAAGCTCCCAGTCTCTACTGTTTAATCCAGTTTTATATACAACCAATTTTGGTCAAACGATGAGTCCATTTGGTCAGTTTATCAGTGCACTTTCTCTCTCTTCTCCACTCTGTAAATTGAAGAATTAATAATGGTTTTTTTGCTTTTTTTTTGTGTGCATTGTTTGTCTACAAAGTGCTCTGTCTGGCCGAGGGAGGGGAAGAAAAACCAAACCAAAATAAAAAAAAAACAACAACTTTGCTTTCATGAGCGCATGAATGGCCGCTTTGGTTGGAAAAGGTTTTGTAATATTTGCCGGGTTCTTTTCGCACGGTAGCGCCGCGACGGCATTGAACTTGAAATGTTATTTTGATGTCGCCGCCTTTGTGTCTCCAGGTTTCCGTCGTGTTTTTTTGTTGCGTAATTATCTTTTTCTTTTTGCGCTAAAGCGCCTCTACCGCTTTGACACCAGCATCGCTGTGTCGGCAATGTGGCGTGCCCGCACTTCCTGCTGGACTGGTAGAAATAGAGAGAGGGAGAGAAAGAGGGAGGGAGGGATGCCTCAGCTGTTGATAAGCAGTGTGTCAGGCAGTTTCTCACAGCCCAAGGCATGCAGGGCAGGAGGAGGCTGAGGGAGGAGGAAGAGAAACTGAAATACCCCCTTCTTCTACTTCTTCTTTTTTTTCCCTTTGGTACAGACAGTCTTATTGGGATGGGGTTTTTTTTAACGTTTTTATTTTTTAACACATGCCTGAAGGGGACAAGGCCTCGGCGTGCCCTCTAACACACACTCCCACTCAGTCTCCCTTCATCCTGTATGTATGAGTGTGTGAGTGTGAGTGGGCGTTTACGAGTGAGTAACTGTGCAAGCACGTTTTGCAAGTTTGTACGGTTAGCATCCCTCTCTATCCATCACACCTCTGGTGACCGCCCCCCCCCCCAGTTTGGAAAGAAATAGGGAATAATGCCAACATGTTTTTATGCATCACCTTTAACACCAGTGTGCCCTTCTGTGTTTTGTAGAGAACCCTTTAAGGCACAGAAAACAGCAAAATAGGGCTTGATATTCCTCCTCTCTCCATCCCGTGTTATGCTTTTCTTTTTTTTTCTTTTTTACACGGATTGATCCAGGCCCTGTAGCGCTGTTACGGGTTGCTTCCTTTTCTTGCCTGTATGATTAGGCATGGCGGTGTGAGAGAGTGAGCAGAGAGGAGATTTTTGCATGTTTTCACGGTCCTCTCTGCGAGGTTAGGGCAAGGGGAGCCAGAGGGCTTTCCAGGAGGAGGGAAGGGCTCGGTATCTCGGCCGGGGCTGAAAATCTGCGTGACAGGTAGGATTACAGAGATGGCAGAGCAGAAAACCGGAGCGGTGTTACCTGAAAGGCGCAGGGCTGTGGTGTCTGGACTGCTGATCGTGGAAGCACGCAGGAAACGGGGGAAAAATGGTCACATGAAAGGCTGAACATATGTTTTTGGATATGCTCATAAAGCACACATGCACGTGCGCTCTTAAGCACGCAACCTGTCGGTGTAAAAGTGCTCATCAGCCATCACCTCACCACCCCCACCCCATACCAAGGCACTTTAGGCCTTTATAAAACTGAGAAAAGTGCTCGGTCAGCTCAGGCAAGGCTTCTGAACGCTAATATCCCCTGCCAGCTGGTGATTTTCCCTCGGCGGGTTCAAACAGTCAGTACTCGTGCGATGTAACGAAGCCAAACAGCGGCTCGACTGCAGCAATCAAATCGTGAGCCTTATGCAGGCGCTCCATGTCTGAGGTGGCACTTTAATTCAGGATTTCATTTCAGGGGGAGTCCGGCCATGTGCCAAATAGCTCTTACCTCCAGGCTGCCAGCCGATTGATGCGAACTAAATGTAATAAAGGCTAGATGAAATATCAGGCCCATATCTCTAATGCAATCTGCCATCACCAAGCCCCAGGATGCTACCTAGTGATATACCAGGAGTCGAGGAAGGGGAGTGAGAGAGAGAGTTGCTCTTCAGCTCTCTTTCTCGACGTCTCCCTCCTCCGATTTTTTCCTTCACTCCATCTCTCCCTTTGTTCTTCCTCTCTCCCTCTCGCTCCCGCCCAAGGAGGTGTTTTATTTTTATGCACTTGAATTAAACATTGAAACGGGTGGGTGCACGCACACACACAGACACACACACAGACACAAAAACACTCATTCAAGAAGATCCATTTCTTGCACTTTTTCCTGGGTTTTATTTTCTCACTTTTATTTGGTTATTTGTTATTGAATGCAGTCTGCCTGAGGTGGAAAGATTTTATTATATAACTTTATAACTCTTCAGACACACAGCTAGACACCCCCCACCACCATCCCCACCCCCCGGGGCTTGTGACATGTCTGGCCACAGCGAGAAGTGTCACCAACACACGGACCAGCTCTGTGTTTCTATGCGTGATATCACCTCTTTGCTAGAGCTCGGGGAGGGGTGGGATCAATGTCTGTATTCCGCTTGTAATGGGAAAATCTATAAATGATCAGCAATAGCCAGAGGGGAAGGAAAGTAAAGAAGGCGCAAAAAGGGAAAGGGAAGGATGATGGCTGAGGATGAAAGGAAGGACAGACGAGCTCCCAGAGGTCACTGCCATAGCAGGAAGTTGTTCCAGGATCATATCTGTCAATATCTGGCACTTGGCCTGCAGTTAGGACACAATCATGGTCATCAGCGTCCAGCAGTCAACACAGCTGCCGGGATTTAATGATGATATAATGGCTAACTGGTACAATTAACCGTAAAAACCCAGCATGTGATTAGGATAGCCCGGTGCAGCTGCAGCACTGTTGTCTCTGTATTCATCTGTCACAAATGTAATCAGAGTTGATGAACTACGCCGCGGCGTGAGGAAAGCACAGTGGCCAACATGCTTCGATAGAGGTGAAGCGCGTCCAGCGAGAGTCAGCAGGGTCACGGCTTCAGTGCAGACAGCGTTTATAGTTTGATGCTTCCGATCGATGCTGCACTAGAAGGTCTGGGGCTGAGCCTAGACAGTCTGTGGTCAGTGGTTTGGCCCGAGTCATCTGTAAGCATGAACTCGTGATGGACAGCAAGGGGGAGGGCGGCGAGGCATGACGAGATGAGAAGGAGAAGTGCTGTTTGTGTTTTGGAGGGGGCTAGATTGAAGATGGCAGGCCCCCGCGGATCTGCTGGGATTTCGCTCCCAGCATCTAGTTAATATTTCAGAGGCACTTATGGCTTATTAGAGTCCCCTTTGCGGGTGGGAGCGAGTGTGTGTTCAGATATGTGAATATCTGGGTGTGTGCGCCTTTGCTTAATTTCTGCCTCTGCTTGTGTAAATCGCGGCGAGGCGGACGAAAGAAAGCGAAAGACAGCGGCTCATTGTTTACTGGATCGGGGTCTTGAGGTTTCTCTGAGCTCTGAGAAGTGGAAAAACGGGTGGAGAAACACAGGCAACAGGAAGGGGGAAAATCATTTCAGCCGACGGCCCCGAGTGTCTGAGGGTACGGCCAAGTTTGATTTCCTGATGCTCGAGAACAGCTGTTCCCCTTTTATCAGCATAAACAAAATAAATCAAGGAGACGGTGACGCACCCGTGGCAAATTACGTGTTAATCTCTTACATAATGCTGAAGTTCCCAGAGAATGCTTTGTGTAGGCACTGAGAATAAACTAAATGAAACACATACAAAAAGCTAGCTCTTTTACAGAAGGGTAGTTAGATGAGAACTCATGTGCTGATTTCACAAAAGATGCAAGAGGATGGTACCAGCAAGGACTGTAAATGTATATAGCAGATCCCTAAAGGGGAATGACCGGGCTGACTGCACATTATTGCATAGTGACCACTAGCAGGGTCAGTAAGGCCACAGAGGCATAAAAAACCTATAAATATATAAGCAAACAGTGCTCTGCAAAAAGACCTAACAAAGCCTTGCAACCTCATATCTCTCCACAAGAGCAAACTGCTTAGAAGATCTGCCTAAATATACACAACAAGATTAATGTTGGCTATGAGAAGTTCCCAGATTTCACAGTAACACCTGCTAAATGATGGGTGATGATAGCCAATAGGGCGGACCATCGACTCTTAGCGAGGTACGTTGTTAAATCTGCCCCTTCACATAAATAGTGCTCATTCTACTACTCTCCTCTAGTAAGGCTAAAAGGTGCCATACAAGCACAGCTCGCATTGTTTAGTGGCACTGATTATTGTCAAATATGTGACAATAAATAAATCTTTGCTACGTAAACCTCAGAAAAGGATGCGCTGAGCAATTTAGATAAACCGTCATCATGTATAGTAATCTTCCAGAGCAGCTTCATTGTTTACAATACCGTCGGCACCCAATTTGGCATCGTTTAAAAGAAATCCAGTACTGCTCGTACCAGTTTCGTCTTTAGTGGTTTCGCGTTTTTTTATAGCCTATTTTTACAGTTTGTGCTGTGTGTCAATGTAGAGTTTTACACTGTTTTGTGGTGTGTATGTATACTCGCTTTGGGCCTGCGTTTGGTTGTACTGAGGCACTGCTGCCTGCAGGAAATGTCCCCGGTCCCCAACAAACAGCAAAATGTGTGAAAGGCAATTAGTTGTTTTGGCGCAGGGGTGTCGTGATATATGAGATCAGAGGAAGAGAAGACGTGTCTGGGCTGGTGCAGAATTACTGGCCTTTAAGGGTTTTTAGTTTCCTTAACCCTTCTCCCTCTGTTCCAGCTACGTTCTATAGGGGAAATGAGGGAGGGTGAAACTGCTGCCCCCCATAATGGTTCCCGAAACACAGGGCTGGTCGTGCAGACCTAGACAGACCGCCAGACGGACGGAAAGTTGGGGATGGATGGTGTCAGACAGAAAGGCGGAGTTTGAATCAAAACAATTCCTAGAGGAATCTGGATCTGGATGGGGGCTTTCTGCTTCCATGTGTGTGTATGTGAGAGCGGGACGCGGCGCTAATGCGTACCTTCATGGGCGCAGATGTGCGAGTGCGCATGTGCAAATGATTTATGTGTGTGTCTGCGCAGTGTCCTGGAATGCAATCAAGTGTGTGCTTGGGAGAGACAGACAGTGGGCTCTCACACGTCAGGTCCTCATGCAAGTATTCATCAGAGCCTGGGGAGAGGCTGAGCGAACAGGTCAATAATCACATCTGAGGAACACTCGCTCACTGACGCTAATCCACGACAGGAGAGAGGGAGAGGGGAGAGAAGGATAGAGACCCACTCCAAAATCAATTAAAACCTAATTAGGCTCTCAGCTCTTTCGCGGGCCTTTTATCCTCGGCGTTGGTGATGCAGCATCGAGTGTGTACGCGCACGCATGTGCTTGTCTATGTCGGCGTGTGTCTGTGTACGCGTCTGTCTTTGTGTGTTTGTTGGCACATGTTTTGAGCGTGTGTTTTCCCTAAAGCATGTGTCAGTAACAGCCCTAAGCAGGCGTACTTAAGGGATGGCCGCGGCTCTCGCAGACTCACAGTTGGAGCCTGCCACTAAAGCCTCTACGATCGCCTCTGTAATGCAGGATTACAACCAAGACACGTATAAGAGTATTGGACAACAGCTTCTTTACTTACTAGGAGGAGAGCTCTTCAGGCCTTCTTTTGTGCAGATTGGCTTGAGCCCCAGTCGTCATCACAAGCTTAGACTGGAGGAGCGTGCAGGAAGACTGAAACATGTCGCAGTGCACCTTTGAAACTTTAAGATACGCGTTTAAGATTCATGAATTTTTAAAAAAGTAATTATAAAAATTGGTAAGAGAGAGGCAGAGAGAATGAAACTCTTGAAACCGGTTCAGGAGGTGTAGCAATATCATGCTATCATGCTATTTAGCCTAAGGCTGCTTTCACACCAGCCGTGTTTGGTTGGTTTAAATCAGACTCTGGTTCACCTGTGCAGAATTGGACACGGTAATTCCCCTCGAGTCCACACCAAAACCGAGACCCTTTGGAGGAGGTGGTCTTGGTGGGGTTCTGAATGAACTCCAGAGCAGTTTGTTCGTGGCAATAATGTGATCCCTTCTCGATCCAACCAAGCTAACATGTGTGTCAGTACAGTTTTAGCTAAAGACCTTCCCGTAGGTAACATATCTGTGTGCGAAGTTCTGCAGAAGCCAACAACTAGCCTTGAAATGAACAGAATGAAAAAGCTGCAAGTCCACAAACCCATCAACTGGCTGCGACCAGAGTAAACGGATCAGGCTTCAGAAACTGTGTGTCTTGCAGTTCCCCCCTAATCCAACTCTGGCACTGTTTTCGTTAAACCCTCCTTTGCCTCATATGTAAACCTTCTTACCTTCATCTCGGCTTTAAAATGTTCTCTGAAACCATGACCTGAAAATCTTCCCGAGGCAAAATCAAACCTGAGATTCCTTTATTTCCCAAAGTGCATGTCCTTTGTACTCTTTTTTTTTTCGGTTTAATTAACTCGCCTCGTCCTGTACGTTCTTTTTGTTGGTCAGATGCTTTCATGTGGCGATATTGCAGGCTCATTGCAGCATTTTCACACTTCGATCCTCACCTGTGCATGTACCACTCTGACCTAGATTAATATGGTTGGGATTATCCCTCCATCAGCAGTCTTAGCTTGAATGCTCTGTATAGGAATCAATACACTGCAGGAATGCGATAGCCAAAAAAGAGGCTTAGTGACTCTACTTAATCCAGGTTTTATTCCAAGCAGGCAGCACAAAAGCAGTCTTAGTGCTGAGATTCCACAAAGAAACACAGCCTAGAGCTGATTGGTTTGTCTCAGCTCTTCTGAACGCTTTTCATTGTAGAGAAGTCGCGGGGGGAAAAACGTTTACCTGTTCGGGACATTGGCGAGATGCTGAGTTTGAACGCAGCGCCGAAACCCGGAGTCATCTGCGATGATTTTTTAACATCAAACAACCCGTCACGCTAATTAGCGAGACAACAGCAGCCCTGTTGTTTTGTGACAGCTTTGTTACACGAACTAATTGAAGCAAGTGCGTTTTGCATGCCTGTATGTTTGAAGGGTGTAGCTGCAGGGCGCCTGCAGCAATGCAGTCAGCTACATTGGGAACCTCAATGTTGTGTGTGTGTGTGTGTGTGTGTGTGTGTGTGTGTGTGTGTGTGTGTGGTAAAGACACTTGTAGAAAGAAACACGATTGAGTATCATGATAGATTATAAAATTACAAGGAAATTATTCACAGTTGCAACAACTTGCAGTGCAATAACAACAGTAATCTTGCACTCATACAGCAGCAAAACAAGCTCATGCTTAAGAGAATATAAAAGATAGAAAAGTGCAGATTCCTCTCAGATACTGTTTGGATGAAATTTATTGAAACTTGCTTTAAAACAGTAATCCAGCACTGAGTTAGAAACAAGCAAAAGTCATGGAGATTTCCACACCTTCTAGTATTGACACAACCCAAAATTACTACCCTGAAACCTGGTGATTCACTTTCAGCTCCAAAACATGAACTAGCTCCATCTTTATCATATCAGCAGAGCTATGATATAATTTAATGATGGCTGTCCAAGGCAGGGCTGTGTTTTCATACACTGCGTAGTATTCGCTAGTCTTTAAGGGAGCTAAGGAGACCAAATTAGTTTACCATTCATAGAGACTTTTTTTTGCCTACATGAATATCAATGAAAAATCTTGAGACCCATATTTTATGTGTGTTATCTCTTACAAACTACATATCTGCATTAATATTGTCTCCTTGTGGAAAAAAAGCGCAAAAGTGGAAATTTGGAAAACTTTTATGCTGTAAAATCCATCCATGTAGTATTTTCTTTAAAGGGAAACTCAAATACTAAATATCAGCCTGCAGCTGTGGTGCATCTGCAAGCCACTTTGCAACCCACCCCCAAGCCGGCTTCTTCTTTCATCCTGTACCCCACATAATCATCGCGGTGGGTCTTGTTGCTCCCAGGACAGACGGATGGAAATAACAATCTTCTTTTGAGTCGAGTGATCCTGACTGAACTCTGTGACTCTGTGTCGCCGCTTATGTCTAATAATGTCACAGAAGTGACACTTGGGGTTAATTTTGGATCAGCTGGATGGGCTGCCTCTTTGTGTGTGTTTTTCACACACACACGCACACACACACATGCATAGTAGTCTCCCAGTTGAGAATTTGCTTTTATCGTTCAGGGTCAGTTGGCTAGTCAAAGGTCAAAATGAGCCAAGAGCTCAAGCATGTGTAAGCTAATAAGCAAGGTGCCTATGCATTTCTTTGGGCCGATTTTACTCTCCGCTCCCTCACCTTAATGTCATCATCCCCCCAGCCTTCACCTTTTTACTATTTCATGAGTTCCTGCCTATTTTTGCGCCTCTATTAACAAATCCATCCATTTGCCCCAATCTTCACCCTCAGATTGCAGCCACTTGTTCAATTATGTTCTGCTCAAACGCAGCCCTCTCTTCATTTTCTTTCCTGTTATCCAAGATTTGGTAAAATGGCGAGCGCTAACCTTGAGTTGATGTCAGAGGGATCTGAGCTTGTTGTCTCAAGCAGAACTGGGTCATAAGAGCTAAATTTATTGAATACAGCTGAGGGGAAGCAGCACATATGAGGTGTGGCAGAGATGTTTATTTGTGTCTTGAAGTTGTGTTGTGTTCCTAACTATTTCGCTCTGTGTATTCTGTCCTGAGGCTGAACTCTGACGGTAAATAGATCCACACCTGTCTGGTTTTTATTAGCTGAGCCTAACCCCATAACTATCTACATTTATCTCCCCTCTACTTTTCTCCTTTTATCTCTTTACCTTTCTTAATTTCTTCCTGATGCATTAAACTCTGAGTAAGCTGAATGCTAGGGTTTTTTTAAGGAATGCTTTTAAGAGAACATTTTAACATTACAGGAAAGAATCTAATTCATTTCTCTTATTCTTTTCAGATACGACTTCATAGAGATCCGCGATGGAACTTCAGAGACGGCCGATGTTTTGGGGCGGCATTGCAGCAACATCGCCCCAGGGCCAATTATCTCATCTGGGCCATCCCTCCAAATCAGATTTGTCTCCGACTACGCCCATCAGGGAGCCGGCTTCTCTTTGCGCTACGAGATATTCAAAACAGGTAAGGAAGCAATAACGGGTTGTGTTCTTAAAGCTGGGTCTGTTTAGTGCCACATTTAGTCAATAACGCCGCACAGTTCCTCGTTTTTTTTCTTCATTTTCTTGTTTTTCTGCAGACTTTTTTGGGCAATTCGAGCAAGATTTTATATTAGATGAAAAACAAAACAAGCAACAACAAAAAAAACAGTGTGCATCACTTTCTTACAGTTTATGTGTTGGACATATTTCATCAAACGTAAGGCTCCCCTTCTCAAAAACAGTTAACTTAATGGTTTTTTGTCATCATGCGCCTCCTTCGCCTTCATATGAGCGGCCCAAAGCCCGCAATCACTCATCCCATCACTTTCCCAGCAATTTACTTCAGTAGAGGGGACCGGGCATGCATGCAAAACTTACAGAGCGAGGAAAAAACAACAACTTTTAAGTTGCCTCAAAGCACGTGAGGAATGTGTTCTTATATGAAGCAAGAATACACTTCCTCCGGGGCCGTTAGGAAGACTGAGGTGTGGGAAGGGTTATTGTGGGATGATGGAAAATGGAAAGAGCTCCGAGGCTACTTGGGAGTTTGACTTAAGGTCAGAGGTTTATGAGCGGAGGCAGAGGCGAGGAGATTGATGGGGACGAGCGTGTGGCAAAATGGAATTTTCTCAAAAGTCGTCAAAGTGCACGAGGTGAAGTGCGCTTTGCGGGCAAGGTTGAAGTATATTTGTTTTAGTGGCGCTTGTGTGTTTGTGTGAGTTGTAGTGGGAGGAGGCGAGGTGAATTGGTCAGGTGGCCTCGGGGGAGCAAGATTTATGTACAAGTGAGTTGCCAGCGTATTGTCTCTGCAGCAGTTAAAGGTAACTCCTGATTTAGGTCTGGAAATGCTTTTTGATTTAAAACCACGAAAACAGAGGGAATTCGTTAATTCACCTCCCACCTTTGAAGAAATGTCCCTGGCTTTGTGTCAAATGAGTGTGACCCACATTTGATGTTACCGAGGACACCGAGCTCAGACCCTGGCGGTATAACAGACTGCATCTGTCTCACACATAGATGGATGGAAGGCTGGTGGATGGCTGGGGATGCCGTGCCTTTAACAAGATCCTGGTATAAATACAGGGGTGTAAGAGCTGGTGTCACTGTGCGAGCACATGTAGGTGTCTGCTGGCTGCATGTGTGGGTGGTTCCACTCAGCTTGTTGTGCGAGATTCTGTCTGCCTCTATGTATGTTTGTATGTGGAGGCGGGAAGAGAGACGCGTATGTTTGTGTGTGTGTGAGACAGAGAGGTGGAGAGAGAGGGACAAACTGAGAGGGAAAATGATTGGGGTTAAGGGAGACAAACTGACAAAGAAGGAGTGAGTCAGAGAGTGAAAATGAATTCAGGATGCGTGATTGAGGCCATGTGTTAATTACGGCGTTCCCAGCGCCTGCACGCTCTCTCATCATGGCTGTTTGTCTTACCGTGGCAGGCCCGGGCCCTCTAAACAGCTTACAACTTCTGACGGGTACACAGAGATCCGAGGCTGAGATGTGTTTACTTACTAGAGGAGAAGTGGCAATTGTGCAAGCGTTATTTTTACCCTTCTTAACGGAATGAGGCGCTGTGCGTTTTTGCACGCTTTTATTTTTGGGAGGCGATGGGAAAATGAATTTTAGTCCGGTCTGTTTTAATGTAGCTGCACGAAACTCAGTTTGTGTGTGCAGTGTCGAGGTTGGGAGGTTGTGTTTATGGGTCTGTGTGTGTTTTTAAAGGGTGCGTCCTGACAGATAGAAATCTGTGCAAACAGCTGGGAGACGTGTGTGTTTGTGTGCGTGTCTTCAGCTTCCTTCCCATCTTAAACAGACAGCTGAGGCTGACCCCACCACACTGTGTCTGGAAGTCAGACAGTGCAGGTCTGGTTTCGACTGTGTGTGTGTGTGTGTGTGTGTGTGTGTGTGTGTGTGTGTGTGTGTGTGTGTGTGAGAGAGAGAGAGAGAGAGAGATATCCTGGCCTGCTTTCTCTGCATTGGACTAATGATACTGTGGCTTGTTTTTGTTTTGTTCATTCAACCTTATTACATAAGCAGTGACTGTAGCTACTCCAGGGGGTTTTTGAATTGGACAAGCAATCTGTTTGTGCCACTGTGTGTGTTTGCGTGTGGTTTATGTGTGTGTAAGTGGCGTGGTACAGTACAGTTAGAGCAGCGTTGAGGATCACAAGTCGACCTTTGGCTCTACATCCGTCCCAAATAACCCTTCACCCTTCGGTTCACCTCCTAAGAAGAACCAGGATCTTCCATCTATCCCTCAGTCCACTACACTCATGCACACGCACGCACGCACACATACAGTGCAGAAACGCCTTAATCCTACTGTACAGCGAATGTGCACAGCTCCCCTCCCTTCCCCCTTATTGTTGTGGCCTACTTTGGTCCTACTCATGCGTGCTTAACCCTTTATACAGCCCTGACTACCACCCCACACAAAGTCACGTGCTGCTGATGCTGTTACCACGGCTACAAGGGGAAGACTTATGATGGAAGCCCCCATTTCACCCTTCCCCAAAGCCCACCAGTAGCTCAGTGGGGGCAGAAAAACAGTGGCAGCCAATCCAGTGTTAAGATGGGAGCATAGAGAACCTTGGGGCATTGGGTCTCCTCCATGACCGCTGCTGACCGCTTCTGTGGCATCTGGGGGGTCGGGTGGTGGGGGAAGAGGGCGCAGCCTACGGCAGGGACCCCCACCCAAGTGCCAGACATAACACACTGGCCTTGCGTGTCTCTCTGATGCTATCGTGCTGATTGGACGCGTCAGTGATGGCTGTTACGGCTGATTGCAACGTGTTTATTCCTGAAAAACCCACCAGCCCCATCCCACTGCCGAAATCACGCTCACGTAATTAACCGGCAAAAGGTGAATTAAAGTCATGAATAAATAAATCGAGCACAAAAAAACAAGAGCGCTTAAGACTGATCAGCGATGAAGAAAAACGCGTACCCGGAATGAAATAACGAGACATTATCAGCAACCGCGTGAACGGCTTTGATCACAAACAGCAGGAGGGCTTTTTTTGGCATCTGCATTTTTTTCTATGTGTGTGTGTGCTGAAGATGAAAAACAATTGATAATGGTAATTCATTTAACAACAACATAACAGAGGCATCAGTCTAAGGAGAAACATTCCTCTCGAATTGTCTCTCCGGATATATAAAAGTGTCAAACCACAGCATGCCAAGAATGCTGTTTCTCCTTTTCTTGGGTCTTCCAGTTGTTCACAGTGTTGTTGTTGTTGTTGTTTTTGTTGTTGTGGGTTTTCCACCCTTCCCCCCACACCCTTGTGTAGCGTGTCCCTTCCGCTACACATCTACGCAGGCATGCACGTACACAGCCCTTCCCCGGATGCCTCGGGAGAGATTTTCTTCAATGGAAACCGTGAGTCGAACTCAAGCGTGGGGAGGTTACACGAGAGATCTGCTCGCGACTGTATACAAGGAGTGGGATGTATGTCAGGCGGAGACAGGCAGGTGAGAGAGAGGAGGGTGAGGCAGGTTTTGATGTGCGGCAGACGCAGAGGTGAGCCCTCAGCTAGAGTTGTATGTCGACGCCAGGCGAGACAGAGGGTTGAAAGAGTGAATGAACACAGGCCCGGCGCGTCGCTGGGTGGAGGAGGAGAGGAAAGGGGTTGCCCTGACACAACGTGTGGAGCTGCTGCTACTACATCACGCGCTCATCTGCAAGAATCGAGTGGTTTCTACCCAGCAACTCGCCCTCTTACTCCCACCCCACCCCGCATCACACTGAGACACACTCTCACTCACTCACACTATGACCTCCCGCTCCTTGCCAGAAGACAGCTCTCGCCAAATGGCAGCTCATGGTGCGATGCAAGCACCAACCAGGCACGTGTGTGTGCGCAGGCATGTGTGTGTGTTTTTAAGACATGAGGGCCGAGGGGGTGACAGAGGGAGGTAGAAAGGGGCGAGGAGGAGGAGAAGAGGGGGACTTGTTTTTGGCGTGTTCATACACTGTGAGCTAATGAGCAGTGACGCAAAGAGAAGGTGCATACGCGCACACTCGGCGGAGCATCGGCACGTGACGTCGCGCGAGGGCGACCGCTCCTCGAGTAACAGACACGGCGTGTTTGGATGGGCGATGGAGTCAAGCTGCGCTCAGATTGAAGATTTCACCAGCAGGACTCCGCAGACTTGCTTTGCACTGTGACCCAGTGAGAAACAAGGCCAGTGTGTTACTGGGTCTCACACATGCAGACACACACACACACACCTTCATGCACGCACACACTGAGGGAAAACAGGCAGCAAGAAACGGGACGTGTGAGCAAAAACGTACATGCAAAGAGGAGCATTCGCAGGAGATGTGACTCATGCGTACTGCGCAGTTCATTTGCTGTCGTTATTATCGCATTACAGACACATACAGATTGATGCTGCTTACTCCTACATGATAACTGTACACTAAACACACAGAGCTGAGGTCAGTGGTTGAAGGGATGGGGAGATATTGGCTGTAAATTACCCTCACATTTCAGCATCCCTTATTCTGTGTGTGTGTTTGTGTGTGCGTATAGGCAGCCAGGCGACTGATCCATGGGTGTTTTGATGTTGCGGTGTGTGTGGGAGTCAACACAAGGGGTTGAATGCCTGCTTTTAACGCGTGGGGGGGAGGATTCATACATTTTTTTTGTCAACATCTCAACTGTCAACTGTGACATGAATGTATTGGTGCCAGGTAAATCAATAGGAAGATATATGCATGATTGCATTCAGCTATATACAGTATGTAAGCACTTTTTTTTATGTGAGGCTTTGGCAGGAAATGAGAGAAAAACAGGATATAAAGAATCTCTCACAAAATGGGGAATACAAATAGAGATATGGTATACGTCTCCTGGGTTTTCCTCCCTCTGTCTCTATGCTGATTAGGGTCAGTTCTCTGCCATTACCAAGTGTAGACACGGGGAGGTGGGGTCAGAGCAGCACAGTCGAC
Source organism: Oreochromis niloticus (assembly GCF_001858045.2). Lineage (NCBI taxonomy): Eukaryota > Metazoa > Chordata > Actinopteri > Cichliformes > Cichlidae > Oreochromis > Oreochromis niloticus. The sequence continues at coordinate 11,628,487 of NC_031986.2, forward strand.
CCCTCAGCTTTTCATAGGGCCGCCTGAACCGGTGCCTCCGAGGAATGCTGCCGAAGGAATGTTCCACTAACGCGTCTGTGCTGCTAAACGCCGCCTCTATGACTGAATCTGGTTATCAAACATAGCCCTGGCAGCTCCCTGAGACAGTGCAGTGCTTGCCTGGATGCGGCGCCGCTTTCCCAGGTTTGAAATCCACCAGATGCCTCCTCCCGTGAGCCTCTTCAACCTGACCTCCCAGTCTGCTTTCCAGTGGAGTCAACGATGGGAAAAATGCTTCTAGCTTAGGCTTGTTTTTCCTTGCTGGTAGTGACTGGCCAGGCGCATTTGTCTGGGAAAGGAAACTGAAGTGAAACGTGTCTTTAAATGAGTTTACCTTCAACGAGTCATTTCAGCAGGAGAGACGTAGCAAAAAGAAAAAGCACACAATGTCCAGTTTAAGTGCGCTTTAATCCGAGAGGAAGAGCTGCGATTTGTCCCACGTATCTTAGCAGCGTTGCCACATGAGGATGCGTGTGTGTCCGGTGAGCATGAAAATAGAAATGCATAAAGATGTACAACTGAACGGAGCCTGCATTGTAAAGATAGAACTGTTTAAAGGGTGAGCGAACTCAGGCTCGGAGAATAAACACAGCTTATGAATGAGGCAGCGCGTGTGACATTTGTGTGAAGACCTGTCTATTTCGCCCGCGCGCGTGCGTGCGTGTGCGTGCGCGTGCGTGTGTGTGTGTGTGTGTGTGTGTGTGTGTGTGTGTGCTGGATTGTCAGCTCTCTCCCACCTCATTGATGTGCCGGTCCATAAACACTCGGCCGTGACTCAGGCTCCCCAGTGGGCCGCGGAGCAGTGGCTGATGGGTAGATGATCTGAGCCACACAGCTGCTGCCGCTCAAGGTGAGCCGCCCAGGGCGCATAAATCTGCATAGCTAATGAGGAGCCGCCGCAAAGGGCCCACTTAGAACCATTACACAACTTTTGTGGTATGCATGAGTGTGCGAGAGAAAGTGAAAGACATGCGCACACACAGAGTGCAAATGAGACCCAAAAAAAGGGTGAAATTTTAAATTTATGCTCTAAAGCAGGGGTCAGTCTTTAAAGGCAGAATTTTTTAAGGGCTCAAGTAAAGGCTGGGTTTTGGAGTGCACTGTCATTGTTTGAGAGCACAGAGGTGGTATGAATTTAAGGGGATCGTGCACAAAAAAAGAGCTCTAACCTACTTGCGTTGCATGATGCAACATTAGAAATGCCCAGTTGAGCATTTGCTCGCTGTGTTGGGCTTTTTTCCCTCCTCCATCTATAGCCACGAGTCGTTCGTGTCCTTTCACCACCGCAGCTACTGTAAAATTCCAGCGGGGCTGTCAGTGACAAATGAGTTTCTGAAACACCTTCTGCAAGTCAGATGAGATACCGCCACGTGATCGATTGCTTCTGCTCGTAATGCGACCATTATTGGGGGTTTTTTGTTTTTCACTCCCAACTCTAAATATCTTCTTATCCTTGTGTGTCTGTTTAGGCTCGGAATTCTGCTTCCGCAATTTCACCAGCCCTTCCGGCATGATCGAGTCCCCGGGGTTCCCAGATAAATACCCTCACAATCTGGAATGCTCCTACATGATCATTGCCCCGCCCCACATGGACATCACGCTCACCTTCCTGACCTTCGACCTCGAGAACGACCCCCTGCTGGTCGGAGAGGGTGACTGCAAGTACGACTGGCTGGACGTGTGGGACGGTTTGCCACAAGGTGAGCGCACAGACACACACAGACACACACAAACAGATGTCAGAATATCTCAGCATGAGCGTAGACACACTGGAAAGACACGCTGTCCTCACCTTTTAACGTGCGTGGATGGCCACATTTCCACATGCACATTCCTGCACTGAAATCTGCATAGCAGCCTTCAATTTCCTGTGCAGGCATCCCTCTCTTTGATGTAAGCCGCTCTTACCGTACAGTCCATCCCATTACATGGGGGGGGGACTGGACACCCCTGAGGACCAGTCTGTTCCCATGGTTCTCTTCACTCTCCATAATAACCCCCCCCCCCTCTTACTTTCCTCCCTGTCCTCCATCCTTATCACCTAGCACTTCCTTCCTCCCCAGGGTGAGCGAGAGTGACGGCCACGATGAGTATCTGCTTGTATGCAAAGAGCCGAGATCAGAAAGTGGGAAGGGGGGGGAGGTTTGGGGGAGAAAAACATTTGAGGATGTTATCAAGGGGCTTTGATAGTGACCGCCATAGGGTAATGCTAGTTGCTCTGTAGCTGATGAAAGCCACATTAGTAGTGGTGAGTGGTTCATTTCTCACCTCTCGCTTTGCCGAGTTCCTTTTCTTCTCTCTTTTTTTCCTTTTCTTTTTGAAAATATGAAGCAGGGTTGGGGGGGAACCAAGGATTTGCTCTAATTATTCCATTTTCAGTCGCTAAGAAGGGATCCAAGTGGATTTAAAATTCCAATTATAGCCTTGAATTTAGGAGCTCTGATAGCTGAAAACAATTTATACCATTCAAAGTTGAGAATTAGGAGCAAATTAAAGTGTAACCCAGTTCCAGTGAGCCTGAGTTTCCTCGGGCGTGAAAGAGGGACGGGAGACGAGGCGGAAGGGTGAAGAATTTTTGTGTCTGGAGACCGTTGTAATCCTTAATGTTTGTGAGTGCGTGCGCGCATGTGTGTGTCTATGCGTGTGTGAGTGCTTGTCTGCAGCTGATCCCAGTGCAGCTTGCATTAAAGCAAGGGATTCCATTCCCTCTCCTGCTGGGTTCTGGCTGAGACACACACATGGCAGATGGAGGGATGGACAGGAGAGTTAAGGGAGAGAGGAATGAATGGAGGAAGGGGAGATGGAGGAGAGGCATGCTGTGAGTCATTAGACAACACTTACCGAAGCAGCATGACCACTGGAAACCTGTCTTTGCAGTGCTGGATTTCCTTTTTTTTTTTTAAAATCTTATAGGAATTATCACATGTGCGTGCTTTTTCTGCTTTTTCTTCTTTTCTTGAATGTAGCATCATACAGAAAAAGCAGTAAATGTTGAGTTTTTCAAAATAACAGCATGAATGTTTTTATGACTGTATAAACATGAATTTCGTGTGTGTGCAGTGGCTCCTCTGATTGGCCGGTACTGCGGGACAAAGATACCCCCAGAGATCCAATCGTCCTCCGGCCTGCTGTCCCTCTCCTTCCACACCGACATGGCCGTCGCCAAAGACGGCTTCTCCGCCCGCTACAACATGACACAAAAAGAAGTCTCCGACTGTGAGTGCACCATCACTTTAAGAGCGCACGTGTGTGTGCATTTGTGTGTACAGAGTGTAGGTTTGCTTACCTGCTTTTATTCCCAACTCGATTTTCTCTCTTTCACCGCTTTCGTCTCTGTCATCTCTGCTGACACTCGTCTTTCTCTCTTCCATCTTTTTTCTCTTTTCTTTTTCCTCCTCTCCTCTTACCCTCTCGATCTCTTCAGCCGTGCCTGCTTTAATGCTATTTCAATCTCGGCGCGCTCCCTCGCCCCTCTCAGCCTATTTTGCGCTCTCCTAAGAGAGCATGATTTCTCAGAAGCGGGCTCATACTATTTTCTTTTAGAATATAAATTAACTCAACCTCAATTTAGCTTCACTCACCTGTTGGGCTGCTTTCTGCCTCTCTCATTGTCCTTTCTCTTTGTGTCTGCCTGAGTTTAACTTCACGCCTCTTGTTTTTTCGAGCTCTGTGCCCCTCATGCCTTCTCTTTCATGTCTGCTAAACCGTTATATTCAGTTATATTCAATGCAAACATAGCTGACGTTGCTCCCTCTTCTCCCGTCAGCATTTCACTGCAGCATGGCACTGGGCATGGAGTCGGGGAAGATCAGCGACGATCAAATCACGGCCTCGACGTCCTTTTACGACAATCGCTGGCTGCCGCGCCAGGCTCGCCTCAACAACGATGACAACGCTTGGACGCCAGCAGAGGACAGCAACAAGGAATACATACAGGTATCACTCCGCGAGGTTTCCCCCCGTATAACACACCGTCTTTCCTTGGAGTTGGTTCAAGCAGGCCTACACTGTCGAGATCAGTCGATGTCAGCGGCAGCTCGCAGCAGCTGACGGATCAGCTGGTATCCTTTCATGCATTCAGTCGGCAAATGTCAACTATTTAAGGTGCTTTAGCCCACCTGCAGTTGTTTCGTACCCCAGGAAGAAGTCTTGCTGCTTCTTTCTTTGCCTTAGGCTTTCCATGAATGTACATGGAAGGGGCAGAGAGGTCCCAGAACAGAGCCGTGCCACCAAATATAAATAACCGCGCATTTGAGCTGTCTCGAGGGCCTGGGTGTTTAAGAAACTTTTAAATGCAGTTGTTTTGCTCTGGTAGAAATCTGAAGGTGAATATTTGATTTAAGGCACAAAGTCTAGAGCGGGTTGACACTGATATCTGAATCAGCAGCGCGTTAACCCGCTGGTGACAGTAAATTTGTCTCAGTGATACTTGCGGAAGAAGGCTCGGCGAAGAAGGCTCTCACGTACAGTGGGGGACATACAGAGGTGCTCACACATAAAGGGAATGGAGGAACTGTGAACCGATGATAAGGAAGTGCTTCCACACTCTCAATCTTTCCTGTCTCAAACGCGTGCATAGGCAGAGCGCGGAGGAGAGCGGCAAGAAGGCCGTGATTGATGAAGGTGCTCTTCAGGAATGCATCCGAACACTGTGCCATTGATCTTTGCCTCCAGCCATTCCTCCCCTTACACACATCACAATGTACAGACACACACACACACACTCATAGATACCACCTAGGCTTCTTCAGTAGAAGGCCACAATCTGCTGCTGCTGTGTGAGCGATAGACTTGCAGCTGCTCGGCTATCTGCATCATCACATCAATCCTGCAGTCCTGCCACTATTCTCTAATCATTTCATTTCAGTTCATATAAAACAAGTTTTATATATTTTTCCCCCCCTTTTCCAGGTGGATCTTCATTTCCTCAAGGTTTTGACCGGTATTGCCACACAGGGTGCCATATCCAAGGAAACGCAGAAGTCCTACTACGTCACAACCTTCAAGCTGGAGGTCAGCACCAATGGAGAGGACTGGATGGTGTACCGCCACGGCAAGAACCACAAGGTAGAGCATTAAACGTGTTTATAAGTAAAAACGAGGCCTGAAATGGTCCAACGGGCAAGCTCGCTTTAAAGTGAAGCCGAGCATCCACGCTGAACGCAGTATTTACACCTCCGAGATGTTCTCAAACAACTAAGGTTGTTGTGTTCGCTCGAGAGCCATATCAATGGCGTCAGCGGACGCTAAATTCCTGAAGGAGTCTTTCCCCTTCTAAGACTGTTTATGAACTCGAGTCATGACCTCAGTCATGAGTTGGAGAGAAAGGGAACGGGAGGGAGGAAGAGATAGAGAGAGGAGGGGAACCTGACAAACAAGAACAATGGAGTCCTCTGTGTGCCCTTATCTGGGACTGCTATTTATCATCTTTCTCAGCCTAACTCACACACACACACACGTATAAACACACACACCTGGGGGTTGTGAAACCCTCTGGAGGCCCGCCAGGTGTGGACTGAGCAAATTTGCGTCTTGAGAGATTCGCAGCATTACTCTCCGAAATCGCTCCCATTAGAGCCTCGTTAAATCTGCGTTTGATTGCCTGCTCGTTGTTACTTATATACACACAATGGCAGGTTGTTGCCATGCCGTGACCTGCAGACAGCCTGTTTCCAGGGCATTTAAACCTTCTCCCTCACATCTGGTTTAAGGTCACTGTGGATTTCAAACAAAAAAATAGAGAGTGGCAAGAGTGGGTGTGTGTGTAAAGAGGGGTTAATCCACACTATCCGCACAGACTGGGATTCCCCACCCCTGCCTCCTCCTTCTGTGTGTGCCAGTGATTGGTTTGGGTGGGGCCAGTGGGGGGTATTTGATGTAGAGATTATTAAACAAAATGTGGATTTGACTCAAAAGTCAACATCTGTGCAATTTATTAGAACCCCCGGAAAAACACACACACACACAATCGAGAGGACCCCCTCCCTTCCTTTAAATAACCTCTGGCTGATCTCCCTGTCTGGAGATCCGTGCGTGTGAGCGCATACGTATATGATGTGTGTCTGTCTGCGGCGTGTAATCTGAGTCTGGTAATCCGTCTGAGCAAAAACTGCTCGGACACTTTGAGACACGGATTCAGACAGATGCTTCGGCATGCATTTTGCATTCGGGAGAGAGATATCGGTGGCGCTACGCTGCTTTGAAAACAGCGTTTTGTTAGCTTTTAGAAAACCGTAAAGGCAGTAGGAGGATGGAAGATCTGTGAAAGATAGAACAAAATCTGAAAAATGTACGTTTGCTAAAGAAAATGGTGAAAACCCCACAAAAAAAGTCTGAGGAGGCAAAGTCAGGGAATAATGCCTGCTGCTTTTACTAATTGGACACTACTTAATCTACATAAAATGCAGAATTGATTAAGCATACCATCTGCTTCTGATGATAAAGAAATACGACAGCTACAGCATTTACTGCATGCATGATAGGGCTCTAAATTCAAACTCTACAAGGATTTATTGCGCACTCTCCCTCCTCTTATGTATAATAAAGAGGCATCTCAGATTGCGTTACATAAAACCTGCTCTTTGTGTATTTGCCGACCACAGAGAGAGCCGTCTAGGAGAGTTTGCAGCCACGGTTTTTACCTCGGACTTCGTGATGGTGAAGCCAAAGAATTCGCTTTACTCTTCGCGACCCTCGTCAGACAGGTTCCCTTCTGGTCTCCAAAGGCTGCGGTTGAATCTTTCCGTGACTGCTAATCCACCACTGGTGTTTTACAAACTCCCGGTTAGCCTGTCCTAAGCCCCCCAAAGAGCCCTTAAGTGGTTGAAGCTCAGTTCTCGTCAGGGGTCCTGTAATGACTGGGATTTGGTTCTTCTAATTGTCATTTAGCAGTGAGCTCGAAGCTCGTGCAGCTTTGGACAGGAGCGTGTAGACGTGTAATTATTGTGTGTGTGTGTAAGGTTGAGGCACGAGTGTGCCTGTGCATCAGCTTGGTGGTTCTTACCCCCCCGTGTTTGTTAATGGAAGACAGCTCTCTGACACGATGTGTAGCTTTTTCGATGTGTTAACAAAGGCTGAAGGGCTGAATGCTCCTTAGAAGAAAAAGGAAAGCAATGTGGGAAATTAGAGTGAAGAAGAAAGATGTAAAACACACCAGCGCTGCACATTAATCACCTCAATCACACCACCAGGTGTGGGCCTTTGTGTCATTTTTTATTATTTTTTTTTCCCAGATATTCTGCATGCCATCACATTTTCAATTCAACACCCATGTGACTTGTTAATTCTAAGTCACATTTCTCACATATGCGCCTCATTACTTGATGAGATGCGAAGACACTCAGGAATTGCATATTTCGCACACTTACACATAGACGCGAGCTTCACAACCATTTTTTTTCTGTTTTGTTTTTTTTAAATAGACGCGCACGCTCCCGCGCCCAAACTAATTAACATTTAAAACACACGCTGTCACCTGTCTGTGAAGAAAATCCCAGGCGTCCCAGTGCTAAGCAAGCTTTGTGCTGCTGAAAGGCACTGTATGTGCTAAGTCAGTCTAACACTGACACACACATAGTAACATGGAGGAGAGGGGGAAAAAGTCAGCCTTCAGCATTTCTTCCTGCACCTCCATCACACTGTAGAGTAGAATAGAATAGAATAGCTTTTTATTGCCATTCTACATGTAGCTCTCAGGCTAGAGGTGGACATATCGATCGATCAGGTGGTATCGCTAATACTGGCCCTGTATTCACTTGGTATGCGATCGATGCCCACATTTGTAGTGTCCCACAGCACTAGCTCAGGCACAAAGACACAGGCTTTGTTTTCCGCTTATTCTACATGCTGATGCGTATTAAAAACAGCGTGTGCGTGCGCCGACACACAGCGAGACACAATCGGTTACATCGGCACCAAGCAGGAGGCTTTGACCGGAGGTGGTGTTAGGGTCACGACTGCAACCTTTGCACGCGCGCACACACTCGCCTCAGCCTCTCTTAGTGCTAGTTGTAGAGAGCGGCCAGCTGGAACCAGTTTCTACTGTCAACATCTTCATAGTGAGAAACAGGGGAAGAGAGCCAGGGGGGATGAAAAGTGTAATGGACAGAGAAAGAGACTGGGATCAAGAGAACAACATGGGAGCGAAGAAAGAAAAAAAATGGCTGGAAAACAAATAATGACTTGTGCAGAGAGCTTGCCACATCTCCCCCTGGTGCCATCATGTTGCAGAAAAACACTGACAGAGGAAGGAGATGTGTGCCAAAAAAGCACAGAATGGATGGTAAATGAATCAAGCTATGATGTGTACATCCATCCGCACCTCACTTTCCAGAAACAAGCGCTCTAACGAGACCCAGCGAACCTTTGCCTGCTTTAAGATTGCATATTACATTTCCGTACTCTGTTTGCTTAGAAATTTCAGGAGGATGTTTACTATAATACAAACACGCCCATCGCGGTGACCTGGTTCTCTGCAAAAGTCATCAATAGTTAAACACCCGTGGTGCCTGGGTTCTGCCGATGTCCGCGAAAAAGAGGCCTGACCGTCACATGTTGCTATGCGAGCGCGTAATGGGGTCTTCGTTATATTTTAATGACTCTCGGCTCACTTGGAGACACAACATGACAGCATCAATTATTCAGCCCACCTCGAAAGCACGCTCACGTGAGGGGAGGGGCCCATATAGACACACACATTAAAAAATAAAACCCAAAAATTCCAGTTGTTAGGCAGATTAGAGGTGGCCAGACACCAACCCCACTGACCGCCCTTCCTTGTGCTACAACTCCCTTTATTTCAAGTTAGTGAAAAAGTAACCAGGTTACCAACGAGTTAGTCAATGAACAACCATCTGCTTCCCATGGCCGTTGACCTTTAACCTTAGAAGTAATGGGTGAGGAGTGGGAGACCTCTCAGGTATCCTGACAATAGAGTGGAGGAAATCGTGAGAACCAAGGACGCTAAAGACCAAACCGGCAACTCTTCACTGCCCTTGTCTTTCTGTGCTGTCTTTCTTCTAAGTCTGCTCTCTCTCCACTCACATCCATAATAATTTGCTTTTTAAAAGGAAAAAAGAAGAGCCTCTGGAGATGATTCGTACTGAGAAAATTATTCTTTTTGTGTCAGTAATGTTGGCCACATTCCCAGGTTTTATCCAAAGATGAGTAGGAAAGAAAAGCAGCTGGCAGTGTTGCAGTGCATTGACTGATGGCCTTTTAGCAACGTTGGGCATTTTGAAACATTTCTGGGAAGCTGAAGCCCACAGATATTTTACAGTCATTCCTCAGTCTCCCCACTTCTATTGACCGAAACGCACTGGCGTTTTATTTACGTGGCATTTATTAAACTAAACTTTGTGCCAAAGTTGGAACTTTACACAAAACATAGTGCTCGTTGGTGTTTTTTTGCTTGTTTTTGTTTTTCTTCTAATGTAGTAAGCATTGCCAGCTTCTTCCCAAATGAGGAAATTCCACTGAATTTTCTCATTTTGGCTTATTATGTGATAAATGCTTGGATGGAGTATTTCCTGTTACAGTCAATCTGCTCGTTGTTCTTTTCCTCCCTGCTCGTCACCACTCCCTTCATATTCCTTATATCCTCTGCCCTCCATTCAACCTTTCTGCCGCTCCCTTCTCCCGCACACCCTCGCTTTTTCTCTGATTAACCATCCTTCTGAGGACGCGCTTCCTTTCCCCCGCAGTCATTTTCGGTTTTACTGCCTTACCCGCTGCTCTTTGTCTCACATACTCCGCATCTGGGAGTGGGAATGATGGGGCGGTTGTATTGCAAGGCCTGCCCTCCATCGTGGACGCGCCTTTGTGTGAGCGTGCACTGGTGTTTACATAACCCCCATAACCACATCCACTGTTTTGCCTCTTAGGTAAACATAACAGCTGTCTATCCCCGATCCAGCAGCAGATAGAGCAGCGATAGGCCTGCTTATCTGTTCAAACACTCACAGCGCTTTGTATTATCAGTGTGAGCTCCACTTGATTTAATCAGGCCATGCCCAAAATCAAATAAAACCCCCCGAGAAGGATTTTGAAATGATATCACTCGTATTCCCATCGGTTATGGAATTTCTGGAATATCATTTTTTAGAGTTAGGGGAATTTTGTAAATGGGTCAAACAGAAAGCAGACTTTTATAATTTAAAAAATATATATATCAAAAAATCAAATTTTTAAGGCTGTGGTAGAGTGCTGAGGTTTGATCTCAATTAGAGTAAAAGAAAACTCATGTAGGGACCTTTTTTTTTAGGCATGATGCCTTTTAATCTTTAATTCAGCCGCTTGTAGCAGTTGTCTTCCCATCTCTCCATTGTGTGCAGTAGCTGTGATGCGGCGTTCCTATCAGCTGGCACGGTCAACCACAAACAGAGAGTGAGTGACACTTAACAGTCGCTCAGTTAAAAGACGCTCACCCTGCTTATCTGGGTGCGTGGGATGTGACCGTGTTTGTGTGGGCTCCTGTGGTTTCCTGCGTCTGGGTGTGCGGTTTCAGTGAGTAGCCGCCGACAAGAGGAAGAAAGGCATACGGGAGGTGTGAGGAGACATCAACAGTGCGGTCTGCGCGAGGAGATTTATGTAGAAAATGGAGGTTTTTGAGATGAAGGGATTCAGAGAGATGTGGGCTCGAGAGTGGAGGGAAGAGGATGCGGGGAAGGAAAGAGGAGGAAGTCACAATTGAGTGTTCCCATCCGATTCCCTCGAGCATCACAGGCGATTGCACACTTTTCTGCCCACAACAGGAAGTAACTTGACCACCGCGGTTACATTTGCCCTCTGACCCCTCCCCCCTCGCTGCCCCACCCCGCCTTACGGGAGGAAATGAGCGGGTCAGGGAGAAGTGAATGTTGATGCTGTCGGGTGGAAGCGTCAGGAAGTGAATTTCACTCGCATCCTGCCCACCTGGACAGACTTCCTGCCTTCGATGGCTAATCATGTTCTGTCATGTCAGGTCAACTCTCCCACAGCTTCCTATGACCACCAGCGCAGAGGTGCGTGGAAGTCGATAGATGTCGATAGGGTGTGTGTGTGTGTGTGTGTGTGAGAGGAAACCTCATCCTTCAATGGGCTTTCCCAGCCTCCCGGTGCTGAACCTTCGACCCTAAAACACATCGACAGCTGGGCTGGTGACACTGGATCCGTGTTTGGGTTGTCTCTGCTTTGTCCGGCCTGCCTCTGTGTGTGTGTGTGTGTGTGAAGCCAAGCGAAACTGTGCACTGTGGGTGGGTGTTCAAACAAGAGTGTGTGTGTGTCTAACTGAGAAAGAGAAATAAGACAGCACAGCTAAGTTACAGCACATCTCCTCCTGATAGTAACCAACCTTGCCTTTGCTTTCCAGATTTTCCACGCTAACACAGATCCGGCCGAGGTGGTTCTCAACCGCGTCCCGCAGCCGGTCTTGGCCCGGTTCGTTCGGATCCGACCACAGACCTGGAAGAATGGCATCGCCCTCCGTTTCGAGCTCTACGGATGCCAGATTACAGGTGCGTTCGTGGGCGTGTGTGCGTGTCACAAAGCAGTCAAGTTGCCAGAATCATCCCGCTTTGCATTCATAGCTTGAACAGAACTTTGGGTTCGCTTTCCTGACTCGTGGGTTTAAATCAGTTATCATGCACCAGCTCTATCCTCTCGGTTCAACACAAAGCACTGTTTTAAAATCTAACTTGTTCTAAAAAAAAACAAAAAAACCATCAGCTTTAACGACATTTAACTTCCTAAAACTTAAAGGGCCGGATCAAACACACACAGGCATTGGCAAGCGCACACACATGCATTCAGACATAAATGTGTATTTATACTCGCACCCACAATCCCTCTTGCTGTGTTTTAAACATGGCAACCCTCGGGCTAATTAAAGGAAACTTCTGCTTCTATTCTTTCTTCCAGAGGCACCACCAGTGTCATTTTCTTCTTTCAGTGCTCTCCCACTTCTTCTTCTTCCCCTCTGCTCGCTTTTCTGTCTCCGACTCCCTCAACGCTGCCACCCCCCCACCACCACCACATCCCATCTTTCCTCTCATGGTTTTGGAGACTTTTTTTTTTTTGATGTGCCATCTTTGCTCTGTGAGCTCCTCTAGATTGAGAAACGAGTACCAATCAATCATTCATGGCTCCCCGTTCGCTCTTACATCAGAAACTGTGATTCGCCTCAGCCTCAACAGCTGCTATTGGAATAACTATTAGCTCTTACAGTACAGGTGCTTCAGCACACAGGCGCTTTCTAAATATAGCACGTGACCTAAAAAAAAAGCATGCACGCCTCTTGGAATGTACACAGACTCTTCCCACCGGCGAACACGTACGCACAGTCACATGTTTTCCATCTCCTGCGCTTTTTATTCATTATTTACGTCTCCTGCATTTGCGGTGACATAACAGCATGAAACTTTGATCTGTGTTCTCTTAAACCGTCAGCACAACTAACATCTCCCCCAATCTCTTCCCCTCCGTCTCTCTCGACGCCCTCCGCGCTCATCCAGCGCCGCTCGTCTCTCACTCCGCCTACCTCCGTCCTTCCCCCTCTCCCACTGTTTGTCTCTGCAGGCGACTCATCTCTGCGTTTCTCTCTCCTTTTCCCAGCCTCCCCGAGCCGTCATCTCCCGCTCCAAGTCTCCTTCTCTGCTTTTATTTTCACCCCCCTCACCACTCTTTCTTTCCACTCTCTACTTCTCTGTCTCCCCGCTCCTTGTGTCATACCTTTTTTTTATCCCCTTAATCCTCATTTCTCTCTCTCACATACTCCCTCAGCAAGTTATTTTCACTTCTACTCGCCCATCCGTATCTGAATGAGTTTCATTTCCGAGCGCTTTGACGTGTAGATAAAACTTTCTCTCAGTCGGCGAATGTACATAAAATGTGTGCCGCATAATGAGCAGACAAGCTATTGTACAGAATATAAAGAAACAATGCACCGAACAGCATTATATGGCACTCAGGGTATTTTTTTTTGTTAGATGTGAGATGTGAGAAGCGTGCATGCAAAGCAGACAAGTGTGCCCATTCAGCAGCAGACTTAACATATGCTTTTATCTCACTAATGGCAGCCTAATTGCATATTGAACATGAAGCAGTAGTGCTGTGTTACACATCTTTTTTTTTCTCTTCCCTCCATTCTCTTGTCTCTCACCTCATCTTTTCCTGTTTGTTCCAGTCTAAACACTTAATGCTCAGTGGCCAGCAGTGTGATCCTGCGGCGAAGCCTAACAGCTCCCCGGTGGAAAAATGTGTACCAGCACAGCGTTAGGTGGTCTCTTCTTCCAAGGAAACGGCTAAAGAACTCTCTAACCCTCTCTGCCTTTCCCCTCCAGATGCTCCGTGTTCGGACCTGCAGGGGCTGATGTCCGGCCTGCTCCCCGATGCCCAGATTTCAACCTCGTCCAGCAGGGACGTGGTGTGGAATCCCGGAAGCACCCGTCTCGTGGCCAGCCGCTCCGGCTGGTTCCCTGCTCCTGCGCAGCCACTGGCTGGAGAGGAGTGGCTGCAGGTAGACTTTGCATTTATTGTGCATTACTTTAAAGCAATGATGTTAGCATACACCTTTACCTTCTAGTTAAGTTAAAACGCAGACACACAGCTGCCATAAAAACATAAGCATTGTTGTTATGCATGAGTTTCCCCCCCCCAAAAAATGGCTGCCAGTTTCTTCCTGTTAAAAGGGAGTTTTTCCTTCCCACTGTTGCCAAGTGCTTGCTCATAGTGGAATTGCTGGGTTTTCTCTCTTTAACTGTCTTTATCGTACGATATAAAACGCACTGAGGTGTCTGTTGTTGTGATTTGGTGCTATATGAATAAATCTGAACTGAATTGAATTAAATTATAAGTCTAAACTCTACAGGTGGACCTGGGTTTAGCCAAGACAGTGCGCGGAGTCATCACCCAGGGAGCGAGGGGAGGAGACGCAGGAAGTGGAGCGGCCACAGATAACCGGGCATTTGTCAGGAAGTACAAAGTGGCACACAGCCTGAATGGGAAAGATTGGAATTTCATCATGGACAGCAAGACTAGCTTACCAAAGGTGGGTCAGGGGAGGCGGGCAGATGAAGAGCGGGTGCTCGTGTGTGGGTTTTTTTTTTTACCAGTTCAGTAACCATTGCAGTGTTGGGGGTTTTTTGTGCAGATCTTTGAGGGGAACACACACTATGACACCCCAGAGCTCCGGCATTTCGAGGAGACGGTGGCCCAGTATGTCCGGCTCTATCCAGAGCGGTGGTCTCCGGCAGGCATTGGGATGAGAGTGGAGATTCTGGGCTGTGACCTTCCAGGTAGGACGCTCGGCGGTGATCTGTTTGACACAGGATCATTTTATATACATATATGATAATTTGCTGCCTACAGTATTCCAGGCTGAATTATTTGCCCTGCGCTGTAATGAACTCTAACCAGAAGTGAATGGACCTTGAGGAAGGTGGCTCACTAGAAAAGCGAGCCTCACATTAGATATGCATGAGAGTCATTAGAGAATGCCAGAGGTGAAAAGAGACACCCTGTGTGAGCTGAGAAAGGGAAACTGATAGCACCCTTGAAAAGTAATTATTTCTGATTTATTTCTGATATTATTACACCGGGCTTTGTGTTAGGTTGTCTTTAAGTATCCACAAGCACCGTGAGCAGCAGCGAGTGGACAGAGCTTGGTTTAAATGAATGCATCCCCAGAGAGAGAGAGTAAGAGAGTATTTATCAGTTCACTCTCCAGCGTGGTCTGTTATCCAGATGTGAAAGTGCTGTCGGATCATACGCACTATCACCAGCACTCATGCACACATGGACCTTCACTGTTTACCACTCCCTCTGCGACCGGGCAGTATAGCCCAACATTTACAACAGCGCTTATACATGAGTACATATGCATGTTTTGACACACGTTTACCCCACGCGCCACAGGAAACGAGAAAAGTGTTCATGCATGTTCCCTAGACTCCTAGCATTCACACGTACTTTATTACACAAGCATGTCAAGCTACGCTTTCATTAGGGCGATTTATGTGCGTTTGTGCGCTCCCACAAGACCTGATGAAGAGCACAGTTGAAGAGCAATTGTCATTATCACCTCTACTGCACGTCCAGAGAGCTAACACACACAAAGTAACCACAGAGTCTACAATATAAATGTAAATGTGCACAGGTCTGTTTGCATGTGCCTCGTTGTGCAAAGATGCAGCACCAATATTTTCAATCCATCATTATGTACGGTTTAAAAAAATGAACAGAGGGAAGTCCCATGCAGTTTATGATTGCTGCTTAAGGCTTGCTGCTCTAAACACCTGGTCCCTGGGCATTTTATCCTCCCCTGGAGCTCCTTCAGAGCACAGGAAACAATGTGTTTCACATTAGCTGCTGCCTGATGATTGACATGTGGAAAGCAGAGTACAGAAACCAATGAACACTAAACACCAACTTAAAAAATGGGAACAAAATGAAAAAGTATTTTAGGGTTTACCGCTTGACAGAGTCGACTTTCTGCAGATGGAGTGGAGAGTTCGGGGGAAACGTGACACACAGTACTATTGTTAAGGGTCACACATTGTTCACAGACCACCAAAACTCAGCAGGGATGACGGACTACCGCTGACATCCCGTAAATCATTCACTTCCCCGTCCCCTCTGATTTTTGAGTCGTTCTCTCCAGTCTTCAGCGATGTTCTCGGTTTACTTTTCACCTTATTGTGATTTAAAGTAAGAGGATGAAATTTATCCCCAAATCATCCCCAGCGCACTAAAGCACAATAAGAGCTCTCTCTCCTTATTCCTCCACATGGTTGCAGTTGTTTCGTTTCCCACCCCGAGGCCCAGTGCGTGGGTCTAAAAATGTTTTTGTTCTTTTTTTTCTTTCTTTGTTTCCATGCCTCCTCTCTTTTCGTCTCCTCCCTTCTGTTACTCATCACTCGCACCTCTTTTCCACGCTCGCTGCTGTTGGTCCTGACTCCTTCAGTTTCCTGCTCCTCCCCCCCCACTGTTGCCACACAATTGACTTGCACACAGATCCTCTACAGTGGCATTTTTTTTTTTTAGTGTACGTACTCCCAGAATGAAAAATTTATGAGCTCAGGGATGAAATTTTAGAGGGGAAAAAAATCCAGGTAGGCTCATTTCAGTCTTGGGAGCACTGAAAAGTAGAGCTCACACATGCTCACGCACACACACCTCAAGCTGCCTGTCCTCTCTCCATAATTCGAGTAAACACAGTAGAGCTAGCTTTCAAATGATGATCGCTCTGAAACATTTTTCTCAGTTCGGTCCTATATCATTCCGCCTTTTGAGGAAGCCCATTATCCCAGTGTTTTCACAGCATCCCAGCCTCTGGAATTTTGGCTTCTTTGTTGTTTGTGCTGTTGCATTATTCATGTCATAAGGGAACCTGCCTCCTGTTTGGGGGAGAAAAAAGCAATAACCCTTAACTTAAATGATTAAATTTTTAAGGTGAAGGCTTGATTTAGCATTAGAGTCCCGCAAGTAGCGATTAGGGCAACTCTCCAGGAAATTAATGCAATCTTTGAAGTGATGGTGTGTGCGTCTGTGTGTGTGAGGATGAACCCTGATCTGAGCACTTAACCCCACCCGGCAAAATATCAAATAATGGCTACTTGTCTATCCCATTGTGTTCTTTTGGGGTGTATGTATATCTGCGTGCATGCATCCATCACTGTGTGTGTGTTTGAGTGTGTGTGTGTGTGTGCGCGTGTGCACTCAGTACTGCCAGGGAAAGATTTACAGAAAAGCTTTCTACATAATTGAAGATTTTTTTCCTCTTCTCTGACATATTGCTGAGTCAGACTCTTTGGAAGTGAGCAATGTCTTTTTTTACAGGGCGGGTTGGCCCTCACGACCGTGTGTGTGTGTGTGTGTGTGTGTGTGTGTGTGTGTGTGTGTGTGTGTGTTTTTGGCGACTGCGTGTGCACTGAAAAGCAAGCCCGCAGAAGAATTTGTCTGTGAGCATGTGCGTTCGCATATGAGAGCGTGCATCTCGATTATCTATGTCAGCACTGCCCCACCCCCTTCCAGCCGCCTAGGGCCCCCGGTTCTAAGTGTTGGTATCTCATCCCGCGCATGATGATGACTTGCATCATCACCTGCAGCAGCAGACACATTATGTAAGACAACACTCTGCTGCAGAGGGACTGTTCCTGCATTTCAAGGCTCCCTCTCTGCTGTGTAACAAACCCGCGAGTTGCAGCTCTCGCGACACCGTCCTCGCACGCATCAAGGACAGGGCTCGGGGCATGGTAGGCAGGTCACATACGTTAACACACATTACCTCCCCCTCGCCTCGCACAAACATACACACCCTGCAAACAGCGCGCAAGTCAGTCCCATTCCCATCGCCCCCCAAACACTCCTGTCACACCTTGGAAAGGTCAGCACATTTACACTGTGACAAGGCCTGACCTTTGAAAGCATAGAGTACTCAGGAGCTGGGCAGAATCTTAATGGACTCCACTGCGCGCTCTCTGCTTGTGTGTGTGTTTAGCTGCGGCGCGCGCTCAGGTAATGTGTAGATGGTTTATTTTAACGCCCACTCCTGAGACTTAACTAGAGAACCCAAAAGGTCAGAATGGAATAAAAAGGCAAACACACAAAAAGCAAAAGACGGCGAGAAGAGCGAACACAAGAGGAGGAATAAAGAGGAGACGCTGAACAAGACGTGGTGGACCATTTGAAAGTCGGGTTGGTGGAGGAGAGGTACGAGGGTAGCGTTGCTTTCCATGCTTTTGCTTCCCAGTGGACCGGCAGCGATAAGAGTCTAATTAGGTAGTTAATAGCTGGCATAAAGGACGTGACATTAACGCTGGGTTAATGTCAGAAGCAGTCGCCAGCTGTGGCCAGCCTTTTCATCTCTGCCATTTCTCCAGCTGTGGCGCCGTTGCACTCGTTTCCGCGGGAAGTTCTTTTAAGCAGATCAATAGCGTATCACGGTGCATTTGTTGCCCTCGTTGCTTTTTTCGCAGCCTTAAAATGATAATGGTAGCCTCACAGAAGGAGGAACCTTAACAGCAGGAGGCCTCTAGTACTGCCACTAACAGGCGTTAGACATGCCGAATCCATGTCACGCTTTTTTTCCTTTTTAGATACTCGTGTGTGTCTGTTCAACCTCCCGTCTCACACACGATCATCAAGCATCCAAGTCTTGGACTTGTTTAGATGGACTAAGTAAGAAAAAGGCAGAGGAAAATGAAATATAATGGGCTTGAGAGTGCACTTAGCCTTTTTTTAGGAGTCACCGTCATCAAATGTCTGCAATATGTTTGAATCTATTTGAAGAAAAGAGACAAACAGAAAGAAAAACAAGTTGGCTGACTAAATGTAAAAGTGGGAAAACACCTGCATTTTTTATTTTTTCATTATACATCTGGATCTTTGGCTGACCCAAACTTCTACGTAAATTCCCACAGCTCACCCGGGTCAACCCATCTGCTCTTAATAACTACGCTTTTATTTTTTCTTCCTACCACTTCGCATTCCAGCTGCAGCCTGCTCAACATGTGTGTGTGTGTGTGTTTGTGCATGTGACATCTTTTAATGAGCAAACTGCTGGATTATTTATGCCTCTGTGTGTTGTTTGTCTTTCTTTTTGATATATGCGAGATTTAGTTGACGTTAATGGAGGACCGAAAATCATACATTTCACTTTGTGTTTGTTCTCCCTCCTTCCAAGCGCGCATGAGTTATGGAGTGAAGAAGGCCCTCGAATGCACACAGACAAACACGCACAACAGTTCACACAGACAGCAGAATGGGTGATGGAGTGTGTGTGTCTGTGTGTGTGTGTGTGTGCGCTTTTAGACCCTTCTTGACAGCGAGAGAGTGGTCCCAGAGTGCGATCATCCCGTCCGAGGTCGAGGGGAGTTTGTTAGACAGAGCCATCCATCAGCCTTAGCGCCAGCCTGTTTTGTGTGTGTGTATTAACATGTGGACATGTGTGCCTGTTCATTTGTGCGTCTGCATATCCGAGCCAGTATGTATGGTAGACAGATTCTGACGCCTGAGCTCCCAGACACAACATGACAAGGGCTCTCTTGGGTTTTCTGTGCCTTCCTCTGACTGGAGACATGAAGTAGTACAGTGAGGTGGTTTCAGTACGACGTGCGTAAATTCAGCCACGTACGATTCGTAGGCACGTTCTTTATGTGCTGAGTTATGATAAAATAATGATAAGGTCATTAACTCAAGCAGCAGCGTAACTGCATTGTCCTGTTACAGGTGCATGCTAACGGAGACCTTAGCTGTTTTAGCGTAACAAAAATCAACATTCATAAAACAAAAAGTCAAATTTTCCTGCTTCTTCTGAGTGGCTCTTTTTTGTTTGCTTGGATCAAACAAACTTGTTATTTTATGTTTCTACTGAGCAGAGATGGGCAGTAACGCGTTACTTGTAACGCGTTACTGTAATCTGATTACTTTTTTCAAGTAACGAGTAATGTAAGGGATTACTATTGCAAAAACGGTAATTAGATTACCGTTACTTTCACGTAGGAACGCTGCGTTACTGCGTTACTAAAACCGTGATTTTTTGCGAGAACGTCTCATGACAGTGACGTAAGCGAGTGCGACGTTCGTGACAACAGCTGTCTGCAGATCATAATATATCGAGTGCGGGACAGAGTGTAGCATGCAGCGTTTAAAGCGTGGAAGTACTGACCTTATTTTGAGTTTGATTCCATAAAAAGTGACAAAAACATTAGTGTCCGTTGTGCGTGGGAAGAAAACTACTTTTTACAGCGAAAAAACCCCTAAACTTCCAAGCAAGCAGCGAGTGCGCTACGACGTAATGTGAAATTCACAGAGAAACTCGCGGATTCTTCCACTGACCGCTGCAGCACACCTGCACCAGGGTAAACCTCCTCCGCCTACCCCAGTCCTGCTTTACAGGTGAAAATAGAGCAACAGGACCGCTAGTCTTTGATTTTATTTATTTTCTGCTGTGTTTTACTTGCATCTATTTGAAAGAGTGAGTGTAAACACAAAAAAATATTTTATTTTATATGCTGGAATGTGCAGAAAATAGGTTTAAATGTTAAACAAATTTCTTCCAGTCAGAGAATGTTGCATATAATTTAATTTTTGCTTGATGCATAAAGTTAAAAGATTAAAACTAATAAAACAAGTTTTAAAAAGAGACTTTTACATTTGATTACATTTTGTATGATGAATTATGCAGAAAAAGTAGAATTGGGCTGAAAGATCTATCGCTTTATCACCTATTCAGGTTGTAAATCGTGTTTTTAAAAAGTAACTAAGTAACTAAGTAACTAAGTAATTGATTACTTTTGAAAATAAGTAATCAGTAAAGTAACGGGATTACTTTTTGGGGGAAGTAATCAGTAATTAGTAACTGATTACTTTTTTCAAGTAACTTGACCAACACTGCTACTGAGCCAAGTTCACTGTTTCTGTTCTTTGTGCTAATAACTGTTGCTAGCTTACTTTGCTATCGCCCATTTTTGAAGCCTTTGAACAATTTTTTCGTCACACTGGCTATGAAACACACTAAAATAAAAAAGAAATGTTACTTACTTTCTTAGTTACTGCGATGACCCAAACTACGTCTTCTTATCCCGCATTCTTGCTGTCTGCTCTTCTGCGCCGTTTTCTAGACTTTTTCTAGCGGCTTATATCAAGAACTCGATCGCTAATCAGCAGCCGCTCGGCTGCACCGGCGAGACTTTAAAATTTGTGCTGACAGTAAAAAGCATAATGAACATCCACAAACTAAATAAAAATAATATAGGCACACGTAATGTCAACAAACATGCGCACATTGATTGCAGTCGCAAGATCGGTACCCGATTGAACTTTGAATTGTGAGATTTGAATAAAATATTTACATAAACCACATAGGTGCCGGCACTCTCAGTGGCCTAGGTAATGTTGATGCAAAGTTGTATCAAGATTGTTCCACTCATCTAGGAGATAGGAATCATGCATACATATGCTACTATCATTATATGTGATGATGTAAGGGGTGGTTCTGATAGCTACCCCCTGAAAGATCCTCTCCGTTATTGTGTATTTTACTCTTAAATAAGACCATAATTTGCAAAATGAGCGTGATGTTCTAATGAAGAAGATATAAAAGTAGTGACTGAGGGCAAAAACTCCTCTCTGCTGTATTAAATCAAGTGAGAAGAGGGGTCATTTTCCCATAGCCGTCTATGTCTCACTCCTTTCTGACTCCCTGCTGAGTGTCAAGAAGAATCCATGACCTGTATGGCTTTCACTTTTTACACCCGGAGACTACCTTTATCTTTTGTATAGTCTATGATCTATAGAGGCACAATGGAGAGCTATTATTAAAGACTTCATTTCCGTCTTGTTGTTTTTTTGCCTTTGTGAGTTTATCATTTCCTCTTTCCCGTTTGTATTTCCTGGCCCTCCCTAATGTGCAGCTCCCAAAGGACATATCACCACATAAATAATGTCTTTAACAAACAGCAGTTCATTTTGCTGCCCTCTTTACAGTAATACATTGTCTGAAGTTGGCTTTAAGGGGCCACCTTTGACCCAAGTTTCATTATGTTTGTTCCTGCAGAAACCTCAACCCCAGCAGACACCACCACACCCACGCTGCCAGCTGACGTCGAAACCACCACGGTCCCTGTCACGACTACAGGTGAGACAGGTGTTTAACATGAAAGAGCCAAAGAAATGCTGGATTGATAGCATCATTAGGAAGCTGTAATAAGAAAGATGAAAGGCCTGAGAAAGCGCTGCATGGCATTATGTAGATCAGCTGCGAATGCTCCTGTATCTGAAATGACTTTGATTTCTCGCGCCTATCTGCCCTTTGGCTCTCGCTCTTACGCTGCCTTTTTCTCCCTGGCTGCTCTCCACCTCTACAGCGGCCACCTCTCCTCCATCAGACACCGTGTGTGAGTTCGACCACGGCCTGTGTGGGTGGACGCACGACCCCAACGCCCCGCTGCTCTGGTCCCTGCACAGCAACGGTGAGTCTCCTTAACAGAAATGTGAATATTTGGTCCGACTCCTTCAGTGTCTTTCCTCTGCACAGCATGCGTTTAATAGATCTGAAGTTATGTCCGGATGGATTTACAGAACAGTGCAGTTAGCAGCTCAGGTTCACTACAGAAACCCCAGTTTCTTTTCTTTTTTCCTTTTTTTTTTACTGTGGGGTATCAGCTTTTATGTATGCAGCTGCAAGCAGACTTCTGTTTGGGTGCAGAAATTGCACAAGCATGCCGTTTATTCCATCAACTTCCTTGGGTCTAGACAAGACTGCATTTTCGATAATTAAATGGAGTCATTCATTGAGTCCCCCCTTTTTTAAAATAATTCCTTAAATTGAAACCAGTCTAATTTGTCAGCGACGCCGTGTGCCAGCCACGCCGCTCTTTCCAAGTGAATGAGAATGAAAATGAACTGAGGGAATCGGAGGGAAAACAGCCTCCACGGAAAGCGCACACAGCCTGGCATGTGACATGCAGCGGCTCACCTCTGCGTGTCAGAGTGAAGTCTCGGCAGGAAGGGGTTAAGACCGAGCGGCTCCAATTAAGTTCAGAGCAGGAGATTCCAAAGACGAGCGGTTATCCCCAGCCATCCTTTACTGCCCCGCAATTACCTCAGGCACGTCCCACATGATGCTGTGTAGACTTCCATTTACTTAGGCATTCCTTGAAGAAATAATTATTCATTTTCCTCTTACGCATACCCACAGATCAAAAGTCCAGCGTTTGGCAGGTTGTTAAAAGGTACAGAAGAGGTTTCCTGCTGGGTTTCTTTTTTCTTTTTTTTTTGCACTATTTATAATTTTTCAGGGTAAGGGATCGTTATCCCAAGATTGTTTTAAAATTCATTGGTCTCCAGCAAGTCTCCATGAAAGATTTAGCATTTCTGCAGCTGGAGAAAATTAAACAAGCGGTCCAGTCTCCCTCCCCCTACACACACACACCCAACCTGCTTTAGTGATGTCACCTCGGTCATGTTCAGGAGGACAGCAGACCTCGTGGCAAAAGGGAGGAAATTTTCTTGAAGCGTGACCTCTTCAGGTCATAAAAAATCTATGACGGGGGGGCGCTTCAAAGCGGCTTCTTTCATTAGACAGGCCGTGGTGGCTTTCATGCCTGAAGTATCATTTCCAGCCATTTTGACACGCCGTGCGAGCCTTTGATTTTCCCACAGGGGTCAAAGGTCACGATATCCCAGCCAGCCTGCAGGATCTTTATTTCGCCCCTATCAAATCACTGTTGTAACCCTCTGCAGAATTTCCTCACCTCTCCCAGAAACCACAAACTCATCACCTCTTGACCTCGCACCTGACACCAGTAAACCAGTACAGTAATAACACACAATCCTAGAAATAGCCACCATCTACTCTAATACTAAATCAGAGTTCCTAGTTTATCATGTTAGTACCAGTGTGATAAACTGGGCTTTGTAGACTGAATCATTGTTTTCCTCATGCCAACAGCAGACCACTGTGAAATAGATTAATAATGCTGTCTTTTTGCTGTGTGCGGCGTGGCAGCCTCGATTATGAGGCGTCTGCTGAACAAGAGGCACAACAATGGAGGGGGGGGGCAACAGACTCCGCTTCAATGCGAGGCGATGATGATGGAGGAAGCTTTGGTGCGCACATTGAAATAAGTCATAAAACGCCTCATGGAGACCTGATTGTACATCCTCTCCAGGTGTATATATATTTATATATTTCCTACAGTGACACATACACATTCATTCAAAGCTGCAGAGGGCCAAGGGACGCACTGTCACACGCTGTCTGAAGTGTCACACACAGGCGACTCTGGGCGTATGGCGGGCAGAGGGGAGCTGTCAACTAGGAGGAAGATTTATCCCCCCCAGATACTTCCAGTGTGATCTGCTGGACACACGGAGCAAAAAAGGGCTCACTCACTTAGTCGAGTCACTCAGCAAACCTGAGTGCGGTGTCAGTGGATGCTACTGCGATTGAAACCGGACAGAAATAACTGTATGCTTTCTTACTCTTGTGGTAGTTTTTCTCTCACCTGTAAAACAGAAAGGCGCTTAATTGCTGGAACACACACAGGCACCAACACACACAGTCGTTCTTGATAAAGCAGGTGATTTAATCTGCAGATTGTTGATATTGGACTCTTTCCCACCGGGCCCACTTAAGAAATTCCTCAGCAGACACCTCACCGAGTCGCTCTCTCACACGTACGCGGGCATGCACAATGCAATCTGTGCTTCTCGTTCACACAGGCAGTCACTCATACATGCGGTCTCTCACAATGGAATTCGTGTCGCTTTCCAATTTGCAAACTAAACATCCTCTGGTGTAAACAAGTGGAGGGGGATGCATTTCTGTTGGACTTTTCCGTTGGTTAAGTCATTTACCTGAAAGGGAATGAAGAAAAAAACGCCTCAAGGGTCTTGGCTGGAGTTCTGCTAGCACTCGGTGTATGAACGACGCTCTCAGTGGACCTATTCTTCTCTGTGTTTATATTTGTCACATCCTTATTGTTTGGTATGACTATTGTGCTGTGGTGATCCCATTCCTGTTAGCAACTGGTGATTAGTGTCTCGTTTTTTCTTTGAATGGTCATGTTGGAAATGTCTAATCGTGTGAAAAGCCATTATGTACATGTGTGCGTGTCTATATATGTGTCTAAGTCATGATTAACGACGATAATTCTCTCACTGTACGCACACACGATTCCTTCGTGTACGCGCTCCGTGTTTGCCGCACAGACTAACTGCAGCAGCATCCATTTACAGTGAATATCAAAAGTCTACACAACCATTCATTTTCTCATTTTTTTATTGCCTCGAGGCCTGAATGAAAATCCATTAAATCAGACTTCTGTTTATTTATTTTTTTCATTTTCATTTGACTGCAGTAACCAGCGAACTCAAGGTTAAAACAAAACCCCGCTCACTTTCGGTAATGTGGAGAGAATGCAGAAATGGCTCAGTTTCACATTTTTGCTGTGAAATTCACCAAAGTCAACAATTTTTATTTTTGTTCCTGACGGTATCAGATTTGGGATAAATGCAACACGTCTATTCACAGAACAGGATTGTGCATGTGGCAACTTTTATATCGCATTTTGGTCGGGTTAGAGAAATTCATGTTCTGTCTTTTCTCATTTCTCTTTCCCTTTCAGAGCTCAACAGCTATCTGTACATAGACGCAAGCCTAAAGACTGAGCAGCAGCGAGCTCGGCTCTTGAGCCCTGTGTTGACCGCCGACACTGGGCCCCTGTGTCTAGTCTTCTCTTACCAGATATCGGGGGAGGCCCAGGGCCACCTCAGGGTCCTGGTACAGGATGCCCACTTTGAAGAGACAGTCCTGTGGACGCTAACAGATGATCAGGGCCCCGTCTGGAAGGAGGGTCGAACCATACTACCTCGATCTCCTAAAAGCGTCCAGGTAGTGGTTAAACTCTGTTTGCTTATAAAATAAATACTTAAAAAGAAGGCAAACGGGAGATGAAAGAATCAAGCTTCTTACCAGTATTATTGAGTTATATATGAATCAGGCTTTGTAATCTTGAGTTAGACATTTTTATTATATGCTACCCAGAAAGGGAAAACATTTCTGTTGTAGTTTTATTAGAGTAGGCTGTTAATATTTTCAATCTTAAATACCCCCAAAGCTACTTTATATGCACTCACCACCGCCTAAATGTCAAAATCTGTTAACTTGAACTTATTTTAAACTTTCAGGCAGGCTCTTAGCCATTTCATTCAGCGTAACAGCCATGTTTAGACTTCAGCTTCAGCTGTTTACCCAAGATTTTTAGCTTAAGTGTTCAAACATTTATCCACAACTTTTATCTGCTACTCTAGTTACAGCTCTAAAGCTATTCCAGAGTTTTAAGTCTGTCTTGAGGACGGTTCAGTTCCCAGTATACCCGGCCTGTTGGCCACATCATGCATTGGTATTATTTTTTATCACACAGCTGCTTCTATTCCTGCTCGCCATGGTAGCCGCTGCAGTATTGTTCTCAGCTACAGGTGTACACGCCAGTAGCACAACACTCCATGTATAAAAGGGCCATGACTGTGTGTCTTCCCCTTGCTTATTGTAGTTCAGCTGCCCATGTGACCCTTCTAGAGCTAAAGTACACACTTGTACTTGTAGCAGAGCATATGACAGTATCAGTTTTAAGCTCTGTGTCACTTTGAAATAAAGTACGTCGTAGTGTCCCTCTGGCTGTGGGACTGTTTGGAAGTTTGCTGTGCATTCGTCAGAGACATCACAAGCAGTTAATGTTCTCATAAAAAAGTAAGTGGGAGATGGTTGCAGAGCAGGGGAGGATGATTGCAAGTGTTGAGTGCAACTTTGAAATCGCAGGCACCGTATTAAGTTTTTATCCTATTTCTCCTCCTCCTGCTGCTGTCCCCATTTTCAATGTGCCTCCACCCCCCTATCCTGTCATCCGTCTTCCTCTTCCTCTCTCACTTCTTTTTCCTTCAACTTTTCCCTCCTCCTCTTCCTCTTCATCCTTCCTTTTTTTCGGCTGTGGTAGGTTGTGATGGAGGGTTACTTTGTGCACGGCACCAGAGGGCACATCTGGATAGATAACATCCACATCAGCTCGAGCACCCCACTGACGGAGTGTACACGTAAGTCGCACACATGCTTTCTTTCTCTCTTTTTGCTTCTTCTTGCCAAAAATCTTTAAAGATAAACACACACACACTCATGACACATTATCTCACCCTCCCATCAGTCTACCGCTCCCTACTACCTCCTCGACTTTCAGTCGTAAGGTCCTTGAGCAGTGACACACATGAAGTGAGAAACACCAGCACCACCACACACCAATCCTTCACTCGCTATCCCAGTTTCAGAGACAACCTCTCCTCCAAAGAGCCCACCGAACACAGAGATGAAAGCAGGAAGAAGAGGGAGGGACAGCGTTTATTCCTCCACGAAAAAAGAAAGAAAGAAAAGAAACGAAGAATAGGAAAACTAGGCCATAAACGCCCCGTGGGCCCCGGCGATGCTAATCTATGTTTCATTAGATTTCTCTTCTCTTTCTCCCTCTATCTCTCCTGCGCTCCCTCCTCTGTCGTATTTGTAAACAGAGATTTTCCCGAGCCATCAAAGGGAATTACTAGACAGGCTGTTTCCCAAGCAAGTTTCTGGGTGCCTCGCGCGAGCCGAGCTCCAGCGTAGCCTCCCTAATCTAGCCTGAGCAGGGGCTTCGGAGAGGGTCTTAAACAGATCAGAGACCAAGCCGGCGGTTCAGAGCCAAAAACCTGCCGCCATCACTTCTGACTGACGTCCAGTGTGCTTTGGAGCCGGACCACAGTGGGAACATGGGGACGGGGGTGGGGTGGCAGAGTGTAACAGAGGGAAAGTGTGTGTGTGTGTGTCCATGTGTATGGCCAGTGTTTTTCTGTGTGTTTGTGTTGAGTCATTTTTATATTTCCGTGTGTGTCATGCGAGTCCTGAGAGAGTCTAAGCAGCACAGCAGCTTGGAAGGCAAAGATGATAGCCCAGCCCCCCTCCTGCTTCCCTGCTGCTGTGTTTCCTCCTTCCTCCCTTCCCTCTCCTCCTTTGCCACTCCCAGAGCATGCTGGGATGCTGCTTATCACCAAACACAGTTGAGTTTTTCACAGTACATTGGCGTTCCCGCCAAAAGGCGCCAGTTCCCAAGTCGGACCCCCTGCTCCTTTACTCCCATTCTCTCTTTCTCACCCACCCCCACCCCAGTCACACACACACACACACACACACACACACACACACACACACACACACACACCATGTACCACACACACATCATTTCTCTGTGTTTGCATTCCAGGCAATCAAAGTGAAGGTTCTGCTCTGTGCATTCACAGCCCGCTCCAGTTTTACTGGACGCTGCAGATAAACTACTTGAAATGCGTGAACTTTGCAAATGCAGACACACACACATAGCCTATACACTATACACTCCTGTCTCAAATTCCTGGCAAACACAATATACTCTGTTTGAAACAGCGTTCTAGCAAAGAATCACTGTAAATGCCATAATTCATGTGCGTTATCTGAGGAATTAACTTAAAATTTCCTCAGGAGGAGTTTGATAGTCTTGTGACATTTGTGTGACATTTGGCTGACTTTTTCTCTTATATTTAAAGTTATCTAACAGCTGTCTCACTCTCCCCCCCCCCCCCGCTCCTGTCTCCCGCCCGCCTCTCTATCCTCACAGAACCCTTCGCGGCTTTTCCTCCCGAAAATCCAGGTGAGTCTGACTTTGGTGTGAAGTCACTTCTCCTGTGGTCTTGCTTCCTGCCCGTTGGTATGCACTAGCCTGGGTTTATTTTTTTGCTTGGTCTGAACCACTAAAAGAAAAACCAATTAGTCTAAATCACTCTTTTACACTGACAGCACAGAAGAAGAGTCCGCCACAGCTGTGTGATTCCAGACTTTTTAAAGCTGATTCGCCACGTCACCGGCAGCATGTAGACGTCTCAAAATGAGTACTAATGGCAAATATTCACCAAACACCAAATTAATTTTCATCAAATTTTAATGAAGTTACAGGATAGATCGCTTCAGTAGCTCGTTGTTTTACCTTGTCAGTTTTAGCAGAAACAAAGGATTGGTCTCAAAAGGAAAGACTGTACGTGCGAAGCAAGCCAAATCAGGCACGCCATAAGGAGTCATATTTGAAAAGGGCTACATATTCTCTGTTCTAGCACAGCCTGAAGGGTTTTAAATAACTGTCTGCCTCATGAAAAATATTTAGAGCGTCCTAGGAGACCCTATGAGATTGATGTTAGTGTTTTGGCATCTCATAATGTCTTCCAATAAGATAAGAGCTAGGAGGCTTCAGTGCGAATGTGATGTGTGTGAATTTCTTCGGCTTTTCTACTCCTCTGACTTCACACGCGCACACATATAGCACACGGTGTCT
Organism: Oreochromis niloticus; assembly: GCF_001858045.2. Classification (NCBI taxonomy): domain Eukaryota; kingdom Metazoa; phylum Chordata; class Actinopteri; order Cichliformes; family Cichlidae; genus Oreochromis; species Oreochromis niloticus. The sequence continues at coordinate 11,657,385 of NC_031986.2, forward strand.
AACCCTTGACAAACACACACATTAATATCATCACACACACACACCAGCATCCCCAGTGGAAAGCAATCAGATAGAGTGACTGAGCAGCATCGAGCATGGGTGTCTCTGTCTCCTCTCCCTAAGTCAGCTCTGCCTAATGAGTGTGTGCAGTGTGAAGTAGCAGGAGCACGCACCATTTCCCTCTGTAATTATGTGACACGGTCCAAAAATCAGGATGTATTCAGCCCCGCTTCATTTTCCCCTTAGTTCAGTGTGACATCCTACATACAGCTTCTCCACATCAGCTTTGGAAAGAACATGTGGGCTTCTTCTTCTTTTTTTTAAGTTTTTCCACTCTGTCTTCGAGGGTTTGTTTTAGTAGACTTGGATAGAGGAGTAGAGGCCTCTTGGAAGCCGGTTAGCTGGTTCTTACCAAAAATTTGAGAATTGGGTGGGGGAGGGGGAACTCAATCCAGGAGCAGCAGAAGAGTAGAGGATCTGTGGAGATGGTCTCCGAGGAGACAGCTCTTTGGCTTGAGAAGGAGAGGACTGGCCAGGATGCTGATGCATGACTGAAATCACACACACAAAAAAAAGGAAAATGAAAAACCAAGAACAGAGAACAGGATAAATTATGTACTCAAAACAAAATCTGACAACTCGAGCCAGCTAAATAACAAATCCCGGTCCAATATGAGCTCAGAGAGTGAGAGAGAGAGAGCGCGAGCTCTGGAACGCTGGATTCCCGTGTGATGTTCCCGCTGATCCTTGCATGGTTCTGAGATGATATGAAGGAGCTGTTTGTGACTTCCTGTGCCAGTGTGAAACAGGAAGAGGAAGCTCCTTAAGTCAATGTGTGTGAGTGCTTTTATGACTAATTATTTTGGCTTTCGTTTCACACCAAGAAATCTCACTGGAGCTTTGTTTAAAAAAATAAATAAATAAATAAATAAAAGAAATAAATCGCTTGCATTGCACTTGATTGGTTCCAACTATTGGAGCGATTTCAAACCAAATCTCTTGACGATCTTGGTGTGAAAACTTGTCCTCCAACTGCAACCCAAGCTACGTGACAGAGATGGATGCATTTCTTTCTTTCTTTTCTGGCCTTGGAGATTTCTTTCTTTCTTTATTTTTGCAACTGGCATGCTTGTGCATGCTCACACGAGGTGCACGCCTGCTGCTCGAACAGTGACGACCACTAGGGATAGAATCAGACGAATTCAGTGTTAAAAAGTGAAAAACAAGTGCCACTCCTCTCTTTTCCCGCTGGCCAATTATTCTGTATCTCTCCACCAGGGGGAGGCGTTCCTGTGCCTCCCTTGCCCATCCACTGGTATTACATTATGGCTGCCGGGGGCGCCCTCCTTCTCCTGGCAGCGGCCATCTTGGTCAGAGCCCTCTGTTGCTGTCGACAACACCTGGCCACCAAGAAGAGCCAGCTGTCTGTGGCCTATCACAGCTCTTCGCAGTGCTTCCAGTACTCTAACTGGTCCTCCAGTATGGCCACCCCAGGGGTGGAGCCGGTCCTGACGGTGAGGTTGGACAGCCGGGACCGACACCGTACCCTCTGCTAAAAGCGAAGCGCTTATAAGCTGCACTGTATTCGTCAGAGGACGACGCCGACCTGCGATGTCGATGGCAGTGAGAGTCGTGGCGCAGCAAGATCGACGAACCCTCACTTGCTTTAGTTTACAGCCCCCAGCGGTGATGATGACGACAAAGACATTGTCCTAAATTGCTGAGTGATATTTTTTTTTTTTTTTGGCAAAGGAAACACTGTGGTCTCTCTCTCACACACACACACACGCTCTCTAATGGATGTAGCTTCGGTTGCTGTTTTTCCTTCCCTGTTCCATTAAGGAGTTTTGCTGTTGACATTTCACACTATGCTGCTCCTGATGAGAGGACTGAAGTCTGAGTAAGTTATTTGTCTGAACAGCTTGATTCGGACCATTGAGTACCGTCTGGCTCCTCATAACCCCAACGGTCCTTCTGGAATGACCCCAGCGTGGACATACACACAGGCATGTGAGGGGGAAGAGGACGGGGAGGGGATTCTGAGCTGGTTCTGCTGCAAGGAGCCAGCCAGAGCTGCCAAACCACGAGGCAAAAACAAGACCCCAGAGACACGAGGAACCCTGCAGTGCTGAGAGAGGCAGAGACGTGGGGGAGGGAGGGGGGAGAAAACTGCTAGCTGTGGAAATGATCTGGCAAGGCCCAGAAAATGAAGCTCTTGGTATCTCTGTAATAACACAACCACAGGATAGTTGCAATATGAGTTGTGCCAATAGCGAGGGTGTTTGTAAGAGAGCAGAAACGGGATGTGTGGAAGGGGGGGGGGGGGTCCATTGTCCTTTTCAACAAAGCATGTGCACATTTACAAAAAAAAAAACTCACAAAAATACAAAACAAAGGAATGCAAATCCATCATACTTAAAAAGTCCTGCATCGCAAACGGAGATAACCAGCTCCGTTTGATTGAACGTCTCATCTTTCTCTCGATAAAGGCATCAGTCAGTGATGGATGCGGCCGTCTTCAGTGTTTCAGTGTTTCGTCTTGATTCTCTTGTGTAATAAAGCACGTTGTTCCACTCCCATTCATGCTTCATACCACCCACTCCAGTTGTTCTCCGTGTCTTTGAGCCGCCCAGATGAAAGCCGTGCCTGAGCCGAGCCTTGTCGTGTTTTCCAGTGTGAATATGTGCTTGTTGTTTTTAGGGTTGTAAATAGGCACATCTGTCTGCCATCGCCGCTTCGGTCCTTGATTTACGCTCCTACAAATCCCACAATGCCACCGGACCAGCTGGAAGCCATAAGCGAAGTGGTTTTGCCGTATGTGTTCATCCTTGAGAGGAATCCAAGATATTATAAAAACCAGAGCAGAGAGTTTCAGCCATTCAGGGTTGGGCTTTTTTTTTCCTTCTTCTTTTCCTTTTTAGTGCCATAAGATGCCATTATTGGCCGGTGACATAAAATAAGACACAGCTAATGCACTCCTCGCTAATATTTAACACATATGGGATCTAAAAGCCCATTTTTATCGTGTAATTGTCACCGAGATCGACACACTGGCGGCAATTTCTCTCTCATCAGTTGGTACAGAGGTGATGAGATTTGACACGAGCTCAATTTAACACCCTGGATTGAATGAAATTGAGGTCTTCACTCTGTAGCTTAACGGGGCGTGCTTTCCCTGGTTTGTCACTGCTGCAAAAATCCATCACCTACAAGCCCGCAGCTCAGCAGAAATGCACCTCAATTTGTTGTCACAATTTAGAAGCTCCACTTTTTTTTTTGGCACACTGTGCCCATGTGCTTTTAAATCAACTTGGGGGGAGGAGGGACCGGACACCCTACTCGAGCCATCTCAACACCATTATGCTTCCAAGCCTCTAATAGTCATAATTAGTTAATGGACAGATAACATTTATTAGGGCTGCGGTAAGCACTTTTCCCTCCCATCCACCGCACCTCGATCGCCCAATCCCCTGCCAACTACCAGTTGCCCTGGAAACAGTATTAATAATGCCGGTGGCCATCAGAGACCACCAGATCTAGACGTGTGCCTTGCCAAGCAGCTACTCCCACTCCTGACTGCTTGCCAAAAGCAAGAGAGCCCAAACACACACTCACACGCGTGGACACAAATGTGCACAAAGTTAAAAGAAAACCCATCTAAAGTTTAAGTACTCTCAGGCTATTGGGCTCGAACAGTGCTGGGAGGGAGGGCTTGCCACAATTCAGACACTCACATCCACGTCAATGTTCAGTTCACACCACCTGGCAGATCTGTTACTTTCACACAAAGCACGAGCAACTGCTGACATTTTGTCTCCATTATTTTTCTTTTCTTTGATGATCTAATGCACCGGTCGAACAGTAATGATGATTTCAGCAGCGATAATGACGGGAATTGTTAATGGTTTGATGACATGTTTGCATTGTTATTCACACTGAATGAGCAGTCTTACACCATCGATATACCATGTGATGACTGTGTGTTTGACAGGAATGTATCTGAATGATCTTTATTATTAATAAAGTCATATTTTTCTATTTATAAGTGTGTGTATGAGTATGAGTGTGTAATATCAAAACTAGCAGCAAATATGAAGCAGTTAACGGTATGCAAAGGGTTGCTGTTATTTCTGGTGATTGTGTAAAAAGACACTGAACTCGAGTTAGACACTTGGCGAGCATTTAAAGGAAACCTTGTGGAGGCAAACGCCGAGCCATGTTTTCATTTATTTGTTGTAATTATAGCTAGAATTATGCATAAATCGGATTGGTGTTTAAAGTCAGTGTGTCCTGTGCTTCTGTCTGATAGTTAAGAGACCCGGCGGTGATGGACGAATTTACGGTGGCCCGCTAGGTGGAGGTAAGACATGGAGCTCACACCAGAACCTTCTAATTTTCATCTTTTTGTCATTTCTATAAAGTACTTTTATAAATTATAAAGAACATTTCTGTAAGGTATCTCCCTTGTGGCAGATGGCTATACCTGGTTCTGCTGGAGGTTTCTTCCTGTTAAAAGGGAGTTTTTCCTTCCCACTGTTGCCAAGTGCTTGCTCATAGGGGGTCATCCAATTCTAGAGGTTTTCTCTGTCTTCTACTCACAACAATTCATGACTTTAGAGATGTTTGATACAATCTTTTCTCTTTAGTAAGTCAAAAACATCACATAAGATGAGGTAGGGTCAGGAAGTCAAGTTTACCTGCACTCCTGACAGATCACCTGATCTCATTAATAGCAGTTTGCCTGTAATTGTAAAATCTCGTGTTAAAATTGATTTTTCCAAGCCACTTTGCAACCCACCTCCCCATGTCATGTATATCATCATTAACTGTAGCAATCTCTACAATAATTCAATAACAATAACAGGTTTATACAATCACTCCTTGCCTGTCATACTAACCTCCCGTTTTGTCACAGGTTTACAGTTCCCAGAGAGGAACACGCCGTCACCGTCATCCGAGCCTCCAGTCACGCGTGTCTCAGAAAAGGACAACTCGTGGCTGTACACCCTTGACCCCATACTGGTCACAATCATCGTCATGAGCTCTCTGGGCGTCCTGCTTGGAGCGGTGTGCGCCGGCCTCCTGCTGTACTGCACCTGCTCCTACAGCGGCCTGTCATCCCGCTCCTCCACCACCCTGGAGAACTACAACTTCGAACTCTACGACGGCCTCAAGCACAAGGTCAAACTCAACCAACAGCGCTGCTGCACCGAGGCGTGAGAAAGAAAAGGCGATTCGAAAAGGAAAAGGAAGATGGAAAGAAAGAGAGGGATGACAGTCATGCTGTGAAAACCTCCTGCTATCTTCTTCATTTTGCTTCAGTTCACTTTATTCCTCAGCAGCGCAGATCCCAGGACACACAGGCAACGAGAAAGCCACTTTCGAGCTCAAACGAGAACTCGTTTTCCTGTTTCGGAAAGCATTGCACAGTCCAGTATTGGTAGTTTTATGGAAAATGAACCACTGAGTAAAAGACTGATGGACTGTTCCGTTCTGGGCCTAAAAAGTAAATATCTACACATATCAAGAACAGATTCTTGGTCCACCAACAGAGAAACGTTTATAGATGCATCATAGATTTGTATGAGGTCTAGTTTTGAAAGTGGATACTGTAAACTACACAAACAGAGAGGCAGACACATCGTGTTGGAAAGGTGGTAGGTTAGGAACGTGCTTAGAAAGCGTCTTTTTTTCTTTTGTTTTTTGGATCACGTGTGAACACAGTGGCCTAGAAGTTAGCTCCTTGGTGTGGACCGTTGGCTCCTTTGTTCAGTTGTAAACTCTGCTACCTATCAGCCTCAGTTATCCTCTTAGTTCCTGACAGTCTGTGGTCTGTTTAGTCACCGATGCCCCTCGAGTTTGTCTCACTGCTCGATCACTTTCTGTTTTAATGTTCTAGTTCTGGCCTGTTACCCAGTCTGTGACAGCAGATATGTTTTGTTTTGTTTTGTTTTAAGAAGCAAAGGAAGTGTGTGTGTGTGTGTGTGTGTGTGTGTGTGTGCGTGTGTGTGTGTTTGTGTGTGTGTGTGTGTGTACGTGTGTGTGTGTTTGTGTGTGTTGGGAGGGGGGCTTTTTAACACATTATTTTACTGGCAGAGACGTTCTTGTTAGATTTAGTTGTCGGAGACTGTTGTTGCCGGTTCCTGTCAAAGAGAAGGTCACGTTTACATTGCGGTTAATGGTAAAAGGTCAAGGAGCTTTGGTTGGTGCAACCTATGGATTGCTGGTAAGAGTTTGAAGCACTGTAGAAAGAGAAAGAAAGAGAGGCTATAAGAAACTATGACTGACAGAGCACTAAAAAAAAATCCCCTGCCTCTCCCTCGTAGGGGCGATGTTCTCTCTTTCACGAGTACAAAACAAAACAAAAAAGTAAATGGGATCAAAAACAAATGCAGTCAGACACAGCTCTTCTCAATCGACTGACTGACTGTGTGCCCGGACACACAACAACGCCTTAAAAGCAAACTGTTGGTGGAAATGTTGAAAAAAGGAACGTTGAGGAGAAATCGAGACCAGAGAGGAGGATCTCTCTGGCTCTCTTTTACACGTGGACCTCAAAAGCCATGATTTAAAGGACCTATCCCCTCTTTTTTCCCGCCACCCACCTCCCCCACCGACACACACAACACCAGAACCCCCGTCCCACCTCAACTTACTGGCTAGTTGTGGCCTATTTTGTGATTTATTTTTTTGTGCGTGTGTTAATTTTTACTGTTGCAGCAAGGCGAGCGTGTTTTTTTTAAACAGTTTAAAAAAAGGTCTTGTCGCACATGCTTGGATTGGACTTGTAAGCCATGAGAAGAAGGGAGTGAAAGGCCTTTAAAATTCCCCGTCCACGGACACAAACATCCACGCACTTCCCTTGTATATACGGATGTATATACAGAACACAAATACGCGTCTTTCCTCTCTGAAAAACTTTGGACATGCGCGCGCACACCGAGAGTATGGCAGAATCTAGAAATTAAAGGGAACGATGGCTTCTCACACTCTCGCACTCAGCATCACATCCCATCCACCCTTACTACGCTCGCTGTCTCTTTCTCTCTCTCCTCTGAGGCCCACATCTCTGGACCCCCACTGACTCTTTTCAAAGTGCCTTGGAGCCTCGGGGATCCAGCTTGCCTTTGGAGCCAGTATCGGATACAGTAAGTTGAGACTGCCAGCGACAGTCACAGCGCCCCTTCTACCCGGGAGGACCAAACGAAACAAACACAGAAGGACAGGACCCCCCCCCCCCACACACACACACACAAACACACACACACACACACACACACCGCTAACCCTTCGCACTGCTAGGACTGCTGTTGTTGTTGTTTTAAAGGGGTCTTTGTACAGAAATGCTCTTTTTATGATTGTTATTATAATTATTGTTATGATTATTTAATAAAGGATTTATACCATAACGAATAAACCGATGATGATTTCTTTAACTCTGACGCGTTTTTACATTTTTTTGTCGAATTCTTGGCACGAGCGCCGGAAAGCTCGTGGCCACAACTGGATGCTTCCTGTCCAATTACTTCCTGCAAACTCCCTCTCAGACTTGGAGCCAAAACTTTCACTTTTAATTGCAAAAGCAGTACACACAAGGAGCAACACACACAAACTTATGTTCTTGCTCTCTATTTCTGCCACACACAAACACACACACATAATACTGTGTTGTCAGCCTGCTACACTTGGCCTCTAATCTCCCCATGATGTCCCATTAGTCTGGACCTCTGGTGGCCCTCATTTAGGAGCTCCAACATCAAAGCTTTGAAGTGCCCGGCGTCTCAGCCACACACACACGCACACACACACAGACTCATACAGTACACATGCAATTACTTTGTTTCTCTTTTATACAGCTTGCTGAGGCTCCCACACACGGTTCCATTTATCTACATAAGCTTTCTTCACCTAAATGCAAGCCCTGTTAGCAAACGCAGCCCAGAGTTTCCGATCCAGAAGGAGATATGTTGGACTTATCTAGGCCTCGTGGGTGCGTGTCGTAAGGCAGCCAAAGTTGTCCAAATTTTATACAGGGGGCGGGGCAAACTTGGATAAATGAAAGTGCTGATCCTGAAATGTGTTTTTCCCTCGTCCAAGCTCATTGCAGTCGCACCTTATTAATTACAGCCGTGCTTAATACAAGCTGGAGTTTTAAAAGAAATGGAGCCTGCAGCATGGGTAGGACATTATGAGCCGTGCTAAGCATAACGAAAGGTGTTGTTGCTGCACGGTGGCAATGGCAGCGGCTGTTAGGATGCTCCGGTCCGTGACATAGCGGGCCAATTACCATCTCTGAAGGAAAAAAAAACAACGAAAAAAAAACCTCACAGACAATCCCCAGTCCGCTGGAGGAGTGCGATGCCATCTGCTCGCAGGTTTGATTGATCCCGGCAGAACAGTCACGACCACATCACACGAATGAATGCCGACAGGAAATTACCAAAGGAGCCAGATTGTCATTGTTCCGTGCTGCCTCTTGTTTTCACTACCAAATTATTCGTCATTTTTTCCCCCCTCTGAGTGTGTGTGTGTTACCCAAATGTTGTTCTTTTTTCTTTCTAAGTTTTTATCAGCCTGTAACGGCACACTGCAGGAGCCCTTTCCTTTAGCCGCCAGATCAGAGAGTTTGGTTGCCTCTGAAGCCCAAGCGGTCTTCAAAGGGAAAACGCTCTGGCGCCCTGTAAGTCGATAGGCCAGATTGAGAGAAGGGAGCCCATTTGAGGGTCGCGCTACAGGAAGTGACTCGAACACACAGCTAATTAATCTGGGGGATTATGCAAGGAGGGTGGAAGAGAGAAGGCAGAGTATTAGTCATCACAGTTGGGGAGGAAACTTTCTTTGGTCTTCTAACTTAATTATTGTTCTCTTTACGTTGCCTGATGGAAGACTCTCATGATGGCCTAACTTTACGAGGCCTGTTTAAATCAGCTTTTTGGGGTCTTACATGCAGTTAATCCTATTAAACAGCTTTCGATTTACTCATCCAGGATATTAAGAGAACAGAATGTACCTTCCCAAAAGTGATTCACACATCAAAAAACACAAAACTCCTTCAGTGAGTGTCTGAAGAAGAACACCTGGAGACTAAACAGCATATCTCCTTCAACTGCATCCAAAGAGCTGTCACAAACTCCAGCAGCAATTCACAGACACAGACGCACAAACGTACACGAATCAAAAATCGACAACCTGCTTACATGTTTAGCTGTTTTTTATGCACTCGAACCACCACCACATGCTTAAATCCCAGTGGTCTTTCTGGGAGGGGGGCCCAGATAAATCTTCTCAAGCCTGCCAAGCAATTCAAAGCACCTATATGGGTCATTGCGGGGAGGGTGGATGAAGGCTTGACCGAGTTGGGGTGGGGGGGGTTCGATGGCAGTGTGCCTGCCAGTGATGCCAAACCCAGTGACAACAAATGCCAAAGTCTTGTACAAACAGCAGGCAGACCATCATTTTCCTTCCTCTGTGACATTATCATCTGCCCGCCTCCAGAGGATGCGGCTTCCGAAAACTAATACATGGAGGAAATGATTGGGGTGGAAAAGACTCTTTTCAGAGGTCCAAACTAGGCCAGCAGTCCTATCATTGTGAGGCAGAAAGGAGGAAATTAACTTGATAAAAAAAAGACATCGAGTGTCATTTGAGGCAATTTTGAGGCCTCTTGACAAGGGAACGCATCACTGATGGTCTGGTTTTAGGTTTTGTTTTCGCTTGGATGTTCCTCCCACTAGACTAAAGCTAATGCCTCGAGCCGCCTTTGCTCAGCAGTAACATTTTGGTTCAGATTTGATTTCCCAGAAGTATCACAGCTCTGCTATATCCCCCATCATCAAATCTGAGCCATTCACACTGTATCGCGCTATTAAGACACTCAGGCATTTCCACATAACTGAACTTTTGTTGTGGACTCTCAACATGACCAGCGGTCCTGTGTGGCAGGCCACCTGTTCTCTCCACTTGAGGCTGGTGTGTTTACAGTCACAGTTGCCCTATATAGCCCGGGAAACTTGTTATCGGGCATGGTGGGAGGCCTCTCGCAGTCAGCCCTAACCATCTGTCTGGAGTGTTGTTGGTTAAGCTTGATTGAAGGTGTTGCACTTCAAGTGCTTGACATCAGATGCCAGTGGGATTATTCCCTGAGGAGAAATGTTGTTCACTGTTTTAACCACTGTTTTGTTTGATCAAATGCTTAAAACAAGCAGAAACTTTCAGGGCTGAAAAATAAGACTCGCAAATGGCCACATGAGGGTGACTCCAAAGGCAAGTTGATGCCACATGGACTCGTGTGATTGTGATTGAGATGACTGTTCCTGTGATTTGGTGCTATATAAATAAATTTTAATTAAATTGGACTGAATTTAAATGTGGTCACTTCTATGTGCAAAATAACAAGTTGGCACCAGCTGTAAAGGTGGAGGCTAAAAAATGAAGAGTTCAGAAACACCTCCATCTCTTATATACAGTGTATGGAAGAAAGCAGATGCATGGCCCAGTTTGTTAAATGAAATCAGTGGAACTTTGAGTCTGTAGACCTATTGTCTGGCTCAAATAGTGGATTTAAATGAGTAAGTTCACTTTGCCCAAGGAGATCTTTGATATGATTGATATTATGTTGAATTAGATAAAAGTTCTATTTTTGTATTGGGGTCAGCCTTACTATCAATCCAGACCCCAGAGGTCTGGCAAATTTTCTATCAATTACAGCAACCAATAACTTATTTTAGTTGGTTGGTCCAACCAAAATGACGTCCTTAAAATTGAATTTTGAATAGAAGAGTGATCACTGTGTTGATGCTCTAAAACTGCAGGATGATGATGATGGTTTAAGTTTTAACGTAGCTCTTAAAACAATTCAAGTAAGTTCTGTGAAACCTTAATCGCTGTGAACTCTTGAACCCGAGAAGGAAAAAAACAGCTAAAATGTATCTGTCAGTCACAAAATAAGTAAAGGAAAGCAGTTAGCGGAGCAATCATCCCTGACAGGCTGTCAGGATTTGAGTGTTTTTTTTTCTTCCTTTGGATAAAACATCTTAAAGCGTCTGTAATAATCTGTTCGATGCTGGCACCGTAGACAGTTTCTTCACTCTGTATCTGTCAAATGATTTCAACAAAGCTGAGCAGTTAAGACTGTAATTATTTGAACAAGCGTGTCAATAATAGAATGGAAAAAAACAAAGTTGTATTTCATGAGAAGTGGTAATCAATTAACAGTGACAAAAGCATGACGCTTTAAAGAATGCAGCTGGAGCAGATTTCAGGGGAAAAAAGGCAAATAAACAGCTGTGCTCATCACGATTCGCGCTCACTGTCATTAAAAGGGAAAAAAAGAAGAAAGAAAATAAGAAAATAAAGAAAGCGTCAGAGTGTCTGAGCCTGTTGAGTGTGTTTGGTGCGGGGTGCTTGTATCCCAGTTTAGGCTTTCTAGAGTAATTGAAATAGCCTTCTCATAACTTTCCCTTCAAATCAGGGCTTTTTCATTACATATTCCATTGAGGCAACAATCAAATTCAATTGCACTTTGAGACCAATCTGTTCCAAAATAATTGACGATTTTACCCGTCGAAAAAACAACCGCCCAAATCTCCCGGCTCTGCACATAAATCTCCTCATCTGAATCAAATTAGCTCCACAAGTAACGTGTGTTTACCAAGCAGCTTTGTCGGGAACACCCACCACACTTCTCCTTTGATGACGATGGTGTGATGTGGGCAGAAATGCAGTAAATAAAAAGGTAAAATGTAAAAGCATCAAAGTTTTGTTTCTGTAAATGCTTCCATTTGGTATTTGCGATAAAATATTTGAAATATTTAAAACTTCCATATTTACTATAAATCTCCCAGGGGCCACATCCTACTAATATATCCATATATATATAATATGATCACCTCTCAGCCCCTCATATTTTGCTGCGTTGTTTAAAATAATCATTAGCAAATGTAATCATAACCATAACAACGTGTCATTATTGTTATCACTGTTTATAGTATCACAGTGTGCTGCATGTGGTTTGTCCAAATGGTGCTTCCATACACCAGCAGAAGCTCATGCTTGACTGCTGGGGGCGGGTCTAATATTTGTCAAATGCCTTACTGCGTGTTTCATATGTTTAACAAAAAGAAGCATACAGCCACTTTATTAGGTACGCCTTGCTGGTCGTGGTTGGAGCTTTTTTCCCATCAGAACCGAAATTATTTGTTGCATAGATTCAACAAGGAGGAAACTTTCCTCAGAGATTGGTCCATATTTACATGACAGCATCACACAGTTGCTGCAGATTTCTCGGCTGAATATCCATCCTGTGAATTTCCCGTTCCACCACATCCCTAAGGTGCTCTGTTAGTTTGAGAACTGCTGACTGTGGACATGTCATGTTCAGGAAACCAGTTCGTGGCGATTTTAGGTTTTTGATATGGGGTGTTATTCTGTTGAAGCAGCCATCAGAAGGTGGGTGCACTGTGGTCATAAAGGGATGAACATGGTCAGCAACAATGTGGTAAGCTGCCACATTTAAACAATGCTCAGTTGGTACTAAGAGGGCCAATGTGTGCCAAGAATGTATCCTCCACCCCATTACATCACCAGCAGCAGTCTGAACCATTGATACAAAGCAGGGTACATGCATTCATGTTGTTTACAACAAATTCAGGTCCTACTATCAGAATGTTGCACAGAAATCAAGACTAGCACCAGTTTCCTGTTCTTAGCTGACAGGAGCGGCACCCGCTGTGGTCTTCTGTTGCTGTTGCCCATCTGCTTAAAGATTTGATGCACTGCGCATTTTCCGCATACCTTGGTTGTAACAGGTGGTTATTTGAGCTACTGTTACCTTCCAATCAGTTTGAAGCAGTCTGACCATTGACATCAACTCTGCCCTCTAACATCAACACAGCAGTTTCGCCCAGAGAACCTCCGCTCACTGGCTATTTTCTCGTTTTCAGATGGTAAACTCCGGAGATAGTTGTGTGTTAAAATCCTAGCAGATCAGCAGTTTATTTTTCCTGAATTTAGGCTCATTCAAGATTCCATATTAGTGTAAAATCTTAACTTCAGTCAAACCAGCCACAAAAAGCAGAAAAAAAAAACAACCCGAAGTTTAATATCTTCATTATGTTTTATTTGTCAGATGTTTGCACGAATGCCTTTCCACATTCAGTCCCCCTTCAGTGATAACTCCATGGCCACAGTCATGCTTTAAATAATACACTTGGACATATGATAGTTACATTTCTCTCAACGGAGAGAAAAAAGCAACAAAAACACTGACCTTACAACAACTATCCCCATCCTTCATCTTATCTATCCAAAACACTGATTTCCATTATGGCATGAAATTGCAGCTGTCACTCAGCAACTGTTGTTTTCCTTTTTATACTCACTTCTTTACGATTTCATCATAGGCAGTGTAAGCTGTGAGGAAAAGCGATGTGGCAGGGAAAGATTATGTGCCAGCGAGGCCGGTGTCGATGTGAAGCCTCGAGAGGCAGAGCTCTCACTGTTTGGTTAATGTGGGATGGAGCTCTGTGCTCTGTGTATGCCCTCAATCCTCTGAGTGGGCTGCTGTTGATGGTATGGGTTATATTTTATGCCTTGTAGGAGGTGAGGAAAAAAGTGTGTGTTGTTGTGTGCGTGTGTTTGTGCATATGTGTGTGTGTAGGACTGTAATGTGGTGACATCCGTCTCTCTGTGATAGTTCTGTACCATAGCGCTCTGAAAAACTGCACCCGGGAGGAGAGCAGATTTACAGCCTCATTCAACTCTGCTGAGCTCCAGTTAAACATCATTCACACCACCAAGCTTAGCTATCCCCCTCTCTCTTTCTCTTTCTCCTATCTCCCCTCACAAACACCCTCCCTCATAACAGCACGCGCGTTGCACGGGCTCTCCCTGAATGATGCCACGGAGGCAGATCCACGGGAGAGATTTAGCTTGCTGCATTCCTCTCTGCATTGTTTTTCACCTGAATTATTACATCACGGAGCGAATCTCAAATTTGCACCGGCTTCAAACCGCCACGCTCCCACACAAGCTTTCGTGCTCGCAAATATTCGTGCGGTGACTTAGAGAGGGAAGAGAAAAAGCAGAAAAAACAGTTTACAGAAATGGAACAATTGTTCTGCATGTAACCAAATAAAAGAGGGAGGAAAGAGGCCGGCTCGATTCGCTTATCACTCCCCCTCAAAGTGCAGTTTGGAGCCCTTTGAGACATAACCAACCATCAGGCCACTGGGAGTATCAAGTCAAGTAAACACATTGTAGTAGAATAAGCAAGCTACACAAAAAAAGGCCTTCCTCCCATGACCAAGGCCACACACAGAGACCCGGCGCTGCAGTGTTCATATATACAGAGGAAAGAACAACAAACGGGCAGGCAAATCCAAGCGCTGCAGAAATCAAATCAATATCCCCGCTTTACTTTTGATACAGTTTGGACTTGGCGTCATCATGGGATTATTTGTAACAGTAATAACCCCTTAGAGGATGGGGACTGGGGAGCATGCGCCACCTGCCGCCAATCCTAACCCACCTGGGGATGGGATAACAACAAGAGTAGTTGGATGAGTGGGTGGGCGTGCACAACTCCACCTGCACGCATTGTGTTTATTTTATGTTCTTTCGGTTTTTTTGCATGTACAGACCTGCTTGTTGGAGCTGTGGGCGCGCACACGCACAGGTTTTAGTCCCCCAGGTGTCCTCCCACCCAGGCCGAGGCCTGTCTCCCGCACCTTCGGTTGTTATGGAAACAAGAGGGGGCGGGGGGGCTGTGCGGGAACAGAATTTGCATGGGTGTTGCATGTTAGCCCCAGAGAGCGTGGTATGCTAAGCAGCACAAGTTCAGCAGGTCAAACTACAGTATCTCTCTCTCTCGCAGCACCTTGCCAAGAAGGAGAAGCGCCTCTGCACTTGTGTGCTTCTGTATTGAGTGGATCACCTCCAACAGAAGCGAAAATACAAAAGGTTTTGCAAATTATGCGCATATAAATTTAGCTCTGAGCTGCTTTCACAGCCATTTATGTCCAAAATATATATATTTTTTAACTTGGTATTTTCAAGTGGGAGACAAAGTTTTGCACCATCTTGTCTCCTGCTGAGTCTTGAATGGTGAGACTGTCAAAAATGAATCTGTTGAGAGACCCCGCTACTCATGAATATTAAATTATATGTTCTGTGTGTAAATGTATGGTATAAGCATGTGTGCAGGTCTCTTTCCGCGTTATTATAACTATGTGTGGTGCTAGACAAAGCAGCCTCTGACACCAAATACGTGCCACCACGTAGCTGAGAGCAACAGTTCTTCATGAGCGAGAAGATGCTTCAAGTATTCCCACGACCTCCAGCTGAATAAATAACCTGCCCCCGATCAACACCAGTGAGAGTCTTTGTCTCCAGATGCTCTGGATCCCGGCTCGCATCTATCCACCAGGCCCAGCACTCCCCACCCTCATCCACTCCTATAACCACACTACAACAGCCTAGAGGAGTGCAGCACTACCTGCATACAGTCAGCACATGCAGATACTGTACACACACACACACACACACACACACACACACACACACACACACAAAGCTGTGATGGATGGCCTTCGCCTCACGGTAATGCACCAAAGCTTTATCCAACACCCTCCTGCCCAGAGGAACGAGATGCTCTTTTAAAACTGACATTCTCCTCCCTGGCAGCGTCCCCAGCAAACCATGTGGAAGTCAATCTGACCGCAGAGCTACTCGTGCAGGAAGGTGGTTCCCCTCTCTTCCTAATCTGTCTTGGGTGGGTGGGGGCTCAGAGAAGCACTTCCAGTTCATTAAATGCCTCTCACTTCATACTCCATTATTCAAAGTTGTTAAGAATACATCACACTGAGTGTGCATTTATGTCTCATAGTGATGCATTGTACATACTAGGAATACGCTGCTGCTGCTGAGTGTAGTCTAGACCACGGTCAGCTCCTCGACTAGATGGATGAGGTCCCGATGATACCGAGATTTCATTTTGATCATTGAGAGACAAAAAAAACACAAGGCTTGCATATTTTCTGTTCATGCCCCAAGTCACGCACATATTAAATGATAATAAATAAGATGTAATGTTAATACTACCAGCTCAAACACATTAATGGAACACTTTGAAAACCCATCAAATCTCAATGAGAAAGAAATCATGCTGGATATCTATTATCTATTATTCCTGTCACAGCATTAGACAGAAATGAAAATGATCATCCTACATCCCAAAAATCAGAGTAAAAAACATTACTATTAAATTTTAGTTGATAAGTAAATAAAAACTCATGCACGAGGACAGAAACGATGGTTGAATGCACTGACACTTTTATTAGCAAATGAAAAACAAGAACAATCATTTTTACTTAGTTATTGGATGTGTATATGATCTGTTTTAATAAGTTATTTATTTTCATATTGTGAAATAGCCTACAAAACAGACTAAGCATTCTAACTTTGTGTTATTTAGATGCTGAATGAAATTTCTGGGTAGTTTTGTGCAAGACAACACAGTGTGTGGTGGTTTATCGGCCTCCAAAATA
The DNA here is from genome assembly GCF_001858045.2 of Oreochromis niloticus. NCBI lineage: Eukaryota > Metazoa > Chordata > Actinopteri > Cichliformes > Cichlidae > Oreochromis > Oreochromis niloticus. Next base: position 11,673,929 of record NC_031986.2, read on the forward strand.
CAATAAGGACTTTGTGAATGACTTTGCTGACTTCTTGGCTGAATAAATGCCAAAATATGATCGTGTTCTTATTGTTGGGAATTTTAATATTCATGTGTGTTGTCCTGATATGCCAATGGCAAAGGGCTTTTTAAACCTTATTGATTCTTTTAGTCTGGTGCAATGTGTGATCGGTCCCACGGATGAACGTACATGCACTTGATCTTGTTTTATTTCATGGTTTTTTTGTTTTTTTCTGTTTTTAACGTAGAGATTTGTGATGCTGTGTTTTCTGACCACAGTCCTGATGTTTCAAGTTCCTCTTGCCTGTACCAACCTCGTGCTGCTGCTCGGCGCTGTCGCATTTTTGACCTCTCCATTGCTGAGCAGTTTTTAACAGTTTTTAACCAGAACTGTAAAATCCCAGAGTTTTTATGCAGGCAGACTGAGGAACTGAGCTCATGGTTTTATTCCACCTGCCGGACTGCTTTGGACACTGTGGCTCCATTAAAAACCAGGCAGCCTAAAACTAAATCTGAGCCCTGGCTGAAAGACACGACCCGAGCTGTCGAGCTGAGCGTAAATGGAAAAAGGACAAGCTACAAGTGTCATTCCAGATGCTGAAGGACTGTTGGCATCAATATCAAAAAACTGTAAAAGATGCCAAAAGACAACATTTATCTGACATTATTTTGTCAAACTGTCACAACCCTTGTGCTTTATTTAAAACCATTAACTCTGTTCTTAGATGGTAAATGGCCTGTATTTGTATAGTGCTTTACTTAGTCCCTAAGGACCCCGAAGCGCTTTACACTACATTCAGTCATCCACCAATAAGTAGAAAAAGTAAAGATCTTATTAGGAATAATGCTGTTTGAATAATTACAACCATCATAAGCAACCAAATCATCTCAACAAGTATTTGCTCAAAAATTAATTTATTACTACGAACACAAAATTAATCATCGAGGCAAGGAAAATCAACAGTAGATACATGGAGATATCGCTTCTCTGGAAGCTGTGGAATTTCAGTAGAACATCACAAGTCATCAGCCTAATGCATTTAGGCATCAAATATTCCTCTACATCATGCACAGAAGAAACGCTTGAATGTTTGACGACTGTCCCTCTAGTATCCATGTCTGAGACCCACACTTTGTCTCCAGGATTGAGCTGTAGCATGTCATGGTCTCTGTGTCTGCAGTTGTAGTTTTGTCTTTGTGTTTTGTCTGTACATTTGTTCTATAGCTTTGAGCTTATCTGTGTCCGTACCTTTTGGATTTAGCTGTGATGGGATGACAGGAATAGTTGTCCTTATCCTCCTACGCATAAGAAGCTCAGTTGGGCTGTAGCCATTTGCCAATGAAGTGGCCCGGTATGCCATAAGGGTGAGACAGGGATCGCCCGACTTCTTAAAGACTTTTGATGGTCCTGACTGCCCTCTCGGCCTCCCCGTTGCTCTAAGGGGAAGTGGGGACTGGATGTCTCCTGGCTAAAGCCCATTCCAGTGCAAACCTTTTGAAGGAATCAGACGAAAACTGAGGTCCATTAACAGAGCCAACCCGCTCTGGTATGCCATGATGTGCAAAGATTGACTTACAGTGCTCGATCACTGCCTCTGATGTTGTAGATGTCAGTTTGGCAACTTCGAAGAATCTGGAAAAGTAATCCACAATGACCAGGTATTGTTTATTCTGGAACAGATCAGTTCCCACCATGGCCCATGGTCTTTGTGGGAACTCGGTAGGTAGCATGGTTTCTTTGTGTTTAGTCCGCTCACGGCAGCAAGTGTCACAGTTCTCAATCATTTTTATCAGCTCACTGCTCAGGCCCAGCCACCAAACAGATTGTTTAGCCCTCTCTCTGCATTTTGTTATTCCTAGGTGTCCCTCATGTAGTTTAGACAGATTGTCTGCTCTGAGTGATGTGGAAAACACTATTCTGTTCCCATGAAGAAACAAACCATCGTGGACTGTGAGGTCACCTGAAAATGGCAGATAAGGATGGAAAACCCTTTCAATGGAATACTTATCTGGCCATCCTTCCACACAGAACTTCTTCAGCTGGCTAAGAATGCTGTCGTTGTCCTGATGTGTCTGGATTTCTCTGAGTCGTGGCTCTGTGGCTGGCACACTTGCTATGATTGACTCCACATACAAGTTGATTTCTCCCTCCGGCAAACCCTCAGTTGTGTCACGTACAGGAGCTCTGGACAGTACATCTGCCGTTGCAATGTCTCTACCAGCAACATGAGATATGGTATAAGAGAACCTCATCAATCGCATGCGTAGACCTTGTATACGAGGTGGAAGCTCGTCCAGGCCCTTGGAGCCAAGCAAGGAGACTAGAGGTTTGTGGTCTGTTTCAATGTGGAATGTTTTCCCAATTAGGAACTCTGCAAACCTCTCACAGGCCCATGTTGAAGCAAGTGCTTCTTTCTCAATCTGAGCATATCGCTGCTCTGTCGCGCTGAGAGCTCTTGAAGCGTATGCTACTGGTTTCCACCCTAAATCAGCTCGCTGCTGGAGAAGCACTGCTCCTAAGCCATACGAAGATGAATCACCTGACACGCACATTTCAGCATTTGGGTCATACAGAGCAAGCCCTGGGGGTGTTGTCAGTTCTTTTTCGATGCCATTAAAAGCCTGCTGCTGCTGTGGCCCCCATGACCACAGGTTGGACTTCCTCAGCAGATCTCTTAGGTGTTTTTAACGCCAGGTGAGGAAGAAACTTACCTAGGTGATTCACCATGCCCAGGAAGCCTCTCACCTCACTTATGTTGCTGGGCTCATCCATGGAACTCACAGCACGCACTTTGTCGGGATCTGCGCTAACCCCCGATGCCTCAATGACCTGCCCCAGGAACTTGATCCTGTTCTTGGAGATCTCACACTTGTCGCATCAATGGAGTCTAAGCAAAGATGAATCACTCTGTCAACCAGTTGTAGTGCCACTGCAGCATGCCCGCTCAGCAGCGGTGTGCATAAACCCTGTACGACGTAAATGTCTTCTTTGGTTTTGTGGTTGTTCTTGCTGAGAGTGGCTGTGAACATGCCTTTTACCTTCAGACGTGTTCCTCCTGGGCCCTGCAGAGCCCTCTTAGGCTTCTCAAATCTCCCCAACTGATGCTGTGCGTAGAAAGTCTCTGGGACTGCTGTGACATCTGCTCCGGTGTCGATTTTAAAGAGTGTGTTACATTTGTCCACATGTATCTCTGTTACCCGTGGACTCTCTTTGGTTTCCACAGAGAGGGAACCCAAGAAAGCGACCTCATCATCTGTATCGCCGTTCTCTGAAACTGTTGCAACATTGACTTCACACAGTTTTTTATTTCTGCACATCCTGGCAAAATATCCTTTTTTCTCACACTAATTACATGCAGCTTCCCTAATGATTTTTGAATAATCAGAAAATCACCTGATTCAGCCATTCATTGTGGTTAACAAATGGTTTTAACAGGTTAAGTTACCACTATGTCCACTATCGTTTATCTATGATGTAACTTGCACTTGTATTTTATGTATGTGTACTGGAACTGTTTGTATGATTATTTCTCCAGGCCTATAGGGGCGCAGGTTTGCACAGTTTGCTATGTTGAGCCAATTAGTTACTAGAAGAAGTGTGACAGGAAGTGTTTGCTCATGGGTGAAGCAAGACATGGTGTGTTTCTTCCGATCCAAAGCCATCCACTCCGTTAAATCCCTTTGAGTGGCAATATGAGTAAGTTTCTTAATTGTGTTTACCTTTAAGACAGGGTATATGACATTATTGAAGTGATTTGGAAACGTTTGATGTGTTTTATATGTCCACATAAGTCCAACCCAAGCTAATGTTTATGTGACATTTCTGTATTCTGTATCATTTCAGTTTCACACTTTTTTGCATTAAATCCTGTCCAAATACAACACGTGCCTGTTCCTTGGAGGAAGTGATGCAAGAGAGAGTTTAGCTGGCTTTGAATCTCAATATAGGACACTGGGGCTACGTCCACACGTACCCGGGTATTTTTGCACCTTTCGTCCACACGTAAACGGCGTTTTCGGTCACTGAAAACAGAGATTTTTAAAAACGCCTGCCAGGGTGGATATTTTCGAAAACTCCGTTTTTGCATTTACGTGTGGACGAGGAAAACGGAGAAAACGCAGCGTCAAAGGTGTGCGCCTTTTTTGACGTCACACTGTGCGCCACGTTATTGTTTCGGTGAAATGAATTTCTACAATACTGTTACTGTTAATTGTACTCTCTGCAGTGTTTAAATGCTTACATATACACACACAGTTACTGTCCCTCCACACATAGGACTTGGTTCTGTTTCTATGCCCCAACTTTGTTTACTATTTCCCACCGAGGCTTCTAGACTTCTGATTGACCAACATTTCTACACGGTTAGGAATAAATCGCCACCTGTTGCTTTGGCATGTTCCTAGCAGCGTTTTCCTTCATTTCTGCGTTTACGTGTGGACGGGATTATTTTTTAAAACGAAAACGGAAAATCTCCATTTTCAAAAATACCCGTGTACGTGTGGACGTAGCCTGGGTCACATTGGGTGCAACAGTACAGTATGCCTCACACCTTATGTGAAATTTGTTATAAATCCAATAAACTGGAGGAAAAAAACATCTGTATGACACATTTTTATTTAAGTTTTAGATTTAGTAATAGTGTATGCATGTTAACCAGACTCTAGACTTTGTTAAACATTCCCAAAAATTACTCTTTAAATGAACTTAAAATAATCATGGAAAGAATTTCCACGTTATTAAATGGCTTTCTATTAACATTAAACACTTGTTCGACTAACGTAATTTGTATGAGTTGGTTCAACTCAGTTAACTTAAGTTGGAACCAAATTTAGCAAATTAGTTGGAGAAAACCTACTGAGTTGAGTTGGAACAAAACCCTTTAAGTTGGATAAAAACTTTTAAATTATATAAATTATATTGGATTCAAATGCAGTAAATAAGTTGATTCATCTATCATTAATCAAGTTGGTCCAACTTGGGTTCATTAACTTGGAATAACAGAATTGCATGATGCTAAAATAAAGCAATTTAATCATGTGGAAATTCTTTCCATGATTTTTTAATGTTCATTTAAATAGTTATTTTTTGAGTGTATATAGCCATTTTTCCCATCTGTGCACTCCACTAATGCCTGCTTTATTTAAGTGGTTTATGTTGAGGTGACGTGTTAATTAGTATCTGGTACAATTTAATTTATTCCTCCTTCAAATGTGACTGTATACTCTACTGAGAATATGCATATATAATAATAATGTGAGTGGATCTTCAAAATAGACATCAAAATAGCTCATGGAGGAAATGTGTAGAAAAGTTAAGTTCATCACTAATAATGCTGTTTGCATAATTATAACACTCATAAGCAACCAAATCATCTCAACATGTATTTGCTCAAAAATTTATTTATTACTACAAACACATTTAATCATCAACACAAGGAAAATCAGCTGAGGCATCAAATCAGACCTCTTATCTTCAGGACAAGGAAAGCAAACATAGTTGTTTTCAGCAGGTGGAGGACTTGGAGACAGTGGAGACATCACTGATCATCAGCCTCATGCGTTTAGGCTTTAAATGTTCCTCTTCATCATTAACAGGAAAAACGCTTGAATATGTGCGCTTTCTACAGAGACGTAACTCTGCAATGGGTGGAGGTCTCACAGGCAGAGGAACATCACTGGGACACATGAAAAAGGCCACTTCGTCATCCAAGGATGAACAATCATTTTTAAAGTCTGGATGCATGACCTTGTCAGTGTCCTTTGACTGAAACCAGGCATCAGCAGGTGGAGGACTTGAAGACAGTGGAACATCCCAAGTCATCAGCCTCATGCGTTTAGGCTTTAAATGTTCCTCTTCATCATCCACAGAAAAAATGCTTGAATATCGGCGTTTTCTACAGAGACGTAACTCTGCAGTGGGTGGAGGTCTGGGAGGCAGAGGAACATCACTGGGACACATGAAAAAGGCCACTTCGTCATCCAGGGATGAACAATCATATTTAAAGTCTGGATGCATGACCTTGTCAGTGTCCTTTGACTGAAACCAGGCATCAGCAGGTGGAGGACTTGGGACCTCACATGCAGGTGCGCTGATAGGTCTAAACATGTAAGAGGGAAATTCACTCTCCAGAGCACAGCGGTCTTCGTTGGATGAGTCTGGGTGCTTCTCCTTTGTCTGTGGAGGAGGCAGACTTTGAGCCAAAGGGATCTTGTGTTGCAGAGGAACATTCAAGTCATCTGACGTTTTGCTCTGTTACATATTATTATTGTTGTTGTTGGATTTTTCTTTAAAAATTCACACAATTTAATGTTTAGAAACAGACACAGTGAAGGGTAACTTACCACAGCTCGAGCCATTTTAGGCGTCTGTCAAGGCAAAGACGCAGGATTTGGTTTCTCTGTGTAACATTACAGGACAGTTGTCATACATTTTCAAGTCAGTTTGATAACTTCTCAAACTGTATCATTAAAGCATTGTTTAGGTGGACAAATATGAAAGAAATGAAGATAAAAACAGTAACAGCTGGCAATCAAGGTAAAAGAAACCTTACGAAAAAGGTCTTAATCATTATTGTTTCAAAGTAAATCTTTCAGTCCTTACTTCAGGGACTTGTTTGAAGTTTCTGTGCTTGCTGTCAGTCGCAGATTTGTGTCAGATAGTTGCAGTTTGTGAATAAAGTTTGCAAGAGCTTCAATGTTGTGTCTGTTCAGTACCAGTGTAATGAGGAGACTGAGTGCAGGTTTGGAATCCTCAGTTACAGAAGAATGCAGGAAAATCCTCAACAGCAATGTTTGAATTTGAATTTGTTATTGTTTTAATAACAACAACTACCAGGATCATGCCATAGCAACACAGTGATGCCCAATCAAATGTCAGATACAAGGGATAGCACACATACACATCCAACAGGACAGTAAAGCAATGGGCATCAATGCCACAAGTCAGGCCTTAAAAATACCTCAGTTATATAACAGCACACTGACAGTGTCTCACAAAAATGATATTCATTTCAATTTAATTTTAATTAGATAGATAGATCTGTCCAGAGCAATATCCCAGCAGTTTAACTGACTTGATGCTATACTCTGATCAGGAAGTGTTTATTTTGTTTTGTAAATTAAATAATCTTTCATTTAAGGAGGTGATGCCTATTTCTCCTGATGGCTCCTGAAGGGGTCTCTACAATGTATGAGTGGGGTGTGGAGTGAGAGGAGATGACAGTCCCTTCACGCCTAGTGTCTGTAATCCACACTGGTTGTCCCGGTGAGAGTGGAGGAAGTTCTGTCACACGATGTCTCCTGTTGTACGCAACACTGTCCTTCATCACTCTCTCTCTCGCTTTTGTCAACACTGTAGCCTTGTTGGGCAGGCTGGGATTGAGCAAAGAAGGAAGCTGGGGAACTGGCGTGTGCAGTCTTCGTCCCATTAGTAGTTGCGCTGGGCTATATCCATTAGCCAATGGGGCTGCTCTGTAAGCTAGAAGTGCAAGATATGGGTCTTTTGCTTTCTTTAATAGACTTTTCACAGTTTGGACATGACGCTCAGTCTCACCATTGCTTTGTGCAAATCTTGGACTGCTTGTTACATGCATGAACCCATAAGCTGCTGCGAAGTCTTTGAACTGTTGGCTTGAAAACTGAGGTCCATTGTCACCGTAGAGAAGCTCTGGAATCCCATATCTGGAAAAGATTGATTTTAGATGCACTATAACATCATCCGATCTTGTGGGAGTAAGTTTGGCTATTTCCACAAATTTAGAGTAGTAGTCCACCAGAAGCACATAGTTGCTGTTGTTAAACGTAAAAAGGTCTGCTCCAACTTTTTGCCATGGTCTCTCAGGTAGTTGGCTTGGCATTAAAGGTTCCACTGGGTTGGTACGCTCTTTGATGCATATGGTGCAGTTTTTCACAAGTTCATTTATTTGCCCACTCAGACCAGGCCACCATACTGTCTCCCTGGCTCTCTCTCTGCATCTAGACATTCCCTGATGTCCCTCGTGTAGGGCAATGAGGACAGAGTGGCGCATAGCAGTATGGATCACTAGTCTGGTGCCTTTCAGTAGCAGGTTGTCGTGTACCGTTAAGGTGTCTCTGTGTGGCCAATATGCTTTAATTGGGCCTGTGAGATGGCTGTACTCTGGCCAGCTGCTCTGACAAAAAGCCATGACATCTGAGCATATGCTGTCGGTTTTAAGCTGTTCCTTTAACTGTGTGATGTATGTCAAGGTAGCAGGTATGCGTTAACGGGTGCACGTGACAGTGCATCTGCTGTGAGGAATGCTTTGCCTGGAGTGTGTGAAATGGTGTAACTGTACCTCATGAGCCTTAGGCGGAACCGTTGGATTCTGGGTGGAAGCTCGGTTAGAGCTTGCTGTCCTAGCAGGCTGACGAGTAGCTTGTGGTCAGTCTCTAAGGAGAAGCATCTCCCGATGAGAAAATCTTTGAATCTTTCACAACCCCACGTTAGTCCAAGCGCCTCCTTCTCCACCTGTGCATACCTCTGTTCTGTTTCCGTTAAAGAACGAGACGCATATGCAACAGGTCTCCATTGCTCTCCCTCTTTTTGAAATAGGACTGCTCCCAGTCCATAGGAGGAAGCATCTGCAGACAGTTTTAACTCTTTGTTTGGGTCATAGAGTGCAAGAATGGGAGTTGACGTCAGATCGCCTTTCAGCTGATTGAATGCTTTTGGCTGTGCGCAGCTCCAAACCCACTGATTTTTCTTCGAGAGCAGGTCTCTTAGGGGCTTGTCTTTTTCGGCCAGTCCTGGGATGAATTTGCCTAATTGGTTAACCATCCCGAGAAAGCTGCGCACTTCACTGACGTTTGACGGCTCTTTCATTTCTGCGACCGCTCTAATTTTGTCTGGGTCTGGCTGTACTCCCTCCGCAGACAAAACGTGTCCGAGGAACTTCACTTCCTGTTTGCTCAGGTCACATTTCTCCAGGTTTAGTGTGACACCGGCCTCTTGCAGTTTATTGAGCACTGTGTGCAGCCTGGCGTTGTGCTCCTGCTGATCCTGTCCCCAAATGAGGATGTCATCCATGTGACAAACCACACCTGGCAGCCCATTAAGGATCACTGACATTCTACGCTGAAAATGTTCTGGGGCTGACGCTATTCCAAAGGGAAGTCTGTTAAAGTGGAAGCGCCCAAAGGGTGTAATGAATGTTGTGTAGTGTGCTGACTCTGGTGACAATGGAACCTGCCAGAAGCCTCTGTTTGCGTCTAACTTACTGAAGACTTTTGCTCCCGCCAAGGATCCAAGTGTCTGTTCAACCGAAGGCAAGATATACTTTTCTCCCCTCACACTGCTTCATTGAGGTGAGTGAGGTCAACACAAATACGCACAGAGTCATTTTTTGTTGGCACTGGGACCATACCTGCACACCATTCTGTTGGTTCTTCAACTCTGCTGATTACTCCCATGGACTCCATTCTTTCCAGTTCCCATTTCACCTTTCCTAACAAAGGGATGGGGACCCATCTTGGTGTGGCCAGGGAAAAAGGCACAGCATTGGGTTTCAACTTAATCGTATAAGGTTGTTGCATTAAACCTAATCCCTGACACAGCTTTGGGTAGTTCTCGTTCAACACATTCATGTCAATACTGTCAGCTCTACACACAAGGTTCAGCTTGACACTTGCTGGCCTGCTTAACAGTGCTATGTGCAAATCTTTGATAATGTACACATTTTCCTGTATTTCCTGTTCACCTTTGCAAATTGTTTCTCTGCTCATACCCAACACATCAAGTGGAGTACCACCTGGACCAAACAATGGTCTATCTGGTTTACATAACTCTGCCTCATTTTGGTTTATGCAGTAATACATCTGGGCTGGGATAACAGAGACGTCAGCTCCTGTGTCTATCTTAAATCTAACTTTGTGGTTTCTGATAGTAAGGTCTGCATACCAAGGATCTGAACCTGCATCTACAGAACCAAGGAACACGGGTGTATCATCACTTTTCTCTGTTTCTATCACATGCACCGATTTAACAGATTTACACACTTTACTGAAGTGTCCTCTTTTACCATATGAGTGACATGTTGCATCTTTTGCTGGGCATTGTCCTTTACCATGCGCAGGGGTTTTCCCACACCTGTAGCATGATCTCCCATTTGGTGTTTTGTCCTTTGTTGTGCATTTATGTTCTCTTCAGGGCTTGAATGTTGAATGCTTTTGTTCCCTGTGTTTCGCTGTCACAGCATCTATTTCCATCTTATTTTCCCCTCTGATGTCTGTCTGTTGTTTTTTGATGACTTCAGACTGCCAGGCCTGATTAACTGCTTTCTCCAACATCAAATCTTTGTCCATTTGAAGTCTCTCCCCTAAGCTGATGTCCCTCAGACCCACGACGAGGCGATCTCTTATTAACTCATCGTGCAGTGCACCATAACTGCAGTTTTCAGCTAAAGCATAAAGTGCGGTGACAAACGAGTCAACAGTCTCATTAGCTTGCTGTGTTCTTTGATTAAAGCGGGCTCTCTCATAGATAATGTTTTTCCTGGGAACAAAGTACGTATCCAAAGTGTCCCTTACTGCTTGGTACTGCTGCCTTTGTCTGTCCGATAAAGCTTGCCCTCGGAGGATATCATCTGCTTCATCCCCCATGCAGTAGATGAGTGTGTGGCTCAAGAGTTGGGAGTTCGCCTTGTAATCGGAAGGTTGCTGGTTCGAGCCCCGGCTTGGACAGTCTCGGTCGTTGTGTCCTTGGGCAAGACACTTCACCCGTTGCCTACTGGTGGTGGTCAGAGGGCCCGGTGGCGCCAGTGTCCGGCAGCCTCGCCTCTGTCAGTGCGCCCCAGGGTGGCTGTGGCTACAACGTAGCTTGCCATCACCAGTGTGTGAATGTGTGTGTGAATGGGTGGATGACTGAATGTGTAAAGCGCTTTGGGGTCCTTAGGGACTATTAAAGCGCTATATAAATACAGGCCATTTACCATTTACCTGGTTAGCCTCTGAGCTAAGGTGCAGGTTGCTTGCAAGTCGAAATCTTTCAAACATTGCTGTGGCTTTGAGAAATCAAACTGTTCGGGAGGCTGGATGGTGAATGTGGCATTCGGAGGTAAGTTGGCATTAGCATTGTAGCCGCCGTTAGCTTGCTGGTGGGGCGGTGACGTGCAAGGCTGTGTAGCTGTTGCGCTAGCTCCCGCTTCTTCGTCCAACATCTTCTCGTCTGGAGAAACACTCTTTACCGCTCCCAAAGCCGCTTGCTGTCACTCCCCGATGACAAGGCTCTTACTACCATCCCACTTCTGACACCATGTCGTGGTTTTAGGCAAGGATTCAAGCGACACTTTGTAGAGCCTCAAACTCCGACCTTTATTGTTTACTTCCTGTTTCACAACCCCCTTTCACAATAAAACAGGTTATACTGAAACAGATTACACCACAACCTCTTAAAGTATACTATTGCCTTATGCTTTATCTGGTAAGTACTAAATAACAGCTTGCTTACTGTACTCCACTGGTTTCAAAAATCAAGACTTCTCAGAATGTCCAACAAATAAACTCTCATAGTATACAACTCTGAACACTAAGCATAAGTGCGCATTTCTGAACTATTTGGTGCAGGTACAAACCCCATGTTTAAACAGTGCAACATTTTCACTTTATTACACATTGTCTCTATGAGGGATGGGGTAGGCTACCCAACCCTCTGCCTGAGTGTGGGGATTATTCTGCCCCACTGCTCACTCAGTTCCTGCTGGAGGCCTCCTAGACCTGGGTGGGATTTGGCTCCCAGCTTCAGGATTCTGCTGGCTGGCCTCCTGTGCGATAGTGTCTGGAACTGATACAATCTGTGCAGCTGGAACAGAGTTCTCAGGTGAAGCCTCTGGTGGATCAATAGAAGTCTCTGGTGCCCCAGGTGTCCGTGTAAGATGGTAACGTTTCTTCTCAGTGTGCCCTTTGCTGTCTCGATGATGTAGGACCTCAGTCAGCCTGTCCTGGACACGACTGTCCCTCTAGTATCCATGTCTGAGACCCACACTTTGTCTCCAGGATTGAGCTGTAGCATGTCATGGTCTCTGTGTCTGCGGTTGTAGTTTTGTCTTTGTGTTTTGTCTGTACGTGTGTTCTATAGCTTTGAGCCTATCTGTGTCCGTACCTCTTGGATTTAGCTGTGATGGGATGACAGGAATAGTTGTCCTTATCCTCCTACGCATAAGAAGCTCAGTCGAGCTGTAGCCATGTACCAATGAAGTGGCCCGGTATGCCATAAGGGTGAGACAGGGATCGCCTGACTTCTTAAAGACTTTTGATGGTCCTGACTGCCCTCTCGGCCTCCCCGTTGCTCTAAGGGGAAGTGGGGACTGGATGTCTCCTGGCTAAAGCCCATTCCAGTGCAAACCTTTTGAAGGAATCAGATGAAAACTGAGGTCCATTATCAGAGCGAACCCGCTCTGGTATGCCATGATGTGCAAAGATTGCCTTACAGTGCTCGATCACTGCCTCTGATGTTGTAGATGTCAGTTTGGCAACTTCGAAGAATCTGGAAAAGTAATCCACAATGACCAGGTATTGTTTATTCTCTGTCTGGAACAGATCAGTTCCCACCATGGCCCATGGTCTTTGTGGGAACTCGGTAGGTAGCATGGTTTCTTTGTGTTTAGTCCGCTCACGGCAGCAAGTGTCACAGTTCTCAATCATTTTTATCAGCTCACTGCTCAGGCCCAGCCACCAAACAGATTGTTTAGCCCTCTCTCTGCATTTTGTTATTCCTAGGTGTCCCTCATGTAGTTTAGACAGATTGTCTGCTCTGAGTGATGTGGAAAACACTATTCTGTTCCCATGAAGAAACAAACCATTGTGGACTGTGAGGTCACCTGAAAATGGCAGATAAGGATGGAAAACCCTTTCAATGGAATACTTATCTGGCCATCCTTCCACACAGAACTTCTTCAGCTGGCTAAGAATGCTGTCGTTGTCCTGATGTGTCTGGATTTCTCTGAGTCGTGGCTCTGTGGCTGGCACACTTGCTATGATTGACTCCACATACAAGTTGATTTCTCTCTCCGGCAAACCCTCAGTTGTGTCACGTACAGGAGCTCTGGACAGTACATCTGCCGTTGCAATGTCTCTACCAGCAACATGAGATATGGTATAAGAGAACCTCATCAATCGCATGCGTAGACCTTGTATACGAGGTGGAAGCTCGTCCAGGCCCTTGGAGCCAAGCAAGGAGACTAGAGGTTTGTGGTCTGTTTCAATGTGGAATGTTTTCCCAATTAGGAACTCTGCAAACCTCTCACAGGCCCATGTTGAAGCAAGTGCTTCTTTCTCAATCTGAGCATATCGCTGCTCTGTCGCGCTGAGAGCTCTTGAAGCGTATGCTACTGGTTTCCACCCTAAATCAGCTCGCCGCTGGAGAAGCACTGCTCCTAAGCCATACGAAGATGAATCACCTGACACGCACATTTCAGCATTTGGGTCATACAGAGCAAGCCCTGGGGGTGTTGTCAGTTCTTTTTCGATGCCATTAAAAGCCTGCTGCTGCTGTGGCCCCCATGACCACAGGTTGGACTTCCTCAGCAGATCTCTTAGGTGTTTTTAACGCCAGGTGAGGAAGAAACTTACCTAGGTGATTCACCATGCCCAGGAAGCCTCTCACCTCACTTATGTTGCTGGGCTCATCCATGGAACTCACAGCACACACCTTGTCGGGATCTGCGCTAACCCCCGATGCCTCACTGACCTGCCCCAGGAACTTTATCCTGTTCTTGGAGATCTCACACTTGTCGTTCAATGTTACTCCAGCCTCCTGCAGTCGAACCAGTGCTTTTCAATGTCTCTCATCATGCTCTGCTTGTGACGTCCCCCAGATGAGCACATCATCCATCTGGCAGAGAACTCCTTCGAAGCCCTCAAGAATGCGTGCCATCGTTTCTGGAAGTGTTCTGGGGCTGATGAGAAGCACAGACGATTATAACAATACCGACCAAAAGGTGTAATAAAGGTCGTGAGCAAAGAGGAAGCCCTGGATGGGGGAATCTGCCAAAATCCTGCATTGGCATCCAGCTTTGAAAACACTTTTGCTCCTGCAGGCTGTCCTAGTGTGTGTTCTACTGAAGGGAGTGGATGTTTCTCTCTCATGACATATTTGTTTAGTTCCATGAGATCGCTACATATTCTCACCTTGCCTGTGCGCTTAGGAACCACCACCATAGGCGCGCACCAATCAGTGGGCTCCTCCACCTTGGAAATGACACCCTGCTGCTCCATACAGTCCAGCTCCTCTTTAACCTTTGGTAAGAGTGGAAGAGAGATTTGCCAAGGGGTCCAGAGGGAAAACGGCTGTGCCCCTGGTTTCAGAACAGTATTGTACTCCCCTTCCATTTTTCCTAGTCCGCTGAAAAGCTTTGGGAATTCTTGTTTGACAGCATCAATGGAGTCTAAGCAAATATGAATCACTCTGTCAACCAGTTGTAGTGCCACTGCAGCATGCCCGCTCAGCAGCGGTGTGCATAAACCCTGTACGACGTAAATGTCTTCTTTGGTTTTGTGGTTGTTCTTGCTGAGAGTGGCTGTGAACATGCCTTTTACCTTCAGACGTGTTCCTCCTGGGCCCTGCAGAGCCCTCTTAGACTTATCCAATCTCCCCAACTGATGCTGTGCGTAGAAAGTCTCTGGGACTGCTGTGACATCTGCTCCGGTGTCGATTTTAAAGAGTGTGTTACATTTGTCCACATGTATCTCTGTTACCCGTGGACTCTCTTTGGTTTCCACAGAGAGGGAACCCAAGAAAGCGACCTCATCATCTGTATCGCCGTTCTCTGAAACTGTTGCAACATTGACATCACACAGTTTTTTATTTCTGCACATCCTGGCAAAATGTCCTTTTTTCTCACACTAATTACATGCAGCTTCCCCAATGATTTTTGAATAATCAGAAAATCACCTGATTCAGCCATTCATTGTGGTTAACAAATGGTTTTAACAGGTTAAGTTACCACTATGTCCACTATCATTTATCTATGATGTAACTTGCACTTGCATTTTATGTTTGTTTCACACCTTATGTGAAATTTGTTATAAATCCAATAAACTGGAGAAAAAAAAACATCTGTACACTGAAAAAAAGGCCATGTTGGATTTACTTGATTCAATAGTGGACATCGGTTGCACACAAATTTTTTGCTTTGGCAGAAACTTAAACAATTGAGTTCAATCAACACAACTTTTTCATATTCAGTAAACCTGTGCATTTTGTGTTCATAAAACGCGATTGAAACATGTTTAGATGAAGTAAGTTGAACTCTTGGAATATTTTAATCCTTTACAATTTTGTCATTTTATTTCAACACTATTCAATAACTTTTACCCCAATACTACTTGGTCACTTAAATACTACATGTTCTCTTCATATTATATAATGTTCAACAAAGTCTAGATCCTGGTTACCATAAAAATTGAATGGATATACAACAACTCCCTCCTATCTTTATCCCGGTTGCAGGGGGGCTGGGAAATAACCCTGAAGTGATAGGTTATAAGGCAGGGTACACCCTGGACAACTCATAAGTCTATCACAAACAACCATTTGCACTTACATTGACAGGTAATTTAGAATCACCAATTAACCTAACTCTAACAACTGCATGACTTTTAACTGTGGGAAGAAACCAGAATACCCAGAGAGAAACCAGTGCAAACTAGCCAGACTGTGGATTTGAACCCACGATCTTCTTACTGTGAAGCAACAGCACTAACCACAATGCCAACAATCCAGACTTAACAAAAGTAGGAAAGCTATGATTTCAAGGCTTGATGCAGAATTTTTTTGTACGTTTTTGTCCTTGACAGGTTAAACCACAATAAATAGCAATAGCGTACACATGGTGTGTGTGTGTAGTTGTCTGCCTCTTATAACTCCAGTGATTTTCCTGCAGTTTGACATCTCGTGCGATCTTGTGAATTTCATGAGTTCAGCAACTAACCATTCTTACTAGATTGTATCATGTCATCTCAACAAGAACAAATTAAGTTGTTGGATTTCATACAGATCCTTCATGATTTAATTACGTTTATAGAAACATGATATTATTGTGTTTACATTACAAGTTAGACTTTTTTAATGTAACAACCACCCAATTTGCTCGATTTGACTGAGATGGATGCCTTCCTGAAACCACGATCCAAAGCGTATGAGACTGAAAGTTATTGACTTACTTCACTCGAACATGATATGAACAATTTAATCTAGCCTCTCTGCATATCATGTAGTTTCTACACTATATAGTTACAGTTAACTTTAAAGCATGAGGCACTTATGTTAAATACACGCAAGATGCTTACGTAAATCCAAGAGTTGGCCAATCCCTTTTTTTCAGTGTATGACACATTTTTATTTAAGTTTTAGATTTAGTAGTAGTGTATGCATGTTAACCAGACTCTAGACTTTGTTAAACATTCCCAAAAATTACTCTTTAAATGAACTTAAAATAATCATGGAAAGAATTTCCACGTTATTAAATGGCTTTCTATTAACATTAAACACTTGTTCGACTAACGTAATTTGTATGAGTTGGTTCAACTCAGTTAACTTAAGTTGGAACCAAATTTAGCAAATTAGTTGGAGAAAACCTGCTGAGTTGAGTTGGAACAAAACCCTTTAAGTTGGATAAAAACTTTTAAATTATATAAATTATATTGGATTCAAATGCAGTAAATAAGTTGATTCATCTATCATTAATCAAGTTGGTCCAACTTGGGTTCATTAACTTGGAATAACAGAATTGCATGATGCTAAAATAAAGCAATTTAATCATGTGGAAATTCTTTCCATGATTTTTTAATGTTCATTTAAATAGTTATTTTTTGAGTGTATATAGCCATTTTTCCCATCTGTGCACTCCACTAATGCCTGCTTTATTTAAGTGGTTTATGTTGAGGTGACGTGTTAATGAGTATCTGGTACAATTTAATTTATTCCTCCTTCAAATGTGACTGTATACTCTACTGAGAATATGCATATTTAATAATAATGTGAGTGGATCTTCAAAATAGACATCAAAATAGCTCATGGAGGAAATGTGTAGAAAAGTTAAGTTCATCACTAATAATGCTGTTTGCATAATTATAACACTCATAAGCAACCAAATCATCTCAACATGTATTTGCTCAAAAATTTATTTATTCCTACAAACACATTTAATCATCAACACAAGGAAAATCAGCTGAGGCATCAAATCAGACCTCTTATCTTCAGGACAAGGAAAGCAAACATAGTTGTTTTCAGCAGGTGGAGGACTTGGAGACAGTGGAGACATCACTGATCATCAGCCTCATGCGTTTAGGCTTTAAATGTTCCTCTTCATCATTAACAGGAAAAACGCTTGAATATGTGCGCTTTCTACAGAGACGTAACTCTGCAACGGGTGGAGGTCTCACAGGCAGAGGAACATCACTGGGACACATGAAAAAGGCCACTTCGTCATCCAAGGATGAACAATCATTTTTAAAGTCTGGATGCATGACCTTGTCAGTGTCCTTTGACTGAAACCAGGCATCAGCAGGTGGAGGACTTGAAGACAGTGGAACATCCCAACTCATCAGCCTCATGCGTTTAGGCTTTAAATGTTCCTCTTCATCATCCACAGAAAAAACGCTTGTATATCGGCGTTTTCTACAGAGACGTAACTCTGCAGTGGGTGGAGGTCTGGGAGGCAGAGGAACATCACTGGGACACATAAAAAAGGCCACTTCGTCATCCAGGGATGAACGATCATTTTTAAAGTCTGGATGCATGACCTTGTCAGTGTCCTTTGACTGAAACCAGGCATCAGCAGGTGGAGGACTTGAAGACAGTGGAACATCCCAACTCATCAGCCTCATGCGTTTAGGCTTTAAATGTTCCTCTTCATCATCCACAGAAAAAACGCTTGTATATCGGCGTTTTCTACAGAGACGTAACTCTGCAATGGGTGGAGGTCTCACAGGCAGAGGAACATCACTGGGACACATAAAAAAGGCCACTTCGTCATCCAGGGATGAACGATCATTTTTAAAGTCTGGATGCATGACCTTGTCAGTGTCCTTTGACTGAAACCAGGCATCAGCAGGTGGAGGACTTGGGACCTCACATGCAGGTGCGCTGATCGGTCTAAACATGTAAGAGGGAAATTCACTCTCCAGAGCACAGCGGTCTTCGTTGGATGAGTCTGGGTGCTTCTCCTTTGTCTGTGGAGGAAGCAGACTTTGAGCCAAAGGGATCTTGTGTTGCAGAGGAACATTCAAGTCATCTGACGTTTTGCTCTGTTACATATTATTATTGTTGTTGTTGGATTATTCTTTAAAAATTCACACAATTTAATGTTTAGAAACAGACACAGTGAAGGGTAACTTACCACAGCTCGAGCCATTTTAGGCGTCTGTCACGGCAAAGACGCAGGATTTGGTTTCTCTGTGTAACATTACAGGACAGTTGTCATACATTTTCAAGTCAGTTTGATAAATTACTATCAAACTTCTCAAACTGTATCATTAAAGCATTGTTTAGGTGGACAAATATGAAAGAAATGAAGATAAAAACAGTAACAGCTGGCAATCAAGGTAAAAGAAACCTTACGAAAAAGGTCTTAATCATTATTGTTTAAAAGTAAATCTTTCAGTCCTTACTTCAGGGACTTGTTTGAAGTTTCTGCTTGCTGTCAGTCGCAGATTTGTGTCAGATAGTTGCAGTTTGTGAATAAAGTTTGCAAGAGCTTCAATGTTGTGTCTGTTCAGTACCAGTGTAATGAGGAGACTGAGTGCAGGTTTGGAATCCTCAGTTACAGAAGAATGCAGCAATGTTTGAATTTGTTATTGTTATTGTTTTAATAACAACAACTACCAGGATCATGCCATAGCAACACAGTGATGCCCAATCAAATGTCAGATACAAGGGATAGCACACATACACATCCAACAGGACAGTAAAGCAATGGGCATCAATGCCACAAGTCAGGCCTTAAAAATACCTCAGTTATATAACAGCACACTGACAGTGTCTCACAAAAATGATATTCATTGCAATTTAATTTTAATTAGATAGATAGATCTGTCCAGAGCAATATCCCAGCAGTTTAACTGACTTGATGCTATACTCTGATCAGGAAGTGTTTATTTTGTTTTGTAAATTAAATAATCTTTCATTTAAAAACAAAATAATTTTTGAGCAGTGTATTTAAAATGCTAAAATATGTGTAATTAAAAAAAATTACATTATTATTTAAGTTTTGCATTTTTGATTATGTTTTCTCCTTCAGTAGTGTTTTCATATGTCACTATGCTCTCACTCATGCTTGGTTATATTAATGTGTATTTCATCTGTGTATGGTAAAGTGCTTTGTTACGTCCTACAGAGCAGGAGCTCGTCTGGGGGCCTGTCTTCTCCTGTTTTTTTGCTTATTTGTTTGTTTGTTTTGTTTTGTTTTTTCCTATAAGCTACAGTCTTGAATCAGTGGAAGCTCGAGAAGTGACAAAAAGCCCATCCTTCACCTCTGTCTCAGTCAGTGGAAGCTGGTAGAAATCGTGCTGGATGTTAGAGAGAATGGGAATCCCCCCAATGCAGTGCAATTTTTTGCTTATCCTCATAAAATGTCTTTGGAAAATTTAAAGAAAAATCTTCTAATTCTAAACATCTTTTTCCATGGCAGATATGTTGAATTATCAATCAACAGGTACAAATCATTTAAGGGAGATGCTGATTTTTTTGCAGACTAGGTCACTTCATGGAATTTAACTACACTCAAAAAGT
Organism: Oreochromis niloticus; assembly: GCF_001858045.2. Taxonomy (NCBI): domain Eukaryota; kingdom Metazoa; phylum Chordata; class Actinopteri; order Cichliformes; family Cichlidae; genus Oreochromis; species Oreochromis niloticus. The sequence continues at coordinate 11,693,675 of NC_031986.2, forward strand.
GATTTTGAAAAATGTAAACAAAATAAATTTATGTTTCTAAGGTGAAGGTAATAAAATAATATACGATCTGCATGAAATTCACCAACTTAGCACCTCTTCAATTTATTCTTGTTGATATGACATGATACAATCTAACAAGAGTGGTTAATTGCCTTAACCTCCTAGGACCTGCCGTCCACATATGTGGACATCACATTTTGCGTTATTTAGACCAAAATACTCAATTTTGCTCTACATGGGCCTGATATCCACTTACGAGGACATTATACTGCTACTGTTCTATCAAATTTTTAAATGAATATCCTCATTTGTGGCTCTCATTTTTCTTAAAAACAAAAAAAAGGTAAAAAAAAAAAAAAAAATCTGGAAATTCTTTGTTTTTACATTCATCGGGCCCCAATATGCCCAAATATCCAAGAGAAATTAAAAATGCATGTCGTGGAAGAGTTTGGGTCTTAGGAGGTTAAAGGCAGATCGACTCGCGATATCACAAAATCATGCGAGATTTTAAACCACAGGAGGCAGAAAAGCACACACGTGGTTTGCTTCACGCTCATATTGAAAAGGTAAGAGTGTCATGTGACCTCACTCTGCAATAGGTTGACCCAGCATTTTCAGTTTCTTGTATTTTGGTGTTTTTCCTGTATTATGGTTTATTTTCTGAGTCTTTAGTTGTCCTGTTTTGAACATTTAATCCTAAGTTTCAGTGTTATTCTAGTTAAGAGTTTTGTTCTTAGGTTTAGTTCAGTGTCTAGTCTGTGCCTGTCATGTTTCCTGTTTTACTTTGAAGGTCTGTGTCTCATGTCAGTGTGTCCAGTGTTACTCTCCCCTGTGTTGTCATTATGTTTCATTCGAGTCAGCTGTGTCCTCATGTGTCTCCACTTCTCCTGATCACCTCATGTGTGTATTTAAGTCCTCCGTCTCCCTTTGTTCATTGTTGCGTTGTCTGTACTACCTACCCCACATCCCGTCATAGTTTTCATTGTCAAGTCATAGTGAAAAGTCATACTCCAGTGAGTGTCCTTTATTATTTTTCATCACCTCCCCTCAAAACAACCCAGCACAAACGTTCCTACCTCTTGACATTTACCTGATACTACACCCCCCCTACTAAATAGGATGTACTGCTGGGATATAACCAACAAAACAGATTAGACCCCACCTCTTAAAGTATACTATTGCCTTATGCTTTATCTGGTAAGTACTAAATAACAGCTTGCTTACTGTACTCCACTGGTTTCAAAACTCAAGACTTCTCAGAATGTCCAACAAATAAACTCTCATAGTATACAACTCTGAACACTAAGCATAAGTGCACATTTCTGAACTATTTGGTGCAGGTACAAACCCCATGTTTAAACAGTGCAACATTTTCACTTTATTACACATTGTCTCTATGAGGGATGGGGTAGGCTACCCAACCCTCTGCCTGAGTGTGGGGATTATTCTGCCCCACTGCTCACTCAGTTCCTGCTGGAGGCCTCCTAGACCTGTGTGGGATTTGGCTCCCAGCTTCAGGATTCTGCTGGCTGGCCTCCTGTGCGATAGTGTCTGGAACTGATACAATCTGTGCAGCTGGAACAGAGTTCTCAGGTGAAGCCTCTGGTGGATCAATAGAAGTCTCTGGTGCCCCAGGTGTCCGTGTAAGACGGTAACGTTTCTTCTCAGTGTGCCCTTTGCTGTCTCGATGATGTAGGACCTCAGTCAGCCTGCCCTGGACACGACGGTCCCTCTAGTATCCATGTCTGAGACCCACACTTTGTCTCCAGGATTGAGCTGTAGCATGTCATGGTCTCTGTGTCTGCGGTTGTAGTTTTGTCTTTGTGTTTTGTCTGTACATTTGTTCTATAGCTTTGAGCTTATCTGTGTCCGTACCTTTTGGATTTAGCTGTGATGGGATGACAGGAATAGTTGTCCTTATCCTCCTGTCCATGAGAAGTTCAGTCCGGCTGTAGCCATTTGCCAATGAAGTGGCCCGTTAGGGCTGCCACAAACGATTATTTTGATAGTCAACGAGTCACCGATTATTTTTGCGATTAGTCGACTAATCAGATCATGCATCCATTGGACGTAAAACGTACAGCTTATTGCACCAGCATGCATCTGCTCTTATATAACTATCATTAGCTTACAGCTTTAAGTGTTTAAGGTATGTGCTAACTAAAAATAAAGACAAGATGGTAGTTTATTAAATTTTAATGAAATTTGCAGATTGTTTCGGTGAAGTTTAATAAACTCCTTGCTATCTAAAATATAACGGGACACTGGAGTATATATTCTTGAGCATCTCACACTCCTGATAATCAGTTGTCTGCTTGACGTTTATTCAGCTGTGTAAAAACTATAACTTTAATCTCAGCCAAACCGATTTACTCAGGAACAAATAAAATACTAAAAAAAAAGCCAAACAATAACATTTTTAAGTTATCTAAGTGACTTCTATATGTTTAACCTGAGTAGCGAAAGACGGAGGTGGGTTTGAAAACGATTTGCCGGGAGTCCGGTGTTCTCACGAGCCTTGCCCCCGGCTAGCTATCGAGCTAGTGGGTAACAGACGTCTCCGAAAACGTCGGAGCGCTTTTGAAAATATGTGGTGTCTTGATAAACTGAGCAGATACTTGAGGTTTACACAGTTACATTCTCGCCTGAAAATATGTTAAACGTTTATTTTGTGACCCAGAAAGAATAATAAGAGTAATATTAAAACTAACTAGCTGCCGCCATTGTTGGAAACTGAGCTGGGCTGCGCTATGAGTTCTGGGACAGAGCTACTTCTTCTTCTTCGGGATTTAACAGCAGCTGGCACTCTTGTACATGCAGTGCTGCCATCTTCTGTTTCAGTCCGTTATTACACTCTTAAATCCTACTACTTATTCCTGCATCTTTTGTGATCTTACAAAGCTTCAAACGACGCGTCGACTATTAAATCAGTCGTCGACGATTTTGATAGTCGACGTAATCGTGACTAGTCGACTAATCGTGGCAGCCCTATGGCCCGTTATGCCATAAGGGTGAGACAGGGATCGCCCGACTTCTTAAGAAGACTTTTGATGGTCCTGACTGCCCTCTCGGCCTCCCCGTTGCTCTAAGAGGAATTGGGGACTGGATGTCTCATGGCTAAAGCCCATTCCAGTGCAAACCTTTTGAAGGAATCAGACGAAAACTGAGGTCCATTATCAGAGCGAACCCGCTCTGGTATGCCATGATGTGCAAAGATTGACTTACAGTGCTCGATCACTGCCTCTGATGTTGTAGATGTCAGTTTGGCAACTTCGAAGAATCTGGAAAAGTAATCCACAATGACCAGGTATTGTTTATTCTGGAACAGATCAGTTCCCACCATGGCCCATGGTCTTTGTGGGAACTCGGTAGGTAGCATGGTTTCTTTGTGTTTAGTCCGCTCACGACAGCAAGTGTCACAGTTCTCAATCATTTTTATCAGCTCACTGCTCAGGCCCAGCCACCAAACAGATTGTTTAGCCCTCTCTCTGCATTTTGTTATTCCTAGGTGTCCCTCATGTAGTTTAGACAGATTGTCTGCTCTGAGTGATGTGGGAAACACTATTCTGTTCCCATGAAGAAGCAAACCATTGTGGACTGTGAGGTCACCTGAAAATGGCAGATAAGGATGGAAAACCCTTTCAATGGAATACTTATCTGGCCATCCTTCCACACAGAACTTCTTCAGCTGGCTAAGAATGCTGTCGTTGTCCTGATGTGTCTGGATTTCTCTGAGTCGTGGCTCTGTGGCTGGCACACTTGCTATGATTGACTCCACATACAAGTTGATTTCTCCCTCCGGCAAACCCTCAGTTGTGTCACGTACAGGAGCTCTGGACAGTACATCTGCCGTTGCAATGTCTCTACCAGCAACATGAGATATGGTATAAGAGAACCTCATCAATCGCATGCGTAGACGTTGTATACGAGGTGGAAGCTCGTCCAGGCCCTTGGAGCCAAGCAAGGAGACTAGAGGTTTGTGGTCTGTTTCAATGTGGAATGTTTTCCCAATTAGGAACTCTGCAAACCTCTCACAGGCCCATGTTGAAGCAAGTGCTTCTTTCTCAATCTGAGCATATCGCTGCTCTGTCGCGCTGAGAGCTCTTGAAGCGTATGCTACTGGTTTCCACCCTAAATCAGCTCGCCGCTGGAGAAGCACTGCTCCTAAGCCATACGAAGATGAATCACCTGACACGCACATTTCAGCATTTGGGTCATACAGAGCAAGCCCTGGGGGTGTTGTCAGTTCTTTTTCGATGCCATCAAAAGCCTGCTGCTGCTGTGGCCCCATGACCACAGGTTGGACTTCCTCAGCAGATCTCTTAGGTGTTTTTAACGCCAGGTGAGGAAGAAACTTACCTAGGTGATTCACCATGCCCAGGAAGCCTCTCACCTCACTTATGTTGATGGGTTCATCCATGGAACTCACAGCACACACATTGTCGGGATCTGCGCTAACCCCCGATGCCTCAATGACCTGCCCCAGGAACTTGATCCTGTTCTTGGAGATCTCACACTTGTCGTTCAATGTTACTCCAGCCTCCTGCAGTCGAACCAGTGCTTTTCAATGTCTCATCATGCTCTGCTTGTGACGTCCCCCAGATGAGCACATCATCCATCTGGCAGAGAACTCCTTCGAAGCCCTCAAGAATGCGTGCCATCGTTTCTGGAAGTGTTCTGGGGCTGATGAGAAGCACAGACGATTATAACAATACCGACCAAAAGGTGTAATAAAAGTCGTGAGCAAAGAGGAAGCCCTGGATGGGGGAATCTGCCAAAATCCTGCATTGGCATCCAGCTTTGAAAACACTTTTGCTCCTGCAGGCTGTCCTAGTGTGTGTTCTACTGAAGGGAGTGGATGTTTCGCTCTCATGACATATTTGTTTAGTTCCATGAGATCGCTACATATTCTCACCTTGCCTGTGCGCTTAGGAACCACCACCATAGGCGCGCACCAATCAGTGGGCTCCTCCACCTTGGAAATGACACCCTGCTGCTCCATACAGTCCAGCTCCTCTTTAACCTTTGGTAAGAGTGGAAGAGAGATTTGCCAAGGGGTCCAGAGGGAAAACGGCTGTGCCCCTGGTTTCAGAACAGTATTGTACTCCCCTTCCATTTTTCCTAGTCCGCTGAAAAGCTTTGGGAATTCTTGTTTGACAGCATCAATGGAGTCTAAGCAAATATGAATCACTCTGTCAACCAGTTGTAGTGCCACTGCAGCATGCCCGCTCAGCAGCGGTGTGCATAAACCCTGTACGACATAAATGTCTTCTTTGGTTTTGTGGTTGTTCTTGCTGAGAGTGGCTGTGAACATGCCTTTTACCTTCAGACGTGTTCCTCCTGGGCCTTGCAGAGCCCTCTTAGACTTATCCAATCTCCCCAACTGATGCTGTGCGTAGAAAGTCTCTGGGACTGCTGTGACATCTGCTCCGGTGTCGATTTTAAAGAGTGTGTTACATTTGTCCACATGTATCTCTGTTACCCGTGGACTCTCTTTGGTTTCCACAGAGAGGGAACCCAAGAAAGCGACCTCATCATCTGTATCGCCGTTCTCTGAAACTGTTGCAACATTGACATCACACAGTTTTTTATTTCTGCACATCCTGGCAAAATGTCCTTTTTTCTCACACTAATTACATGCAGCTTCCCCAATGATTTTTGAATAATCAGAAAATCACCTGATTCAGCCATTCATTGTGGTTAACAAATGGTTTTAACAGGTTAAGTTACCACTATGTCCACTATCATTTATCTATGATGTAACTTGCACTTGCATTTTATGTTTGTTTCACACCTTATGTGAAATTTGTTATAAATCCAATAAACTGGAGGAAAAAAACATCTGTATGACACATTTTTATTTAAGTTTTAGATTTAGTAATAGTGTATGCATGTTAACCAGACTCTAGACTTTGTTAAACATTCCCAAAAATTACTCTTTAAATGAACTTAAAATAATCATGGAAAGAATTTCCACGTTATTAAATGGCTTTCTATTAACATTAAACACTTGTTCGACTAACGTAATTTGTATGAATTGGTTCAACTCAGTTAACTTAAGTTGGAACCAAATTTAGCAAATTAGTTGGAGAAAACCTGCTGAGTTGAGTTGGAACAAAACCCTTTAAGTTGGATAAAAACTTTTAAATTATATTGGATTCAAATGCAGTAAATAAGTTGATTCATCTGTCATTAATCAAGTTGGTCCAACTTCGGTACATTAACTTGGAATAACAGAATTGCATGATGCTAAAATAAAGCAATTTAATCATGTGGAAATTCTTTCCATGATTTTTTAATGTTCATTTAAATAGTTCTTTTTTGAGTGTATATAGCCATTTTTCCCATCTGTGCACTCCACTAATGCCTGCTTTATTTAAGTGGTTTATGTTGAGGTGACGTGTTAATTAGTATCTGGTACAATTTAATTTATTCCTCCTTCAAATATGACTGTATACTCTACTGAGAATATGCATATTTAATAATAATGTGAGTGGATCTTCAAAATAGACATCAAAATAGCTCATGGAGGAAATGTGTAGAAAAGTTAAGTTCATCACTAATAATGCTGTTTGCATAATTATAACACTCATAAGCAACCAAATCATCTCAACATGTATTTGCTCAAAAATTTATTTATTACTACAAACACATTTAATCATCAACACAAGGAAAATCAGCTGAGAGGCATCAAATCAGACCTCTTATCTTCAGGACAAGGAAAGCAAACAGGAAAGCAGGTGGAGGACTTGGAGACAGTGGAGACAGTGGAGACATCACTGATCATCAGCCTCATGCGTTTAGGCTTTAAATGTTCCTCTTCATCATTAACAGGAAAAACGCTTGAATATGTGCGCTTTCTACAGAGACGTAACTCTGCAATGGGTGGAGGTCTCACAGGCAGAGGAACATCACTGGGACACATGAAAAAGGCCACTTCGTCATCCAAGGATGAACGATCATTTTTAAAGTCTGGATGCATGACCTTGTCAGTGTCCTTTGACTGAAACCAGGCATCAGCAGGTGGAGGACTTGAAGACAGTGGAACATCCCAACTCATCAGCCTCATGCGTTTAGGCTTTAAATGTTCCTCTTCATCATCCACAGAAAAAACGCTTGAATATCGGCGTTTTCTACAGAGACGTAACTCTGCAGTGGGTGGAGGTCTCGGGGGCAGAGGAACATCACTGGGACACATAAAAAAGGCCACTTCGTCATCCAGGGATGAACGATCATTTTTAAAGTCTGGATGCATGACCTTATCTGTGTCCTTTGACTGAAACCAGGCATCAGCAGGTGGAGGACTTGGGACCTCACATGCAGGTGCGCTGATCGGTCTAAACATGTAAGAGGGAAATTCACTCTCCAGAGCACAGCGGTCTTCGTTGGATGAGTCTGGGTGCTTCTCCTTTGTCTGTGGAGGAGGCAGACTTTGAGCCAAAGGGATCTTGTGTTGCAGAGGAACATTCAAGTCATCTGACATTTTGCTCTGTTACATATTATTATTGTTGTTGTTGTTGGATTTTTCTTTAAAAATTCACACAATTTAGTGTTGAGAAACAGACACAGTGAAGGGTAACTTACCACAGCTCGAGCCATTTTAGGCGTCTGTCACGGCAAAGACGCAGGATTTGGTTTCTCTGTGTAACATTACAGGACAGTTGTCATACATTTTCAAGTCAGTTTGATAAATTACTATCAAACTTCTCAAACTGTATCATTAAAGCATTGTTTAGGTGGACAAATATGAAAGAAATGAAGATAAAAACAGTAACAGCTGGCAATCAAGGTAAAAGAAACCTTACGAAAAAGGTCTTAATCATTATTGTTTAAAAGTAAATCTTTCAGTCCTTACTTCAGGGACTTGTTTGAAGTTTCTGTGCTTGCTGTCAGTCGCAGATTTGTGTCAGATAGTTGCAGTTGAAGTTTGCAAGAGCTTCAGTGTTGTGTCTGTTCAGTACCAGTGTAATGAGGAGACTGAGTGCAGGTTTGGAATCCTCAGTTACAGAAGAATGCAGCAATGTTTGAATTTGTTATTGTTATTGTTTTAATAACAACAACTACCAGGATCATGCCATAGCAACACAGTGATGCCCAATCAAATGTCAGATACAAGGGATAGCACACATACACATCCAACAGGACAGTAAAGCAATGGGCATCAATGCCACAAGTCAGGCCTTAAAAATACCTCAGTTATATAACAGCACACTGACAGTGTCTCATCCAAATGTATAAAATATATACATAAAATGTATAAATACAATTAACATAATATTCATTTCAATTTTATTTAATTCTCTTCATATAGCGCCAAACAGATGTCTCAAGTCGCCACTGTTATAACATAGATATATTAACATAAACATGAAATCCATTATTTAATTTTCTTCCATTCACTCCAGTTCAATTCAATAGCTATATAGATGGATAGACAGATACTTTATTAGATACTGTATTATATACTGTATTGATTCCAAATGGAGAATTAATGTGTTATATCACCAGGATAATGAATTCAAGTAGTACAATCTACAATAAATAGACAACACAGTTCAAGTTCAAAGTGCAATAGGTGCAGGATCCAGGCTTTATATTGTAAGATGCAAAATGTTTATATATACATAATATTGTTGAAAAAATAAAGAAAGTTAAAAATCAAAATAAGTTTATTGTCACGGTGGCTGATGTGATTGCAATATGAACCCAAAAGCAGACAAGGGAGAGATGGAACTGAATCTTAACAAAAAGCAAACCATTTATTAGGTTGAAAAATCATGAACACAAAACAAGGCACGGCAAACAGGCGCGAAAACTAAAACCTATACTGGGAATAACTAGGTATGACTATGACAACTATGACAAAAAAAACCATGAACATGAATCCGAGCAGGTGCATGCGAGAAACTGTGATGAAAAAACATGAACATGAAACATGAACATGGACCTAAACAGAATCAGGAGATAACCTGAAACCCGAAATAACGTGAAGGGAGGAAAACAGACGCACCAACACTGAACAGAGGAAGAACAGGAATACATAAGTAAACTAAATGTGCAATGCTACAAATAGAACAAATGTATCCAAACTAATCAATCAAGTTATTGGAAACTAAAGTGTGTTACTGTGTTCAAATGAAGAAATGAAAATACAAGAGTTACCGCCTTTAGAGTGTGGCCATGGGTTTGGCCATCACAACATGATAACACAAGCTTGACAATGGAAAATGGAACACGCAGACATAAAACACATGACAGACTAGGAAGGCGCGAAACACACAAGCTAAATGGGAACAGATAAGGAAGACGAAGACACGGGCATAACTTAAACATTATACATAGAGAACAAGACAAACTAGACAAAAGGCAGGAGAAGACTCATAAATATGGAGACAAGGATAAAACATAAAGTAGAATAACACTCAACTAAACCCTAACTAAATACTAACACAAGAACTTTACATTATTGTCATCGAACAATGCAAACTAAACTCAAAACTGACAGTTATGTGATCAATATAATATAATATAATATAATATAATATAATATAATATAATATAATATAATATAATATAATATAATATAATATAATATAATATAAATGCCCACCCTCTTTTTTTTAGTTAACCTGAGGGTGTTTAGAGCTACCCAACCAGGATCATGCCATAGTTATTTCACAGTCACTGAGATTGAAGATTCCTCTTTTTTCCCCCCTTTTTTTCTGCTTCACCAACCATCTCGTGGCATTCGGAGTCGGACACGGTCACGTTAAAGCCTCTGCAGTTCACTGTGGTGTTGCGGATTTGGCAGAAGTTGCATTATCTGAAGGTCAAACACATCAACCTCACGACATTTGCAGCAGGCCATTGGAGCACACGAGGAGCTGGTTTTACTCATCAAAGAGCTAAAATGTCGACACCTCCCCCCATATCCACAAATCTGTGACTGTAAGGAGGGGAAAGCAGACGACTGTTCAACCTGTGCTGTGGAGACTGAGACCACCTTGGAAATGTAATCTCCATTAAATGGTTCAGTGTCTTTGTTTACCACTTGAGTAATGTGGGGGGCGGTTTGACTTTAGTGTTTTTGTATTTGCGTCTTACTTTTATTTTGTCTTCAATTTTCAGCTGCACTTTAATTAATCTTTAAAATATTCAGAGAATTGAATTATTATAGTTAGCAGAAAGCTGAAACAGTTTCCTGCTTCTTGCAGGAAAGGGGTTCATCAGATTGATTCTGCTACTTGCTATAAAGCATTGACTATGGCTACAGTATAGTCTCCAGTGAGTCTTACACAATAATATTTATTTGACTGTTTGTCATAAAATCTTATGCATATTGCATATCAGCCTTGAGGTTTGAGTGCATAACACACACAATAAGCCATTTCATTGATTAATGCTCTGATAATCTGCATATTAAGGAAGCTACATGTGTTGCCCTGTTGCCACAATCTGGGACTGCCCCTTGTGGTAAAAGGACTGTAAGATGATTTTTTAAAGGTGCCCGTCAGCATCACAGATTGCCATATACATCATTTTCACCTTGGAAACCACGTCTAAATATGCTTGCATATCCATGCATATCTTGCATATCCATGTGTTTGTGTGTAGGGGGGTGGAGAAACAAGATCCTGCTATAGTTTTTCATTCTGTTGTACCTGGAATGTGTAAATAGACTACTTCTGGGATTGTGCATCTTCTCTAAAGACGCGTCTCTGCCTCAATGTTTGTCACAGTGTTTGTCACTGTGTCTCTGACAGATTTTTCACACTGTTGGCTCACTGTAGCTCCTTTAACCTGAGTTATCTTTCACACAATGCCTCTCTCTCTGTCTCTCCTCTGTCCTTCTCCACCACTTCTCACTCACATGCTGGCTTTCACCCCGACCCCCCCCCCTTGCTTTAAATAGAGGACTGTGGCAAGGGTTCAGTTCAGTAGCAGTGGAGTGAGTCCCTTTGTGTTTGTCAAGAGCAGTTTGACAGCAGATCTTATCCTCTGCGCTGTTCTCCTCACTGTAGAAAAGGTGGCTGAACTGCTCTCAGTGGGCCGCCAGGGTCAGATAGTTCATGCTCAACCTCGGAGACACAATGTCAAGCTCAGTCCAGGTCCTTCCAAGTGGAAAGCTCTTTTTCGAACATTGCTTCCTCTGGAGGTCATCAACCCCAAGTGCTGGGAAGCTAGTCATCTGTGTAAAAGGCTTGAGCTACATTTATAAAGTATCAGAAAAAAAATGACAAAGAATCCGTGAGACGAGCAAACCACAACTCAGCACAGAAACTGCAGGCGGGGCCGTTCGCCTAAGTACCACAGTGACGGAGCAGGTTGAAAAATTCATGAATGGAAAGTTCCCTTTTTTCCCTGCAGACTAGCGTCAGCAAGGAAGCCTCTGGACCAGATGTTTTAACCAAAAAAATAAAAAAAATTTTGGCACGCTTGTCTTTTCAGGGAGAAATTCTGCATGTGATTTTGAACTGAGTGCTGGTTCTGACAGAAGTGCTTGCCTCTTTAAAAACAGGTTCATAGTCATCAGGTGCTGGAAGTATACAACTTGGAGTAAGTACCTAAGCACCTTGCTGAAAAGCAAAGTAGATGCTTGCCAGACTAAATCCACTATATGAAGAGGCTGTCTTGGTTGCCAGTCCTGCCACCCAATAGATCACGGGTGATTTGTGAGTATTAAAGGTAGCAAAGGTCATCTGCCAGTGAGCACGAGGCAAAGAACAAACTCACAAAGCACAGTCCTTCAGTGAACGCTGCATTCAGCAGACCCAAAAGCTTTATTGATCGCCCTTAGTACTAATGAGATCGGATGTAGCACTCCTAACACCACCAATATTCTCTTCTCACTAAATCAACGGATTTAGATTGGCATACACATCCGTCTTATCCCCGCCTGTTACAATCCATACGTGTCAGGCAGCCTCTGGCAAACAAAGAAGAATAAAGGAGAATGAGAGAAAACGTAGGATTTGATAAAAGAAAAGACACCTAAAGGACTTACAGGACTCCAGCTGAGGGCTGTATGCGCGGGTCCCCACAAAAGGGGGAGAGAGATGAGGCTTGTGATGGGCAGGCCATCACATCCACCGGAGGACAAAAGAGCGGGGTGACAAGCGGTCGGTGGACAGAAGGTCCATTTCCACTCGCACAAAAGGACCGGGGAGATGAAGCAGATTAGCAGCTCTTTATGCCCATTGTGAAGGTTCTAAATGATAAGATTTACCCCTTTTTCATCCCGGCCTCTGCTCCATGTGTGCGTGTGTGAGTGTCAGCCCCCCACCAAAATATCACTTCACATCTTTTTTGCTTTCTTTTGTACACTCCATCAGGAAATCCTTTTTTTCTGCATTCATATGGGGGTACACACACACACACACACACACACACACACACACACACACACACACACACACACACACAGGCCTTTATTCTTAAGAGTCTTCTGTTCATGCCCATAGGAAGGTCACAAGAGCCAGGTCTCCTCCACTTTTTACTAAATTCTGAATACATGGTAGGAGAAAGACTCTTTACTTTGACCCTCTCATCACCACAAGATGTTGCTCCTTTTTAAAGTATTTGAGTTTCATAATTCTTTTAGTCTGAAGGGACATGCTGACATAATGCCATCAGTCACCCAGTATCTCCCACAGTGTTTTTTCACCCTATGTGAGCATCATCATCGAAGTTTTGAACACTTGATGACGCGAGTTTCCTGATTATACCTTTGTATTTAGTGCCATCTACTGACCACCCTGTAACATTGCAGGAAATCATTAAAATCTATTACAACCCTTTTTAATGTGAGACACGAAGCATCTGGAAACCATGAAACAGAGTTTCTAATAAAGGTTGCTCTCCTATCCAAGTCACATACTGAAAACATCAAAAACTGATGCTATTTTGGTGTTTTGTTTGTTCATTTGTTTTCACTTGTGTGTCATTTTCATGTCGACCAATCATGTGATAGTTTTCAATAATGTATGAACCACTGAGCATGAACTCATAGAACGCTCTCACTTTAGAAAGGCTCAGGGGAGACTTCTGCTGCTGTCTGATACAGCAAATATGATGATCTCTGTGTAAAGACTCCTGCAAACAGCTGTAAGCAACAGACAAAACTTCAACTCCTGTTCGTGATTTGTCAAAGCCTGAATTAGAATTTAGTGGTAAAGGTAGTGGTGCCTTCAAATACATCACTGCTGAAGGAGGCATCTTATAGTCCAAATGTGAGGGACAGCTGATAGATCAGTTGTAATATAAATCTATTTTAGTTTTGTTGTACATACCATATGTCGAACGTGTGGCTGAAACAGAAAGCAAAGAAATGTAAATATATGGATTTGTATTTCTTTTGCAGGTGTTCATTTTGTTTCCTCTACAAAAAACATTTTACATCATGGGCCACATGCAGCCCGCTTTCATTTTAAGTGGACTGGACCAGTGAAACTACCATTTCTGTCAAAGTGAAGTTTAACTTTGCTTTTAATCCCTGAGTTATACTAATATATGAAAAAAAGAAGAAGTCCTGGTTTTGGTGCTTGGTAAAGACATGCTGCTGCAGAAAATGAAATGAATGTGTAAGCATGACTCTTCGGGCTTAACTTGTAAGAAAGAAATGAGTAAGATTCCTTGAGTACCATCGCCCAGGCTGTCCTGTAATTCACAGAATATGTTTTTGTTTTGTTTTTTTATGTGGGGCCACTGTAAAAAGTGCATTAAAATGTAAAAAACTGAAATTTCTAGATAGTGAAAAAACGTTTCTTAACTGTTTTTCTTGTGTTTTAATTGTGTTGGCATATTAAGAATAGTCATGGGGGAGGTCTTTATCAGTAGGAAAAGCTGTAAAGCTTATGAAATTCAGTCAAATGTCCAAAATTTATGCCCTCCTTCAGATTTTTCAAAGCTGTCCAGTGGGACAGATTGGAGTCTTTGCCAGGCCAGGCCAAACCTGGGCCTTATGTTTCCCATCCCTGCTCTACACTATAAAAGGATGCATAGAGGGAAACAATTTTTTATCCCTCTTGGATTATGGTGACAGAAATATTGCTTGTAATGTTGCTTTTTTCAGTTGCAGCCTTTTTTATGACTGCTGGTTATGACTACACTATTCATGATAGTTTGGTCTGGGTCAAGGCTCTCCCTCTGTGGCAGGTGCAGAGGGATGGCATGGCAGCATAGACACTCTTAGACACTATTTTTACAAGGTTACCTACTGATGCTCTACTTTTGTTGCTGCCTTTCAGTGCAGACATTTATCTAACAAGGTCACATGATAAGATTATGTTGCAACTGCACACGTAACCTGGCATAATATAAGAACGCAAGAGCTTGCGCCTTTGGAGCAATCTATCTTCTAATTTTATTTCTTTAATTTCCAGATGTGTCTCGTCACCTCCTAAGCTTTCTGATTTGTATCTCCTGGTACAGTCCAATGGTGGTGATCAATCGGAGACCAGTCAGACAGGGGTGAATGCTTTCATTTGCTGGACATGTTTTAAAAAAATCCCCCAAAAATAGAGTGAAGACTTTTACTAAAAGGATTTGGTCAAAATATGCAAACTACAGTAGTACTCCTAGCCTGTTAAGATTCAGGTAAGCTAAGTTTATTTGTCAAATGTTGATCTGAAAGTGCACACCTATATGCATCATAATAATGAAATCTGTCAGTGTGTGTTTAAACGGTCTTAATCGGTCAAATGTTCTTTAGTAAAGGCCTTTATAAAAGTGTCCCCTGTGGAGCCACTCCTCAAAGCTGGTGCAACCTGTCTTATGTATGAAGTATCAGCCCAACAAAGCAAATCAAAGCGTGATGCAAAATAAGCACATTGGAGCCTTTTTTACTGAGTCATTGCTCTGTCTGACTTTCAGGTCCTGAATCCCTGTTAACCAATCAAATCAGAGGACAGGACCTTAGTGCCTCAACACTGAGTTCCAAGCCTTAAGTGAAACCTGAAGGTTACATAATTGTAAGCATGACTTGTAGTTTATAGTAGTTGTAGTTTAGTTTTTTCTACTGTTTGATTTTTCCCATGCTCATAATGCTTTTACTGTCCCATATTGCACATCACACACATTATGAGCATTGCATTAACATCTGTCCTCTGTTAACACGCGGTTTAACTGCTGTTCTGTATCTATACAGATCTGTGCGTGATGGTCTCTGAACCCCTGAGGTGCCGTTGTTCCTGTGGCTAATGCGCCTGCTCTTCTGCTCTTCTGGTCTCAAAGCTCCGGGCTTGCCAAGGAGATGAAGACGAGCGGGAGATATGTAGCAGACAGATAACAGTGGACAGATGCCAAGTTAATTGTATTTTCATTGCTGCTTTACTCTGTCTAATGCAGTTTTAAGCACTAATACGTTTGTGACAGGGCCTGTTGGGAAGATCAGAAGAGAACTAGTCTACCTGGCAGGGTTTTTGGGAGAAGGTACCTCTGATTGTTCAGACAGTTTGGCAAACGTGTGATTGTTCATGCAGTTGAGGCAGAGTTAAGAAAATAAAACACTCCACCAACTGGCTGGTTCAAGTGAATCTGTTAGCCCACCTGCAAACCCTTTCTCTGTGCTGGCATCTGGGATGTAAAACTGGGATGTACTGGAAGGCAGTGACCATGGTACCTCTTCCAATAGTGGCTAAGATGGCCCTGGAACAGGATAATACATTAGTGTGAATGACAAAAGCACCTTGTGCTGGGAGTTAATGGCAGTTGCATTGATTATCATGGCATGTGTGAAGGAGGCTGGAAGCTAAATGATGAACAGACGCAGAAGCTGTCTTCATGTCGGTCAACCCAAGGGCCTTTTTTAAAAGAAATCTTATTTAGGAGCAGTTTCTGTAACAGGAACGGCAGCAGACTCTGACTCAAGAAGATGGGAGGTGTCAGTGAAATTCAGGAAGATAAGGAAGGTCAGGTGACTCAAACCTGTCCGAACTTGTTTGTAGGCTGTGATTCAGAAACAATTTGCAGAGCAGGAAGTACATTCTGTGATTCAGGAAGAGATAAAACTGCAGCTGATTTAGGAACAGTCCTTGTGACGGGGGCCTGGGGCTAGTGTTGAGGCAGAGACTCAGGAACAGGCCGACCAGACTCGAGGTGGTGCCATTAAAGTGCCAAGTGCAAAATGTGAAAGGCAGACTCAGCTGTGTAGTGAGTTAGCCATTTTTAGACTTGTTTACAGCCTTAGGCGGAAATTTCATTCACTGTATTGTTTACTGCAAAGTCATCATGTGACACACTGAAAAGCAGTGTGCAGCAGCTGTGCAGGACAAAGATTCAACAAGACTATAATGCAATGCGGCAGAAAAATAACAGAAGAAGAAAAAAATCATTTTCTGTCTTAAAATGTCTTCTTTGTAGTTTAAAATGAAATTGAAAATACAGAAAAATGTTAGTAGCACAGATTGTCAGGTGCATTGGTGTTTACTGAAGCACTGTGATTTCTTTTTCGAATACAGAGCCATCTGTCATTGATATGGAAAACATGTTCAAACTCTCTGAAGAAGAACAAGAAGAGCATTTTTAACAGACAAGCAACGTTTTTATTTGTTCCTTTGTGCAGGATTCAAGATGAAGTACATGCGGGGAATCTCAGCTTTAACAGGGAAAATGAAGCTTTCCTTCAGATAACAGAAGTGAGTTGGGTCATGTTTGCTTTGATAGTTTTATGGGAAAACCATCTTCAAATAGTCATTTTTGCATTTTGATATTGTTTTAAGACAAGGCGACTCTGAAGGAACAGTGCAGGTGTTTGTCCTGCTCTTCCAGGGCAAACAGTTGCACACTAATGCACCCCTATACCGTCAGAGACACTGACAACAAGCCGGATGGTCCCTCTCCATCCATATTTTTTAAATTTGTCTGACACAGAACACATTGGAGAAAATGGCTCCCTTTCTGGATAGTATCTCCCGATGAGCTTCTGAGCATTTGTTGATGTTCACAAACAGTGATTTCTGGGAGTGTTCCTGAGCCCATGCAGTGATTTCCATGACAGAATTCCTGTTTTTAATGCAGTGCTGTCTGAGGGCCCAAAGATCACAGATACAACATCCTGTCCTGTGCGCACAGAGATTTCTCCAGATTCTCTGAATGTTTTGCTGATATTGTTCACTGTAGATAGTGAGATATTCAAAGTCTTTGCAATTTTACATTGAGGAGCATGAAGAATGCTAAACCTCTGCCTGTCTTTATTTCTGAGAGACCATAGCACGTTCTTGTGTTCACTGTACAGTTAATAAGTAAAACAATCGTTTTGGGGTTTTTTTTATTATACAAAGCTGATCATATTTAAATATAATCCAAGTCTCTCCAAAATACTGTATTTGGAGTTTTCAAAGTGAATGTGCAATAGCAGGTTACGGAGGAAAGTAAAGGTGCTTTAATTAAGGAGGAGAGGAGATGTTAACAATCACAAAAGGTGGGAATGAATAAATGAAAAGCTTCACCTAAAGGATTTAAAAGGCTCCAGCTGAGGCTGTAAAAGGAGAGAGATGAAGGTTGTGTGATGGGCTGGCCACAAAAGAGTTGGGGGGGTACAAGCAGCTGGTGGACAGGAGGTCCATTTCCACTTACACAAAAGACCTGGGGTAGATGAAGAAGATTAGCATCTCTTTGTGCCCATTCTGAAGGCTCCATTTGATAAGATTTAACTCTTTTTCATCCCCGCCTCTGTTCTGTGTACGGCTGTACAAGTATAAGCTCCCACAAGTCATCACAAGCTCTTTCTTTTCTACACTCCATCAGGATATGCTCCATATTTTTTCATTTCTCTGCAGATATATTGAAAGTTTTATTTGGTGTCATGTGGACTGTTTCCTTTTGGGACGTTTCTTTTTTGCTAAACCCTGTAAGCTTTTTAGACCACCTTAAACTACACTTTCAAGTGAAAGAAACACACTTGTTGCTGCTGCATAGTATGTTGATATTAATAATGTGGCACGTATTGCTATTACCTCCCCTTTCCAGGGTCAGCTCATCCTCGCCACAGTACTCATTAAAGTTTTTATAAGCTCTTTTTGTACGACACAAGGAGTAGTTTGTGAATTTTCTCATACTTTAGCTATTTTATTCTCATAGATGTACATTTTCGTAGTAACTTTCTGTGTTTGAATCATTACACATAAGCTAGACATAATGGGGAATTTCATTTTAATTTGAATTCATCTTTTATTTTACTATTTCATAGTTACATTTGTGCTATTTCAACTATAAAGTGCATTTCTGTGGATGGTTCAACTGCATGACGGACGCATGCAAGGCCAGCTAATGCCTCCTGCTGTAACAGTACGTAAGCATTACAGAAATAAAAACAACTGAGATACAGTCATTCATATGTAGGGAAATATATGGTACAATTTGACTGCATTTCTTGTCAATTTTGATTTTATTTTAGTTCATAAGTCTTATACACAGTTTTTTTAATGTGGTTTATTTTTATTTCAGGTTACGTTTTGTTTAGTTTTGGTTAAAAATTGCATAATAGCTTTCTTTATTACATACATGTTGTGCATTTTGAAGAAGTACAACTGTACTGAAAAAAGGTTGTTCATTTTATTTTCACATTTTTAGACAGAACTTAGATTAGGGATCAAACTCATCTTAAATTGTGGATATGAGCCACATACAGTCCACTTTAATCTTAAATGGGCCAGACCCTGAGAAATTCCCCTATGTCACTGTACAGAAGATAAAAAATTAAAAAAAAAATGTAATTTAAAAAAATCAATCAATCAAAATAAAGAAAAAGTTCTAGTGGCTCACTGTCCAGACTGTCCTGTAATATTAAAACTGAAAGGTTTTTTTAATTAAAAGGAAATGTCCTTTTTTAAATTATTACTATTATTATGATTGACTCATTACACAGTGAAAAAACACTTTCATTTTTTTAGCATTTATTTGCTTATCTGTAACTTAATTGCGTTGATGTAGTATGAATGGTAGGAGAAGGCTGTATCAGTGGTAAATGTGTGAAACCTATGAAAATACTGGGCACAGTGCAAAATGTATGCCCTTCACATTTTACAGAGCAATCCAGTGTGACGTTTGACACACCTGCTGTACCCATTTAATACTTGCTAATTACTTGAATATCTCAAAATATCATTTTAAGCTACTTGATACGGGTTAAGCCTGTCGTTCTCCTGTTGGTCTACATGTTCCGTGGACGTCCTCTGGGGGGCGCTGAGGTTCCGGTAGAGCGAGCAGGTGCTGTTGTGTAACGTAATGCTGCCGAGTCATGGTAGCGGTTGTTTAACATGTGAACATATTACAAGGACAACCGCTTTGTAAGTATGACTACACACAGCTGGTGGTAGTAATGACAGACAGACTATGATTTATTGTGCACTGGGTGTCATTACTAAAGGTCGTTTGGACTACAGTTAGAGACGATAAGCAAGCTAATAACAGCTCGGAGGACTCGCTCGTCTCCCTGGAGTAGCCTCGGTTACTAACAAGTGGACTGTGTACAGTGTTTGGACTTGACAGCTGCCTGCCTGGGAAAGGTAATGTTAAAAACTAACAACAACTGCCTACTATTTTATGTCTAGACCCTCTGAAATGTAGTCTAATACTTATAAGTTTCCTTTTCTTGTAGCCACATTAGCTTCTTGTGCCACTGAGCTGGTACGCTAACCATGTACTTTGTTTTCCCGTGTGTTTGCGCACTTCTCTGCCTACAATATTTAGCGCAATAACAGGTACCGCGGTGATTTTTTTTTTTACTACTATCGGCTAAGTCAGTGCCTAATGTAGCAGATCCAAAGCAGTTCCTCTTTCTAAGTATACTATAAAATACCTCGTAAAGATGGGATGTCTTTGTTAGGATTTGCTGCTATGATTTTAAAATGATTTCTCTCTCCTAGCTGCAGTCATGGTGTTTGTGCAGAGCTACTGCGAAGCAAATTCCTCCATCTCCATAACCTGGGTGGATGAAGGCATCGCCCCCTGCTTCTACTTCACACTGGTCCCCACCATCCTGCTCTCCCTCTCCTTCCTCCTTGGCACCATCCACTGCATATGCTACCAAAAGTATGGCACGCAAATGGAACGCAAGTTCATTCCTCGCTCCTGCCTCTATGGTTTTCAGCAGGTCCTCCACGTCTTTCTGATCATCCAGTTTCTGGGTGGAATGATTTGGAGAGCCACGAGTGCAGATGAGCTTCCAGGGTATGTGGTACTGTATGGCTGCTTTTCCATCCTGGGATGGGCCTGGGCTATGGCTCTACTCAGGGTGGAGAGGCGCAGGGTCCTGGTGTCGGATCGGACAAGAGGACACAGTGCCGTCCTGCTGCTGTTCTGGGCTGTAGCTTTCTGTGCTGAGAACCTGGCTTTTATCTCCTGGTACAGCCCTCAGTGGTGGTGGGGCCTGGAGAACAAACCACAACAGGTGAACGCTCACATAAGATATTCTTTTTTTTAACCGTTGTGTTTCAGGAACCTAACAAAGAAGTGAAGACTACTTTCAAAATATGTGTGCTTACACTTGTATTTACCTTGTATTATGCAGTTTATTTCCATTCATACCCATTTAGGGTTAGGTTGATCTTAGATTGTAGGTAGAGTGCATTCCTGTATACAGCATTTTAACTGTTTAAACTTCAGTGTGTGTTTAAACAGTCTTTATGAGCCAAAGGTTAAAGATAAGTCTGCCTTTGGAGCCACTCCTCAGAGCAGTGCAGTCTGACTCATGTATCAAGTTTCCGCCCAGTAAACAAAGCAAAACAAATGGGCATTAAGCACGCTACAACCTTTTTTGCTAAGTCACTGCTCAGTCTGACTTTCAGTTCCTAAACCCTGCACTCTTAACCAATCAAATCAGAAGACAGGATCTTGCTCCTCCCACATGGGGAGGAGTTGAGTTAAAGTTTTTTGACTACATAATTGTTAAGCATGACTTGTAGTTTTTGTCCTTTGCAAAGTTTCTTTTTAATATAGTTGTTGATTTTTTCCTAAACTTAAAGTGCTTTTACTTTTACTTGCTTTGCAAAATGTTATTGTATTGCATCCTTCATCCCATAAAGTCAACATTATGAAAGTGCTATTTTAATAGTAAATTATATTGTAATAGTAAACTACCTAGATATATGGTAACTGTCCAATAAAACAGTCTTCAGCATATTCACATTACTGTGTTATTAGCATTTTGTTACCAATGTGTTAAACGCTGTTTTGTATCCATGCTGATGTGTGTTTAAATGTCTATGAAAACTTCAGGTGCAGTTGTTCCTGTGGATGATGCGCTACATTAGCACTGGGCTGCTCTTCTTCATTGGTCTCAAAGCTCCAGGCTTGCCAAGAAGACCTTACATGCTACTGATAAATGAAGATGAGCGTGACGTAGAAAATGGTAGACAGGTAGTGACAGAGCACTTCCACTATATATTGAAACACATGCGCAGCTTTGCTTTTATACTCGTATTAACGCTGTTTTAATGGTTTCATATCTTTTTCTGGGTCAGAGCCTGTTGGGAAGATCAGAACAGAACCAGTCCACCTGGAAGGATTTTTGGAAGAAGATCCGTCTGCTTGTTCCCTACATGTGGCCGCAAGGCAACAAGTTTCTCCAGCTGCTGGTCCTCTTCTGTTTGGGGCTGCTGGGAGTGGAGAGGGCTATTAACGTCTTTGTACCGATTTACTACAAGAATATTGGTGAGTGATGGGTCTTCTTCATCATGCACTATAGACTCAAATGTTCAGTCATTCACACTCATGGTTGCAGTCAGATTAAAATCTCATAATGCTTTTTATTTATTCATTGATTTTTTCATCACAGCTTGAAAGCCTCATTTTGTCTCATTCTCCTTGATGTCTGTGTCCTTTTTTCAGTGAATCAACTGACTGATGGCAGCAGCTGGCACACTGTAGCCATTACAGTGTGTATTTATGTCCTGCTTAAGTTCATGCAGGGCGGAGGAGCAGGTAGGACTTCATGAATGTCCAGTATAGACAATGAGCATCAGCCTCACATGCCACACTAGCATTAAGGCTACTCCATTATTTTGACCACCAACCTCTCTTCTTTTCAGGTTCCTCTGGATTTGTCAGTAACATGCGTTCTTTCTTCTGGATCCGCGTGCAGCAGTACACCAATCGACTGGTTCAAGTCAATCTGTTTGGCCACCTGCACTCCCTCTCTCTGCGCTGGCATCTGGGTCGCAAAACTGGTGAAGTACTGAGAAGTATTGATCGTGGCACAGCTTCCATTAATAGCTTGCTCAGGTAAGATGGCATCAAACAGGATCAAAATAATTATTAACAACTCAAAGAATGATTCTGTTAGGCCATTTTTTTTATCCTTAAATGTTACTCTCCTGTTAGAATCTGAAGAAAAATTAAACTCCGTTATCTGTGTTTTTCCACAGCTACATAGTGTTCAGCATCTTTCCAACCATTGCTGATATTGTCATTGCCATCATCTACTTCAGCACTCTTTTCAATGCCTGGTTTGGCCTTATTGTCTTCATCTGCATGACCCTCTACCTCAGTAAGTTATGCCTGTTGAACTTCACTTTGACCCAGTTTAATAATGAAAAATAAACTTCAAGTGTGCAAAACATTTATGTACTTCAGCATTGGCTAAGATAGATTTCAGATCCTCTTTGACTGTGTAGTAATTCCTTATTAAAATGTTTGCCAGCCTTGACGATCATCATCACTGAATGGAGAACCAAGTACAGACGAGAAATGAATCAGATGGATAACACTGCCAAGTCCAGGGCTGTGGACTCCTTGTTAAACTTTGAGACGGTACATTAAATAAGTTTGTGGTTCATAAAGAAGTTTACTTTTCTTTTTATTATTCTTTCATCTTAAAATACACTTTAAAATTCAATTTGTTTTTTCTGGTTCCATAGGTAAAATACTACAATGCAGAGAACTATGAGGTTGGCCGGTTTGAGGGTGCAATCTTAAAATATCAGGTAAGTGCATTTATCAGCTGGTTTTGGCATTCCACGGCTTGCCACACCTTCCCCTGCTGTTTTTTTTTCTTAAGCTTGTTTTTGTTTACTTTAACAGGAGTCAGAACAAACCTGCTCTGCTACTGTCTTTCTAGTTATTGCTACCTTTGAGATAGCTTTTAGCATTAAGATGCTGAGTGGAAGCAAATTTAGTAGGTTGCCTCACACCAGGTGGCCAACCCAGAAAATATGAGTATTTATGTCAGGTTTGATTTTGAAACAAAGACAAAATGGAATAACTGGATGTTGGAATTCAGTGTTTTTTGTGTGATTTTGCTGTTTTGATTTTCCTGGGACAATATTTACACAATCCATAATATTCTGCTGCTGAGGACTACCTCTAAATTCTTGGACAGAGTTGGGTGTTATGTCACTAAATCATGGCTCCAAAATAAGCAAAATAACTTGCTAAGAGACATTTAACCAAATATTATTGGGTTTGCATGTAGATATTTGTTCCTGTATTTCACCAAAACTAAAACTGAGACAACATTTTTAATTTAGTAGTCTCAGGAATGGAGTCATATATTTAATTGTTGTTTCCTTCTCCATTTGTAGGAATCAGAGTATAAAACCCAGGCATCTCTGGCCTTACTCAATCAAACACAGAACGCCATCATTGGAGCAGGACTGCTGGCTGGTTCCTTGCTCTGTGCATACTTTGTCACAGACGGAACGTTTCTGGTATTGACTTTGTAATAATGGTTTGCATTATGCCTCTCCACATTTCCAAAACTATGCAATTATGTTGTTAGATGTCTATAATAAATATAAATATATATAAGTTTCATAAAAACAACTCTAACCTCAGGTTGGAGATTATGTTCTCTTTGGTACCTACATCATCCAGCTGTACACCCCACTCAACTGGTTTGGGACATACTACAGGTAAATAAAATTAGGAGATTATGTATTGCTTTTAACCAAACCTCTGTTTGACTCCTGTTCCTTTTACCAACTGTTGGTTTCTCTCTTCTTTCCCTGCAGGATGATCCAGACTTCCTTTATTGACATGGAAAACATGTTCCAACTTTTCGAAGAAGATCAAGAGGTATGTTTATAAATGGGTAAATATTTGGAGCTTTGATATCAGTGTTTTTTTTATGTGTTTTGAGTTTTTTGTGGTCTTTATATGTTGCTTTATGCAGGTGAAGGATGAAGTAAATGCAGGAAGCCTTCTCTTTAAACTGGGGAAAGTGGAGTTTGAAAACGTTTACTTCAGCTACACAAATGGGTTGGCTTATTTTTGCGTTGATTTCTTTTATTAAATCTTCAGTCTCGATGTGTTCTTGCATAGCTCTTATAAATTTCTTTACTGTTTTACAGCAAGGAGATTCTCAGGGATGTGTCCTTCACAGTTCTTCCAGGACAGACGGTTGCACTGGTGAGTCTGAGACAAGATGTTTCCTGCTTTCCAGCATTGCATTGAGCCGTTATGGTGTTACTAACATTACGGACTATTAACATACTTTCAGGTTGGGCCGTCGGGATCTGGGAAAAGCACAATCATTCGACTGCTTTTCCGTTTCTATAATGTTCAGGGAGGCTGCATTCGCATTGATGGCCAGGATATATCAAAGGTAAGAAGTTTGGCATCAGAGCTACTGTGTGAGGAATATTTGAAACTTCCAGGCAACTTGTCGACAGCTGTATATGAAATCTACATTATAATGAAGTCATTAATCCAGTAAAACACAAATCAGCCAATTCTCTTATTGCAGAAGTCATAAAGTCTTTGTTATTACTATAATCGCACAGACTAGACTTCTTATTACTTTCTCTTCATCATCTTTCCTCAGGTGAAACAAACATCTCTGCGATCTCATATCGGCGTGGTTCCCCAGGATACCGTGCTGTTCAACGACACCATCCGGGATAACATTCGCTACGGTCGCACCACTGCTAGTGACCAGGAGGTGGAGGAGGCTGCTGTCGCTGCTGATATCCATGATAAAATCATGACCTTCCCTGATGGTAATGTGCACATTAATCCCTCAGTTTATTCAGCATTGTGACTTCAAGTTTTTTTTCCATACTTTTAATAAAATCGTGGGCATTTAAACTGAATATAAATTTAGATCTTTTAAATTTATATTTCTGAAGTTATCCATATTTTTAAAATCCTGTTAAGTGTAGTTGGTTGTGATCTCTATGTAACTGCAGTCTCTTCTATATTCAGCCTCTTCCTGTGTTTCTGTCGGGCAGGTTATGATACCCAGGTGGGGGAAAGAGGACTGAAGCTGAGTGGAGGAGAGAAGCAGAGGGTGGCTATCGCCAGAACTATCCTCAAAGCACCACAAATCATCCTGCTGGATGAGGTATCCGACTGAACTGTCATCTCAAGTGTAAACTTATTGTAAACTCGTTGCAGTTTTCTAATATTATCTCTCTGTAGGCCACATCTGCCCTGGACACACAGACAGAGCGCAACATCCAGGCCTCTCTGGCCAAAGTCTGTGCCAATCGTACTACAGTGGTTGTAGCTCACAGGTAAATAAATTCATGTACTGTCAGTATTTTTTTTTTTAAGTGAATTTATCTATCTTCATTTTTTTCACTGATGAGTTGTGGGTCCGTTATTGCACTGTAATAGGCTGTCCACCATCATCGGAGCAGACCAGATCCTGGTTGTCAATGAAGGGCGGATTGCTGAGCGAGGACGGTAAGTGTGCCTTATTGTTTTGAATGAAACTCCTGCCATAACACATACAGTTGTGAAAAATAAAGGGTTCATAGGAATCGGTGAAAAGTTTACGTAGGGTCATCATGAGCATTAGTGTCATGATAATTTGGGGGTAGCCATCAACAAGCTTCTGGCATTATTCTGGCTTGATTTTGGTACTGTTGGAACTGTTTAGTTTTGTTACAACTCTTAAGCATAGTCAGGGCTCTAGAGTGCGACCAATTCGGTTGCAACTACGACCAAATGTTTCAATGGTGCGACTAAATAAAATCCTTGGTTGCACCGGGAAAAAAAAATCCTTGGTCGCAATGGTGCGACCAGCTGTTCCAGTAAAAAAAACAAAAACAAAGTCCCAGCAACTGTGAAAGTCTCCGTGTGGTCAACAGCTGACACACATCATGCCCGTGTGTCCCAATCAGAGATAGTCAGGGGCGGGACCTCTATGATTGGCCGTGGTCCTGTAGTTGTCCCGTGGTCCTTTGTGTGTACATTTGAAAGTGCAAGTGGAAGAGGGAGGTGAGTAGCTTGAATAAAGCGATATCGATTCATTAAGTCCTGAATCGACTTTTAAATACAAATGTATTTTGCCAGAATCTCAGGTTAAAGCTCTCAAAACTATTTCAACAACCACCAAACAGCTAAAACAGTAAATGAGAGCAGGTAAACAGATTCCACACAAAGACGTAAACACAGAGCGGACCCGACGCATCAGATTTCTCTCTCGGCTTTCTCACCCGACGGCACGTACACGCCGTTGGGGCTGAAAGCCGACAGCTCACTGATTCTGATGCTTAAATATCAATCTTTTCTCCATCCTAGACACGATGAATTGCTACAAAAAGGAGGTTTGTATGCAGACATGTGGTTGAAGCAACAACAGGCTCAGGACTCAGATTCATCATCAGACACTGAAACCAAAGATCGCCAGTCTGAGAAACTGCAGCCACCATCGACGTCCTCAGGACACCACGGGCACTGAATTTATTTGCTTTAAGAAAAATCTTTTTGTATTCTTTGTTATGGTTGTAAAAAGGCAATGTGTGATTTTAAATGTTTTGAACACTCAGCAAGGGGAAAGTGTTATTTATTGCTAGATTTTCTAAAAGTGAATGTGCAATGACAGGTCAGGGCAAGGTGCCTAATGAAACTGAAGAGGTATTCACACCTTTTAGACTTTATATCCAATAGTTGAGATTCTAGCCAAGGTTTTGATGCCAGGAGTTAGCAAATGATCTAAAACTAAAAACAATTAGCACAGGAGAAGAGACAGATGATACTATGTGCCCACAAACTAAACATAATGGGGACCTGCTGTGCTTTTTCTCTCATAGATGTACTGTTACATTTGCTCATTTAAAGACCGCCAAAGATGCAAAAAGATCAGTTTATGTATAATTATTCCTGTGAGCCAGATGTTCAGGTTGCAGACTGCTCAAATTTGTGACTCTCTATGATGTCGAAGAGAGGGGATATCCCTAATTATCTCAGTCACACAACTCTCACAGTCAGCACTGAAACCCCACCCACCTGCTCCACCTGCTGGGCAGCCAGTCAGAGGAAAGTTAGACTAAAGAGTTGGACTATTGGAGCTATTAGAGTCTAAGAATACAAATATGGAGGTGCAAGAAAAGCATAATGGGTCCCCTTTGAATAAAATGTGGTGGTGGGGGGGTTTCCCGTCTTTCCTCCACCTCTCTACCAAGTTTCATGAAAAACCAGCTTATTCAGTTTTAATGTTAATGTCAAAGAAGCTATGGAGACTGTATATTTCTGCTTCTGCTGTGGAGCAATAATATGACCTGAGACACATGAAAAGTGAAATCAGTCTTGACACTGTATCTCTGTGACTGTTGATTCTGAATCCTGCTGAATACTATATGCTTAAGAATAGAATGGTGTTAATGTCATCAGGGATTTTGTTTTGTTATTTAAAGTTTTGTTAGCTGAATTTTGAGCTGTATGTATGTGTACATTCTTAAAGCAGGAGAGAGGAGCTGGTAGTGCATTAATGTATATCTCCATGTTTATGGTAGTAAAACAAAGGGCATTCATCATCGTTTTCTGTGTGACACTGACAAAAATATTTTATTTTTTTTTTCATTTTCTTTGATAATAGCATTGTTGTGTCAGGGTTTGTTGATTGTTTTTGATCATTCAGTTATCTTTAGACATACTGATTCATGCCTAAAGTTGTACAGTCCAGCCTTCCATTGGCAGAAAGACCACAGACATTTCTCATGGCGGATGTTTCCACTCGGTACGTGGATGTAATGGGGCCAAGTTATCGATCTGCGCTTGTGCTCAGTTAACAAGTCAAAATATCTGCATGAAAAAGAATGTCTAGAAATTAAACGTCCATAGATCTAAGTACAGCCATACAATTTTAAATAAGTTATTTGCTGTCTTATGTCTACCTCACGAAAGGTATTGTTCATAGTTACAGGTTTTGGAAATTCTGTTTTATCATGTAATCATGAGCAATAAATGACATTATTTCCATCCTTTTTCTGTCTTTACATTAAAACAACATCCTGTCCAGTTTAGACTTGTAGAAATGTTAATGTGACGGTATCTCACATGACTGATGCATTTAACAAACTATTATTTTACTTTGTTCAGCCCATGGATGCAAAACTGCATCATAATGAGTTTACAATCTGAATTGTTATATCTGTAGTAAGTCGTGTAATACCACAT
This sequence comes from Oreochromis niloticus, assembly GCF_001858045.2. NCBI lineage: Eukaryota > Metazoa > Chordata > Actinopteri > Cichliformes > Cichlidae > Oreochromis > Oreochromis niloticus. The sequence continues at coordinate 11,722,016 of NC_031986.2, forward strand.
GAGTTTTTTTGGTAATAGGGATGGTCTGATGCTAATTAATTCTGTGCATGTTTCACTTACGGGACATTAAAGTGCCGACAGCTGAAGCCACGCAGCAGTAAAACTTTAGACCTGTTGTGTAATAGCAGCAGTCTGTGTCTGTAGATTGGACTAAAATATTCTTTGTTTTGAAAAGATTTGCTGAGACAGGAGATGATCATTTCACAACTCGGACCTGGATACACTGGATTTATTTAAAATAGTAAGACACCATACTGGAAACTGTGTCTGTGGTGGACATTGGTGAGTTTAGACCCTTTTCAGAGGTGCTCAAGCATCCCTAAATTTGATCTTAACACCCCTAAAAATAACTTTACTAATAGTCGTAACAATAACGTATTTTTGTAGTATTTTTCATGTTCCTCTAATGTTACATATTCAGGGAAACTGGCTATTGGAGATGATGTGCCAAAAACTGTCTTTTATATGTAATTTCTTTGCTTGTATTTGTAAAATTAATTATTATTATTATTATTATTAAGGGTTATATATAAAATAAAGAAAATACTTTGCAAGTATCTTCATGACTAAAGTTTTGCACCTACATTATAATCAACCCAGTCTTTTATGGCTACTTAAAATACCTTGATAAACCTGTGATGTTATATGTTGCAATTTCAGCTGCCTTCGTGGCCAGATCTCTCTTCAAAAAGACATAAATAATAATAAAAATGAATTTAAAAAGGTGAGAAAAAGTCAAAAGGACTGCTTATGTCGACCACCATCAGTAGAAGCCTGATACTCAGCTCGAATAATGCAATTGATATGGGTGGATAGGTGATATAGATAACTGAACCCTGCTTCAGTGTTACACTGACCTGTTGGATGACAGCACAAAGACTGAGAGAAGAGCCCAGCGAGAAAGAGAGACATCGGTGTGAAGATAGCAAAAAGAGAGAGGAAAAAGAAACCTGTAAGTGTGGATGTGTGACCAATGTCAAGCCGTTTGTTATAATACCAAGGTAGTTTCTGTTTTGCCAGCATTCACTGATGATGATTTCACATAAGTAAGCAGTGTTACGCTCATATCAAATGTGGATTCTCCCCAGCCTGCTTTTATAGTAACCTATGTCACAAATACTCATTTGCCTTATTTACTGATAGTGTAAATGAAAAATAATGACATGCATTTCATAGATGCTTCGTGTCCTTTTATAGCAGCACTCTTGAACTGGAATGCCTCTGTGTCTGTGCTGAGTTTTTACAATAAAATAAAGGTTTGTATGCATAAGCTTTAATGTAAAAAGGCAGCTTTGTTAGCGGTTTGTTCAGGTGTTTGGAGAAGCGGTGTGATTTCTTTTTCCGAGTGTCTGCACTGAATAATGCTGCCTCAGTTGCTTGATGCTGTGTTTAAGACTGGCCGTGTCCTTGTTTCTGCTCTTATGTCCTTGGCTGCACCTTAAAACAGGTGCGCTAATTGAAAGTAATATATTAACTATTCTTGCTTTTTAATGTATGAATTGCAGTGCACTGCAATGGCAAAGGTGTGAGGCTAAATTTGCTCCAGGCAGTGGAGAAGAAGAAACTACTGATCCTTATTAAGATGAAAATGATACTGGACCTGATTTAAAAGCTAGCGGCCCGTGTGCAATTTCTAATAAATTGTTTTTAAGACAAATTAATTTGATTTAAAAGGGTTTTTTTTTTGTTTGTTTTGCTTGTTTTTGTGTGTCTGTGTGTGTTCAGTGGCATGACCGTCCACACTCCGTGCCAGCTGGTAGCGTTACTCCACAGTTTCGCCAGGAAAAATTAACAAGAAGAAGAAGAACTGGGAGGACTCCGAACACCGGCTTCATCAGTGTGACACACAGCTGGCGGTAGTAATGACAGACACATAGCTGTGAGTTATTGTGCTCTCAGTGTCATGACTAAATGTCGTTTGGACTACAGTTAGAGACGATAAGCAAGCTAATAACAGCTCGGAGGACTCGCTCGTCTCCCTGGAGTAGCCTCGGTTACTAACAAGTGGACTGTGTACAGTGTTTGGACTTGACAGCTGCCTGCCTGGGGAAGGTAATGTTAAAAACTAACAACAACAGCCGACTATTTTATCTCTAGACCCTCTGAAATGTAGTCTAATAGTTATAAGTTTATAAGGTAATAATTATAACTGCTTACACTATTTGTTCTTTGTCTGCCTACAGTATTTATCACACATTTTAGCTGTATGTCGGTATTTTTTTTTACTACTATTGCCTGAATCAGTGCCTAATGTAGCAGATCCAAAGCAATTCCTCTTTCTAAGTATACTATAAAATACCTCGTAAAGATGGGATGTCTTTGTTAGGATTTGCTGCTATAATTTTAAAATGATTTCTCTCTCCTAGCTGCAGTCATGGTGTTTATGCAGAGCTACTGTGATGCAAATTCCTCCATCTCCATAACCTGGGTGGATGAAGGCATCGCCCCCTGCTTCTACTTCACACTGGTCCCCACCATCCTGCTCTCCCTCTCCTTCCTCCTTGGCACCATCCACTGCATATGCTACCAAAAGTATGGCACGCAAATGGAACGCAAGTTCATTCCTCGCGCCCGCCTCTATGGTTTTCAGCAGGTCCTCCACGTCTTTCTGATCATCCAGTTTCTGGGTGGAATCATTTGGAGAGCCGCGAGTGCAGATGAGCTTCCAGGGTATGTGGTGCTGTATGGCTGCTTTTCCATCCTGGGATGGGCCTGGGCTATGGCTCTACTCAGGGTGGAGAGGCGCAGGGTCCTGGTGTCGGATCGGACAAGAGGACACAGTGCCGTCCTGCTGCTGTTCTGGGCTGTAGCTTTCTGTGCTGAGAACCTGGCTTTTATCTCCTGGTACAGCCCTCAGTGGTGGTGGGGCCTGGAGAACAAACCACAACAGGTGAACGCTCACATAAGATATTCTTTTAACTATCGTGTTGCAGGAACCTAACAAAGAGTTGAAGACTACTTTCAAAATGTGCGTGCTTACACTTGTATTTACCTTGTATTATGCAGTTTGTCTCCATTCCTACCCATTTAGGGTTAACGGTACAGTGATTTAATACTATTTAATAGAAAAAAAATTGTATTTATAAATATACATTGATTATTGTGTAATTGAATTTTTTATTTAGCGTTAAGATAAGTTGATGGGACAGTGTGTTTGCAGCATATTAATAAAGCTCTTTGGTGTGTGATTAAATAGTCTTTATGAGCCAAAGGTTAGTTATATATTAAAAATGAGTCTGCTTTTAGCGCCACTCCTCAGAACAGTACAGTCAGGCTCATGTATCAAGTATCCGCTCAGTAAACAAAGGAAAACAAAGTGCCATGGAAGATAAGCATGCCTGAGCCTTTTCTGCTGAGTCACTGTTCAGTCTGACTTTCAGGTCCTAAGCCCTGAGCTGTTAACCAATCAAATCAGAAGACACTACTCCCACACTGAGTCACAAGTTTTAAGTGTAGCTTTAAGGTTGCGTAATTGTAAGCATGATTTAAATTAGTTTTTAATTTAAAGTGCTTTCACTGTCCCATATTGCTTTGCAAAATGTTATTGTATTGCATCCTTCATCCCATAAAGTCAACATTATGAAAGTGTAATTTTAATAGTAAATGATATTATAATAGTAAACTACCTAGATGTGTGGTAACTGTTCAATAAAACACTTAACAGTCTTCAGCATATTCACATTACTGTGTTATGAGCATTGTGTTAAACACTGTTTTGTATCCATGCTGATGTGTGTTTAAATGTCTATGAAAACTTCAGGTGCAGTTGTTCCTGTGGATGATGCGCTACATTAGCACTGGGCTGCTCTTCTTCATTGGTCTCAAAGCTCCAGGCTTGCCGAGAAGACCTTACATGCTACTGATAAATGAAGATGAGCGTGACGTAGAAAATGGTGGACAGGTAGTGACAGGGCACTTCCAGCACTTCCACTGTATATTGAAACGCATGCGCAGCTTTACTTATATACTCTATTAACGCTGTTTTAATGGTTTTGTATCATTTTCTGGGTCAGAGCCTGTTGGGAAGATCAGAGGAGAACCAGTCCACCTGGAAGGGTTTTTGGAAGAAGATCCGTCTGCTTGTTCCCTACATGTGGCCGCAAGGCAACAAGTTTCTCCAGCTGCTGGTCCTCTTCTGTTTGGGGCTGCTGGGAGTGGAGAGGGCTGTTAATATCTTTGTACCTATTTACTCCAAGTATATTGGTGAGTGATGTGTCTTCTTCATCGTGCACTATAGACTCAAATGTTCAGTCATACACACTGATGGTACTGCAGTGACATTGCTGCAGTCAGATTAAAATCTCATAATGCTTTTTATTTATTCATTGATTTTTTTCATCACAGCTTGAAAGCCTCATTTTTTCTCATCTGTTTTCAGTGGATGAACTGACTGATGGCAGCAGCTGGCACATTTTAGCCGTTACAGTGTGTATTTATGTCCTGCTCAAGCTCCTGCAGGGCGGCGGAGCAGGTAGGACTTCCTGGATGCACAGTATAGACAGTGAACATTGTAGTCCCACAGAGAGCTGCACAATGAATTTCTGCCTCACATGCCACATCAACTACAGTTAAGGTTAAAAAATTCAAGGAATTACAAGTAACCCAGCACTTCTGTACTGATACTGTACTATGAGGACTTAAAGATAAGATCAAATGAGGCCTGATAATTCAAGACCTTGTTTTTAAGGAGAAGGGTTTTAAATCTAATTCCTGATTTAGCAGGGAGCCAGTTAAGAGAAGCTAATATGGTAGAAATCTGCTCTCTCTTTCTAGTCCCTGTCACTTGTCTTGCTGCAGCATTTTGGATCAACTGAAGGCTTTTCAGGGAGTTTTAAGAACAACCAGCCTAGAAGTAATAAATGCACAAACTAGTTTTTCAGCATCACTGTGAGACAGGTTGTGTCTAATGTTAGAGATATTGTGCAAATGCAAGAAAGCAGTTCTACATATTTGCTGAATATGTGCATTGAGGGAAGTATCCTGGACAAAAATGATTCCAAGATTCCTCACAGTGGTTAGACACCATGTTTCTAAGGTTTTTTAGGGCCAAGTATAATAACGCCAGTTTTATCTGAATTTACAAACAGAAAAAATTGAGGTCATCCAGGTCTTTATGTCTTTTAGACATTCCTTTAGTATAACTAATTTGTGTGTCATCAGGCTTCATTAATAGATAAATCTGGGTGTTATCTGCATAGCAGTGAAAATGCATGTTATGTCTTCTAATAAAATAACCTAAGGGAAGCAAGTATAATGTAAACAGATTTGGTCCTAGCAAATAACCCTGTGGAGCGCCATAATTAACCTTAGTTTGTGAAGAAGACTTCCCCTTAACGTGAACAAATTGTAGTCTGTTAGGCAGATATGATTCAAATCCCTGCAGTACAATGCCGTCATCTTCTCTTCTTCTCAGGTTCCTCTGGATTTGTCAGTAACATACGCACTTTCGTCTGGATCCGCGTGCAGCAGTACACCAATCGACTGGTTCAAGTCAATCTGTTTGGCCACCTGCACTCCCTCTCTCTGCGCTGGCATCTGAGCCGCAAAACTGGTGAAGTACTGAGAAGTATCAACCGTGGCACGTCTTCCGTTAACAACTTGGTCAGGTGAGATAGTAACGGTCAGGATCATAATAGTTATAAACAAATGAGAAACTCATAAACAAACCTGCTGACAAAATATACCAACCAACATGGTTTTTAACATAAATGCCCAAAACATTTATTGCCAACATAAATGGGGTTTTTTTTTTTATCATGCAATGTTATCCTCATGTTAGAATCTGAAGAAAAATTAAACTCCGTTATCTGTGTTTTTCCACAGCTACATAGTGTTCAGCATCTTTCCAACCATTGCTGATATTGTCATCGCCATCATCTACTTCATCACTTATTTCAATGCCTGGCTTGGCCTTATTATCTTCATCTGCATGACCTTCTACCTCAGTAAGTTATGCCTGTTGAACCTTTTAAACCTCAGCTAGCTTCACTTTGACCCAGTTTAATAATGAAAAATAAACTTCAAGTGTGCAAATCTTCTGTGTAGTTCCGCATGGCCTGAGGTAGATTTTTCAGATCCTCTTTGACTGTGTAGTAATTTCACATTAATGTGTTTGCCAGCTATGACGATCATCATCACTGAATGGAGAACCAAGTACAGACGAGAAATGAATCGGATGGATAACGCTGCCAAGGCCAAGGCTGTGGACTCCTTGTTAAACTTTGAGACGGTACATTAAATAATTTTGTGGTTCATAAAGTTTTGTTGTTGTTGTTTTTTTTATTCTTTCATCCTAAAATGCACCTAAATTACAGTTCGTCACTGTTTGTGCTTTTTATTCCCGTTGAAAAGGTAAAATACTACAATGCAGAGAACTATGAGGTCGGCCGGTTTGAGGGTGCAATCTTAAATTATCAGGTAAGTCAGGTCAGGCAGGTAAAGCACTACAAGCTTGCCACGCCTCCCCCTGCAGTTTTTTCTTTAGCTGAACCACTAGAAAATGTCTTTGTTTACTTTAACAGGAGTCAGAACAAACCTGCTCTGCTACTGTCTTTCTAGTTATTGCTACCTTTGAGATAGCTTTTAGCGTTAAGATGCTGAGTGGAAGCAAATTTAGTAGGTTGCCTCACACCAGGTGGCCAACCTAGAAAATATGAGTATTTATGTCAGGTTTGATTTTGAAACAAAGACAAAATGGAATAACTGGATGTTGGAATTCAGTGTTTTTTGTGTGATTTTGCTGTTTTGATTTTCCTGGGACAATATTTACACAATCCATAATATTCTGCTGCTGTTTCGCCAGTAGAGCAAACTGTTAGCTCACTGGGAAATTCTGGGCCCATAAAGCTCAGTGTACATGGACAACAGCCTGTATGTGTGTGCATGTCTACACAAAAGCAGATAAACATGGACTTTCCTTTTGTCATATTCATAAAGCTGTGCATACACATGGGCCTTTCTTTATGGATCCCAGTCATTGTGAAATTGTATGCATGTGCAAAAGCCTGATATCCATATCATCCGTCTCTTACCACAGTTTATATACAATTTAATCCTTTGCATGTAATGTGCTGACATCAGGGGTCCTTGAACATACTGATAAAAATCAGCAAAGCAGCAGCATAATTTCACCAAAACCTAAACTGACACTTGTTGCCTGATGTGGACAAGAGTGTTTTATTTAGTGGTCTCAGTTCTGGAGTCGTGTATTTAATGGTTCTCGACTTTTGTTAGCATCAGAGAATAAGACATTTTTGCAAAGATACCAGTAGTTGTATATTGAAAGGGTATGTACTGTGCCCATTTTTGAAGTCTTGACTCATGTTTGTGATTGTTTGTAGGCTTCAGAGTGGAGGGCGCAGGCATCTCTGGCCTTGCTCAATCAAACCCAGAATGTCGTCATTGGATTAGGACTTCTAGCAGGCTCCTTGCTCTGTGCATACTTTGTCACAGAGGGAAAGTTTCAGGTATTGACTTTGTAATAATAACACTATGCTTTTCCACATTTCCATAAGCCATTAGGTTGTTAGACGTTCATAATGAACATGCCCAAACTTTCAAATACTAGGATCATCATCTGTGCAAGTAAATCCTTAATATATCACTAATATGGTTATCTCAGACAGCCCCATCCACTTATTTGGGAGGGGCAGCCAATTAAAAGAAAGTTGTTTTAAAAGGCGGGGCAGAGAGCTGATTTGCTTATTTCAGAAAGTGGATGAACTTTATGTTTAACTGATACTCAGAACATTAAGAAATACAATGCTAGTTGGAATTGTCCAATTCAGTTTGACCATAAAAACAACTCTAACCTCAGGTTGGAGATTATGTTCTCTTCGGTACCTACATCATCCAAATGTACATCCCACTCAACTGGTTTGGAACATACTACAGGTAAGAAAATACAGTTAAGTCATTAGATTATAAATAGTTTGCTTTTTTAAAGATATTGCTTTTTTATGTATTTTAAGGAGGATAACACATAATATACTGTAAGCTATTTAACCAAACCTCTGTTTGACTCCTGTTCCTTTTGCCAACTGTTGGTTTCTCTCTTCTTTCCCTGCAGGATGATCCAGACTTCCTTTATTGACATGGAAAACATGTTCCAACTTTTCGAAGAAGATCAAGAGGTATGTTTATAAATGGGTAAATATTTGGAGCTGTGATATCAGTGTTTTTTTATGTGTTTTGAGTTTTTTGTGGTCTTTATATGTTGCCTGATGCAGGTGAAGGATGAAGTAAATGCAGGAAATCTTCTCTTTAAACTGGGGAAAGTGGAGTTTGAAAACGTTTACTTTAGCTACATAAATGGGTTGGTTTATTTTTGCGTTGATTTCTTTTGATAAAACTTCAGTCTCGATGTGTTCTTGCATAGCTCATTCTTAGATTTCTTTACTGCTTTGCAGCATGGAGATTCTCAGGGCTGTGTCCTTCACAGTTCTTCCAGGACAGACGGTTGCACTGGTGAGTCTGAGACAAGATTTTTACATTGAGCTGTTAAGGTGTTACTAACATTACGGACTATTAACATACCTTCAGGTTGGGCCGTCGGGATCTGGGAAAAGCACAATCATTCGACTGCTTTTCCGTTTCTATGATGTTCAGGGAGGCTGCATTCGCATTGATGGCCAGGATGTATCAAAGGTAAGAAGTTTGGCATCAGAGCTACTGTGTGAGGAATATTTGGAACTTCAAGACATTAACAAACAACCAGTAAAAGTAATAAACAGTAAAAGTCAAAAAAAGTCTTCTTGGCACAGTTTTGTATTTGTTCCAACATGTGTACACGAAGCAGAAGACTGATGCATTAAGTTTGCGGTTAATTCCACCCTTATAAAGGTCATGGTGTTTGTAATTAGTCTCATCTGTATGTGAAATGATGTCACCAACCATTGTAAAGACATCTTACAATGCTCTTACTAAGCAATATAAGCAGAAGTCATAAAGTCTTGTCTTTAATATTACTGTAACTGCATGCTTATATATACATATGTATATGTGTGTATATATATATATATATATATATATATATATATATATATATATATATATATATATATATATATATATATATATATATATATATACACACATACACAGAGTCTAAACTGCTTATTACTTTCTCTTCATCATCTTTCCTCAGGTGAAACAGGCATCTCTGCGATCTCATATCGGCGTGGTTCCCCAGGATACCGTGCTGTTCAACGACACCATCCGGGATAACATTCGCTATGGTTGCACCACTGCTAGTGACCAGGAGGTGGAGGAGGCTGCTGTCGCTGCTGATATCCATGATAAAATCATGACCTTCCCTGATGGTAATGGGCACATTAATCCCTCAGTTTATTCAGCATTGTGACTTCAAAGATTTGTTTCATACTGTTGAAAACATTGTGGGTGTTTCTATGTATCTATGTTTATACCATTTACATGCATGTTTCTGAACAAAGCTGTATTTTTACAATGCCCTGAAGTTTAGTTGGGAAATGAAACAAAAATTATGACAATGATTATCACAGAGTACCAGCAGTGTCTTCTATATTGGAGTTCCTCAGAGTTCTGTGCTGAGACCATTTATATTTACATTATACATACATTATTCTCTCAAATACAAGGTCTTGAATAATCAGGCCCCATCTTATCTGAAAGTCCTCATAGTACCACATGTCCTCAGTAGAGCGCTTCACTCTCAGACTGCGGGCTTACTTGTGATTCTTATAGTAGTGGAAAGTAGAATGGGAGGCAGAGCCTTCAATTTTCAGGCCCCTCTTATGCTTCTTCTTTACTCACCTATTTTAACAGTGTGTCTTTTGTTCTGTCTCCCTCTCCTCACCCCCAACGGATTGCGGCCAATCCTGCCAGAAGTTTCTTATTTTTGAATAAGAAACTTCTGGCAGTTGCTAAGTCCATGCTTGTAGGGGATTTGATGTGATTGTTGGGGTTTTCTCACTGTCATTGTATGGTCTTTAGCCTACAATATAAAGTGCCTTTGAGGCGACTGTTGTGTTTTAATATATTGCAAGAAGTTTTTTCAGCCTCTTCCTGTGTTTCTGTCGGGCAGGTTATGATACCCAGGTGGGGGAAAGAGGACTGAAGCTGAGTGGAGGAGAGAAGCAGAGGGTGGCTATCGCCAGAACTATCCTCAAAGCACCACAAATCATCCTGCTGGATGAGGTATCCGACTGAACTGTCATCTCACGTGTAAACTTATTGCTGTTAGTTGCAGTTTTCTAATATTATCTCTCTGTAGGCCACATCTGCCCTGGACACACAGACAGAGCGCAACATCCAGGCCTCTCTGGCCAAAGTCTGTGCCAATCGTACTACAGTGGTTGTAGCTCACAGGTAAATAAATTCATGTACCTTCAGTTTTTTTTTTTCAATTCAGTTATCTCTTCTCATTTTTTTCACTGGTGAGTTGTGGGTCCGTTATTGCACTGTAATAGGCTGTCTACCATCATCGGAGCAGACCAGATCCTGGTTGTCAATGAAGGGCGGATTGCTGAGCGGGGACGGTAAGTGTGCCTTATTGTTTTGAATGAAACTCCTGTCAACAACATCCAGTAACATACAATCTTTCTCATAATGGACTTTACTTCCTGTTCAAACAGTCAAGGTGTGCTAGTTTTTCACAGGACTTAACACTGAGTCCTGAGTAATCTTTGTGTTTCACATTAGCACATCCCCATGTTCACTGAACAGTTAGTAAATAACAACATTTTCTCCATCCCAGACATGAAGAATTGCTACAAAAAGGAGGTTTATATGCAAACATGTGGACGAAGCAACAACAGGCTCAGGACTCAGATTCATCATCAGACACCGAAATCAAATATCGCAAGTCTGAGAAACTGCAGCCACCATCCTCAGGACACCACGGGCACTGAATGAATTTGCTTTAAGAAAAAAAACTGTTAGCACTTTTATTCTTTGTTGTGATTGTGAAAAGGTTATGTTTGATTTAAACATTCAGCAAGGTGGAAGTGATATTTTTGATAGATTTTGCAAAGTGAGGGACAAATGATTTGACATTTTAAAAACCAAATCAAACTGCTAAACAGGAGCTTGAATCATTCCTTGCTTTGAGATTGTTTTCTATTTAGTTTTTGTTTTGTTTTTTTAGTTTAATCCTCCTAAGCCTACAAATCACCTCCAATTACTTGACATTCCTCATATTTATTTTTATACTTACCTTCATTTATTTTATTTTATTTTACTTTACTTCGTATTTTCTTTTTTCTTTTTCACAGTTTTAAAAGAGGACCTATTGTGCTTTTTCTTTCATGGATATACTATTTGTGGATGCTCATGTAAAGACAGCCAAAGATTAACGTATACAGGAGACCAAAAGCACAGGCTTCAGACTGCTCAGCTCAGTTTGAGACTTTTTTTTTTACTCATGGCTCTATGATGCCAGTTTCATGAAAATCACCTTACTAATTTTTATTTATTTTTAATGAAAAACTACAGTGATCATATAGATCTGCCTCAACTCTGGAGCAACAATATGACCTGAGGCATAAGAAAGGGAACTCAGCCTTGACACTACATCTTAGTGCACTGAGATACTAATGAAACCTTGTGAATGATTTGTGGGTAAGAATAGATTTGTATGCATGCCATCAGGGATTTAGTTTTTTTTGTTATTTAAGTTTTTGTTTGCTGAATTTGTGTTGTTCTTTAAAGTGACACTAGTCTTTTAGAAAAGCGTATTTGCACATTGAGGCTTTAGGTCATCAGCTATGCAGAAGATAAAGCAGGATAGAAGAGCTGGTAATGCATTGATGTACATCTCCATTTATTAAGGAAATAAAACATCGGGCATTTATCGCCAGTGTTTCCTGTGACACTGATTAAAAATAAATATTTTATTTTCTTTAATGATGACATAGCAATAGCATTATTTATATGTGCCCGTGCTGAATTAACGAGTGAAAATATCTGAATGAAGACGTCTTAAAATCAAATGTCTATGCAGTAACAGATGTTTAATTATTAAGTAAGAACAGCCATACACTTCTAAGTAAGTTAATGTGCTGTCTTGTAGCTACCTCACGAAGTATGTTGTTCATAGTTATAGTTTTGTGGAAATATTTCATATTCATATTACATTTGTGTACACATGAGCAATAAATGATATGTTTTCCACTTTTTTGCTTTTCAATTAAAACAATTTCCTGTCCAGTTTAGATTCTTTAAAAAAAAAAAATTAAGGTGGTAGGATATCACATGACTGATAGATTCAGGAAATTATTATTTTACTTAGTTATGCTCTTGTGGACTGGACTGTGTGTTATAATGAATTAACTGAGTTTTATATCCTTGGTAAGTCATGCCATACCATGTGAATGTATTGCTATTAGTGATGGCTTGATGTCAGTGAATTCTGCTCAGTTACAACAACAACAATTCAGGTTTCTGAGGCTGTGGTTTCATCGAAGGGTTAAATAGGCCATATATACTAAAAAAAATACTTTTTGACCTGAATTTAACTTTCGTGTAACAGCGGCAGACTGCGCCCCCTGGAGTCCCAGCATCTGTATGTGCCCGGAAAGAGAGGGAAACAGCTGGAGGTTTCAGCTGTCACCGTCTGTGTCCCTCCGTCAGGGCGTCGCAAGCTTTACCAAACAGGAGGGAGCCAGGCCAAGTTGTCATTTTCTCATTATTTGGCGGACTAATGTTTAATCTGTCGTAGATATGGATTTCGACGCTTTATTTAACGAGAATACATTTCAGTTCTCGGATTTCCAAGAGTTCACGGTAAGTTGTTGAGCTAACACCACGCTAGCTAAGACTAGGCAATTTAGCTAGCATTAGCTGACTTATGCGAGTAAACTTTGAAGCTCCTGTCCCAAAATATTGGCCGAGTTGGTGGAGACAGATGCTTTACTCTCCTGTGTGATACGTGTTCATCTTTACAAATAGTCTTACCATGTGTAAATCTTAAAAACCTTAAGGTATGCAAACGTCCGTGGATAGCATAATGCTAGTGGTAGCTGTTATTTTAGACTTCCGCCGACGAGCTACGGGCCAGCCCAAGCCTAGCAGCAGTTGTGGTAAACAGGAGCTACTCTCTGCTGTTAGCATGTTAGCATTGGTTTAAATATGCTAAGCTTGTTTTTTGTTTTTTGCATTATTTTTAATTGTTTTGTGTTTTTGTTGGTATCGCCTACCTTAAGAAAAAAAATCGACTTTCAGCCCAACTTAAGTTCACCCAACAGTTTCCATAATAGTCAAACTAATATAGCTAATTTGGGATTTTGTGTTTCGTATAGTTTCTTCCTGGACACCAGAAATTGACCGAAAGAGTGAGAAAGCGATTATATTATGGCCTGGACAATGATGTTGCTTTAGATGCCCTTTCCTGCCCTGTTACAGGTAAGCAAAGCGTCAACTGTCACTTAAAGCTTTATATGTATAATTAATTTGGCTAAAGTTTTTGGCTCTGCTTCAGAAGTAATCTGCTCCGGATGAACTCTTCTTTCTGACTTGTTATAAGACAGTTTAATGTTGTTGTTAATAGAATTTTGTTTGTATATTGAGCAATGGCTTTTTTTTAATGATCAGAGCCACTGATAAAAGAGGGTTCGAAAAATCACACTTGGAGCCCACTTTCTTTTTTCTGCTTTCAGATATTGCTGTTGAAATCTTCCAAAAGTCTGCCCCAAGCCCAATACGAAAGCTTCAGAAGAAGTATGCTGCCCATGTTGCCAGGTTTGTGCTGTACTAAGTAAACGTAGACAGATATTATTCATTCTTACGGAGATGGGTTATTGCACTTTGAATCATGTGCCTAAAACAATTTGTTTTTGTTTCAGGGAGGCCTGCATTTCTCCGTGTGCCATGATGCTGGCTCTTGTTTACATAGAAAGGCTTAGACATAGAAACCCTGAATACCTCCAAAAGATCTCCTCCTCTGACCTCTTCCTGATCTCCATGGTATGTTTTTAGGGTTCAGACGTCATTCTAAGTGAGATTTTGTTATGATTTATTATTTGTTTTAAGCCAGCATAATGTCGAGATAGTGCCATGAAATACTGTAAATTTTTATTCATGATTTAGATGGTAGCCAGCAAGTACCTGTATGATGAAGGTGAAGAAGAGGAGGTTTTCAATGATGAATGGGGAGCAGCTGGGAAGTTGGATGTCAAGACTGTCAACAACCTGGAGATGAACTTCTTGAACGCCATTGTAAGTAATTGTGTGTGTGTAAATAAGGTGTACCTGCGTGAGCATTTGCTTCAAATGATGTGTCATATCTTCAAGGAGTGGAGCCTCTTCGCTGACCCGAATGACTTCTTTGATTTACTAAGTCAACTGGAGACCAGGTTTGTTGTAACTCAACACTAAAATGCAGCATTTACAAGAATTTACATTTAGCCCACAAAACACAACAGAATTGATTAAAGCCTTTCATTTCAAATATATCTGTGTGTGATGTGTATTTCCAGCATTGCGGAGCGGCAGGGGATGAAACGCGGCTGGTTCACCTACACTGACCTCTGCGTGCTGCTTGAGCACTCTGTGTGGAGTCAAGCCCTCACAGCCATCTACCAGCACTTTACTAAGGTAGGAAGAGGACACATATTTTTAGAACGTTAATATTTAGCCTTTATATTTAAACCTTTTTTTATTGATCCATTTTATACTTTTACAACCAACCAAAGTGCACAAAGTATTAAAGGAGACCTTTTATGCCCATTTCCAGTTCCATATTTTCTCCTCCTCGAAGGGAAGGAAGTACGTAATAGGATCAGTTTGTTTGTTTGTTTGTTTGTCTGTCCTAGTTGTTTTTTTCCCCCCAAGGTCAACTTTGATTTGGGGGAAAAAACAGCTCAGAGAAACCATATTGAGTAATGCATCATATTAAAGGGCATGGAGAGAGCTCTTTAACACACATTTTATTTTTTCAATACAACGCCCTGCGATGTCAAAATGATCCCATAACAGGCTGACGTATTACAATAAAAATGTCATAAAACATCAGCGTTTTAGTATAGCCCTTGCTCTTTAGAGGGCAAAAGCTATTCGGATATTTTTTACCTTCTTATGGGCCATCATGTGGGCACTCAGTCAATTTCCTGGTTGAAATAAGCCATCAGTTTGCTGTCCCTTAAATCCACCTTTTGTCTGATTGGCTGCGCCTCTCAAACATATGGTTTGAAGAAAAGGTTGGTGGGGCTTCGTTGAGCTGTGTGTCTGAGCTGACAAATATCTTTCTTTGCCATCGTAGACATCCAAGAGTACCGTCTCTTTTGGTTCATAGTGATTATTATACATAGGTTGACCTCATTATTTAAACTTTGAGCCTATATAATATCAGCGTTCTTCATTGTAGTAGTGTATATGTGACAGAAAACATAATGGGTTTCCCTTTAAGCCAATAATGCAGTTCTTCGTTTCATCATAAGACTTTTTCAATTCCTTTTCAGGTATCCTGTATGCTTGGCCTGGTCTATCTAACCAGTGTGGCTGGCCTTATTGCCACCAGTGCTGTGATTCACCAGCTCAGTCTCTCTAGAGGAGGCCAGTCTCTTCTTCCACCAGATGAGATCAGCCTGACCCACTTTTTGGCTTCCAACCTGAGTCCAGAAACCTCTTCCTCAGCCCGCCGCCTCCCTTGTTGTGTTCTGGCCAACAAGAGTGTTAACCGTCAGACTGGCTCACCTGGAAGCAGGCAACACCACAGTCAAAGGCCTCGATCGTCTTCCGCACAAACATCTGTATTGTGTCTCTGGGGTTCCCTGCTTGCCTCGATGGGTCATATACATCCTGAAACGAAACCTGATGTGGAAGCCTCCCAGACCTGGTCTCCTGTGTCCTTCATCTGTCCTGGCTGTCTCGCAACACTCCCTCCTCTTGCTTGCGGGCTTCGAAACACCTCATCAGTCCTCCCTCACGGCCCCTTTGAAAACCATCAGCCTCATTCATCGTGGTTCTCCTCCAGCCTCCTCGGTCCTGCCAAGCCAAGTGTGGACTCTCATCTAGATATTTTTCCTCCTGCACAGCTGAGACCTTGCCACCCAGAGTCTATGCTGCCAGTTGACAAAGTCCAAGCTTTGCTCATGCCTGGCTAGAAATGGCAGAGCTTTTCATCCTGTAGTAATGGAGTCTGGAAATGAAACCTGCATTGTTGCTGTCACTCATCTACTCTTTGTTTACATTTCCAGATCTAGAATACAGGAGAAAAGACGAGAGGAGTTGGGCACTTTTCCAAGAGGTTCACAGGGAGGAAATTTCTATATAGTTAAATACTGCAGAGGAAATTTGATTCAATTCAAATACCACAATGCTTGATTAATCACAAGCATTGTAAAGTTTAGTTCATTTAATTCTCTGCAGCAACTAAATTCACATTATCACCCTTCTGTTTTAAGAGTTCGCCACTGTCGCTTGCTGTTGTAGGGCTTTTGAATTGAATGTGTTCCGAGGTGCTGCGTCACAGCGGTAATTTTTAAAGTTGACATGAACCACTATATGTATAAAGGCTAATTTACACGATGGAGTCCTGCTCTCAAAAACCGACATAGATGTAATCCTGTCTGTTAAGCTGGATTTAAGAATTAAGTGAAGTTAAAAGTTTATAAAACATGTTTAGCACCATCTTGTGTCAATAAAGACCGTGACATCGCTGGGTTGGTTGGTTGGTTGGTTGGTTGCAGTAAAAAAGACTTAAATTAGTTTATGTTAGTTGACTAATAACTGAAGCAATAACTCAGGGGAAAACAGGGTCACTAAAACTAAAAATCAGTCTAGGGGGTTGCTTTTGTGCTGCCACTGGCTGCAACAATGAATTTTATGCTAACAAATCGACTTCTCTGTCACTCTCTGTCTCTTAAGCAGTAAGTGGTTTTAGGTAGTTTGGCTAGCTGCACTCAAACAGGAAACTCCACCTGTTAGCCGTTATGTTTCAGTTTCTGATGCATTTTATAAATGAGAACAGTGTGGAGGAGAGCCTGTTTGAATCACCAGACCGACAAGCTGGAGTCCAACACTACAGCTTTTTCTCACTATGCCGCCCAATCAGCTGACAAAGCAGATGTTTGCAAGATGTGATCAGCGCTGTTTTATCTAATAAAATATCCTGTCTTTTCCCAAGCACAACTAAACAGTTTATATCACAGGATACATCCACATTACAATCTCACTTACTTTTCCTCACTTGTAAGATTTTAAAAAATGTATAGAATAACGCTGATCACATCAGCTGATTGTGCCGCTCGGTACACACGACCAGACGAGGAAAAATCAGAGTTTCTGACTTCAGGTCGTCGGTCTGCTGAAACACCCTCCAACTGACTCAAACAGTCTGTCCACCACACAATTCTCGTTTATAAAGAGCTTTAAAAACCTGCCCTTACAGCTAACGGGTGGATTTTCCCATTCGGTGCAGCTAGCCAAACAACAAAGACCCATTTACTTCTTAAGAGATGGCGAGTTAAGTAGACAGTATATCCTCATTTCTAACATAAATCTCATTGTTGCAGCCAGGGGCAGCACAAAAGTGATCCCCTTAAACTGATTTTTAGTCTAAGTGTCCTTATTTTCCCCTGAGTTACTGTTTCTGTTACCAGTCAGCTTACATGAACTACAGTGACATAACGTTCTGTACTCACACAAGATGGCGCTAAACATATTCTAAAAACTTTAAATTTAGCCACTTTTTTTTTAAAGCCAGTTTCACAGACAGAGTCACATCTACATCAGTTTTTGAGAACAGGACTTAATGGTGTAAATTAGCCTTTATACATGTAGTGTTTCATGTCCACGTTAAGCTGTTCACATTTGGCAGGTTAATGAATGTGTGTGGTGGTTACCAAGCATATATGAAAGTTGAAAGTTTCACGGTAAGTTGTTTTATTTTTTTAATGAAGAAGGGACTTAAACCAGGCTAAATTTTCTTATTCATATTCGTTTTGTGTAACCATGTACCTTTCTTTGATGCAGCTTGAGGATTGCAATAGACATTGGTCATTCACATACACAATACTGTTGGCACTGATAGCTAGTTATAAAATCCAATTGTCTTCTAGGCTTGAGAGGGTTCCACATCATGGAAGAGAAATGGTTGGACACAGGAGACCAGACAGTTGAAACTGTCTTTATGTCTTGGCGTTATTGTCACATGCCACACCGTTTCCACATATTCTGGTAATGGTGGCTGATTTTTGTCGTTTTTTCTGTTTTACCAGATGTGATGTGGCAACAAAATATAATCCTTACGTCACTTTCCTATAACAGGGTCTTAGCCAGATGTTCCCCAGGTGGAACACCTGTGTAAAGGATGCGTTCCTGTGATTTCATGCAGTCTTTTTTTGTTGTTGTTTTTGCATGTAATGTCTTAAAGGAAAACATCAACCTTCCTTTGTTGCGGGAGATTTGCACTTTTTGGCTCCATTTTCATTGATGTAGAACATCATCTTGCATTGTTACTGCATTATTGTCATGTTTTCAGCACCAGAAGGGGAAATGGTTATTTTTATCTACACCGCTACAAATCTATATTTACTTTGTAATTGAACCTTTAACAAATTGATCTGAATTTTGAATTTGATACACTTTGGATCGTGAACCCCTTAAATTTTGTACATGGTATAAAATGCAAATATTGTAAAATGTGTAGCAAAAAAAAGAATAAAGACCGCATTTGTTTGAGATACTTTGTATATAATTCTGTGTCAACATACAATGAAGCCAAGCTGAATTTCAGTAAATGTGAAACAGTATGTTTGTTGTATGTTTGAATTTTTAACCTTTAAATGAGAGAAAACAGACTAAACCACTTCTGACTAATGTCCCAAGCATTAAATAAGGGCACCAAACTCAAGGATTTAACAAATGTTGTATCTAGACATAACAGACAACTTGAGGCACTTTGTTAGTAGCAGCCTACTGCAAAAACACATTATTTATTCCCATTTCTTCTTACAGGTATTAAATGGTATTTTGGGGTAATTCCCAAAGAGCTGTTACCGGAGATATCTTGGCATTGGGTGCAGTGTATCCTTAAAAACTTGAGGAAACTTGACAAGTGAAAGGGAACAAATTACCAAATTTGATTTTTCAATTATTTATTTAGTTATTTTTTGTTCAAATCATCCTCAGTATGTATGGAGGAGGTCAGGAAAGAGGTATAACAGTATCTATAGCTATGTGCAAAACACTCTGTCATGATTTGGGGCTGCGTTACAGCCAGTGGTGTTGGATATCTGGTCAAAATTGATGGATCATATTTTAATCCACCGTGCAATACCATCTGAAAAGTGTCTGATTGGCAGTGGGTTCATTTATCACAAACACACTGCCAATGCTGTAAAAGCGTGCCTCAGTAGGAAAACACACATGGATAAATTCGCCTACCCAGACCTCGGACCTCAACATTATTGAAGCAGTGTGGGATCATGTTGCCAGAGAAAAGGCAGAAACATCCAAAGAAGAGCTTTGAATGTCCTTCAAGAAGCCTGGTGAACTATTCCTGAAGAATACATAAAGACATGACAAGAAAGCTGCCTAAGAGAGTTCAGACTGTGATGAAGAATAAAGATGGTCAAAATATTGACCAAATATTGACTTTCAAGCTTGTTAGAATTGTACAAACTATTTTTGCCTTATATTCTGTATTTCCATATATATATGTATGTTTGTATATCACATTTTCCTGGCAAAATATGAAGAAATGAGGGAGAAATTATGGGATTGCACTAAGTGATCCCATAAGACTTGAAAAGCTAATGCATGTTTTTAAGGGCCATGACAAGCCTTATGTTTTGGATGAGCATTTTTACAGAGGGGGAAAACAGATGTCTGGTTTTGGTAGAATATGGGATGTCCCTCCCCCCTGACTCTATGCCAAGCTTCTCTTACCCCTCCCCTACACTCCTGGCTTGACACATACCATTTGAGAACTCCTAATATAGACCCAGCTGCTTTGTAGAAAAGGCTAACAAACGGTCTGAGTTTGCTGCTTTGAAAACCACTTTTTCATGGACACAAGACAGAGTTATGGAGCCTCGTTCACAGGTGAAATGTATATGATTGGGGGTGTCTGGGAGGTTGATAATATTGTTGAAACCAAGGAAATAAGTAGCCATGGGGATTTTGTTGACAGTGATATATGTTATAGGTGTCATTCCCAGAAAAGAAGCAGGAAATACAGAGTCAAGGTACAATGCCTGGCAGATGTCTGCATTTGGATCTGTGCCTGGAAATGTGCATATGTGTATTTGCATTTGTTGGCTTTGTGCTGTTAGCACTTTCCTTCGTTTTGTTGCTGTGTGTGTGTGTGCATGAATATGTCTTCGTCTATAACTGCTGAACCCTGTTCAAACAGTGTGTTGTGACCAGCTGGTGTATTTTCTCCTAGAGGCTGATGCCACAGTCTACATGAAATTCATGAAAAGTCACCGCTGTTATGATGCCATTCCAACCAGCTGTAAACTGGTCATATTTGATACCACACTACAAGTGAGCCTGAAGCTTTTCCATGAGTTGTTGCACATCTAGACTTTCATATTGAATTGTCACAGAGTAGTGTTATTTACCTGTAAAACATCACTGACTGAAAAATCTTTAACCCCTAAGGTGAAAAAAGCCTTTTATGCACTGGTGGCAAATGGCTTGAGGGCTGCACCACTATGGGACAGCAAGCTGCAGAGATTTGTGGGTAAGATGACGAATTAATGGGACAGATATGGTAGACTGGGCTCGCTTACTTGTAATAATGGGAATGCGAATCCTCCTCTACCACAGGTATGCTGACTATTACAGATTTCATCAACATCCTTCACTGCTATTACAAGTCCCCCATGGTGAGCACTAAATTCCCGCAGTTTGAAGCCACTCAGGTTGGACACCCCTACTGTAGAGTTAAACAAAGGACTGGGGGCCACAATCAGCCCAGGAAAAACCCCAATCCGGCCCACTCGACGTTTTAGAAACATGTGAAAGAAGGCATACATTTCTGACTTTTAACTTTCGTAAATTTTACAACTTGTCCTACTGATAAAGACCTCCCGCACAGCCATTCATACTACACCCATGTAACAGATAAACTATTAAATGACAGAAAAGTTCCTATTTTCTTGCTAGCAACTATAAAAATACCTGTCTTTTATTTTTTGTTTTTTTAAGGTTCAGATGTATGAGCTTGAGAGCCACAAGATAGAAACATGGAGAGGTGATTCCCTTCGAAGTAAATATGCAAGCAGGAATTAATGGCATTATCTGTGCCCAGAGGTCTATGAAATTCATCTGAGCCGTTTCTCTCCTCTTCTGTTTAGATGTTTATTTGCAGTATTCCAATAACTTCCTCATTAGTATCTCTCCAGAGGCCAGGTGAGTGGACACAACGCTCTGAGGCACCTCTGTTTCAAATTCCAGTTGGCACACATTCCTCTTCTTATCTCTTCTCCATCCAGCCTCTTCGAAGCCATCTATTCCTTACTCAGATACAAAATCCACAGGCTGCCCGTAATCGATCCAGAGTCTGGGAATGTCCTGCACATTCTGACCCACAAAAGAATCCTCAAGTTCCTCCATATATTTGTGAGCAAAAGCTTTAGTTATGATGTTTTTTGTAGCCTTGAGTACCATGATGCTCTTGTTTTTCAAATATGGGTGTTTGGATTCTTTTAGGGGAAAAAACTTCCCAAGCCTGCATTCACAAAGAGGCCGATCCAGGAACTTGGGATAGGAACTTTCAGGAACATCGCCACTGTCCAGCAAACAGCATCGCTTTATGATGCCCTCTCTATATTTGTGGAGAGGCGGGTGTCTGCGCTGCCAGTGGTGGATGAACAAGGTACATTATACGAGTAGCTCTGCACGATTCACTGGTCACAATAATGCTTATCTGCCTTATATTGAGATGGCGCCATTGTCATCAGTGCTGCCTCACAGCCAGAAGGTCTTGGGTTTGAAGTGAGCAGTCAGCCAGGGGCATTTCTGTGTGGAGTTTGCATGCTTTCCCTGTGCTTCCCACAATCCAAAGATAGATTGATGCTTCTGATTGCCTGCCCCTTGTAAACAATAGCTTGAACAGCAGGTGGGTAGGTCCTCAGGGATATCCACTGTATACAATGTCATACAGAGCCAAGTGAAGAAAAACCTACCGGAAAGAATAATTTACGCCAGTCTGAAGCCTGAGCTTTTGGCTCACAATGATCACTTGTATATATACTTGTCAAGGCTGGCTGTGTGTTGGACCCAAATGGAGGACTTGGAAACTAAGTTTACTCTAAGAGACAGCTTTATTGCAGAACTTAAATTGAGTACAAAATAATCCAGATCAAAACCAACCACTACAAACCTTCAAGGAAGTCTGCAAGGGAGGAGACAACGAACAGCAGCAGGAAACAGAGGACTTAAATACACACCAGGTAATTAGGGAGATGGGGAAACACCAGGGAAGACAGCCGCAACAAACCAGGATAACAAAGCAGGGGAATTAAAACAATACGAAGCACACAAAACACTATCAAAATAAACGCGCGCACACACACAGAGACCCATAGGAACTTGACAAAGAGACAGAAGATAAACAAACATGGAGATAAGGTAGAAGGAACAAAATGGAAATACAAAAGAGGAAATCCGAAAGCCAGGGAGACAGAACACAGAGTGACAAGGCAGACCCGGGGACATGCCGGAGAAACAGGAAGGGAGCACAAAGCATGATAACGAAACATTATGTAACCTAGAAGAACAAGAATATAAACAGAGACTAAATAGATGGTATAATAATTTCCAAAGGAAAATATTGACTATACCAATATACAAAACAGCTCAATTAAAACATAAGTGATCACAAGAACACAAAGCCCTGGATCCAAGACCCAGGGACCATGACACCTCACCTCTCACCTCCTCATCTGACACTTTGGCCATGCTTTAATGTGTATCCACCACTGAAACAGTATACACATGACAGAAAAAACATAAAAATAAAGACTGTTAGACCTGTAACACGGTTATTACATTGTCAAACTATTTGTTTTCCCAGGCAAAGTTGTGGCACTCTACTCAAGATTTGATGTCATTGTAAGTACAAATCGAACATGACTATATTTAATACTCAGCTTATTTTCCTTAAGTATCAAAGCACTGTTCACACACACACTTTCCCAGATACCGTCTTTGATCCATTGCAGAACCTGGCAGCCCAGAAGACCTACAACAATCTGGACATGACAATGCAGGAGGCTGTTGAAAAGCGGATATGTTGCGTTGAGGGAGTTATTAAGTGCTATCCATACGAAACCTTGGAAATCATTTTAGACCGTATAGTTAAAGCTGAGGTAGACTTTTTTCAGCCTCTTTAAGATTTATCATGAAATTATGAGGTCAAAGGATAATAAAAGATAAGTCCTTTGTGCTTATCCCAGGTCCATCGGCTGGTCCTGGTGGACAGAGCTGATGTGGTGAAAGGCATCATCTCTCTGTCTGACCTGCTGCAGGCAATGGTCTTAACCCCTGCAGGTATTGATGCCCTCTTGTCCTAGCACCAGGGGAAAGAGGGTCCCCCTCCCCTCCTTTAGCACCTGTGTAGGCTTGAGTCCTGGCAGTGCACCCAGGCAGGTAGGCTCATGACCCTCTTTTGTGTTTGTGCTGTTTGACTGATGCTTTGTTTCATTTTCTTGAAACAAAGCATCAGTCACCACCATAAAGACTCCCAAGTTCATTTCTAAGTAGTGTGATTGCAAATTTTCTTTTTTGTTTTTTCAGAAATTGATATGTGACTGAAATGAGCGCTCATACCAGGAAGAAATAATCCCCAACGCTACTGCTGTTTATATGCTTTCTGAACCCTAATGCCCCCAATGCATCTGCGCAGCTCCACAACACAAAGCAGCATTTGATCAGCTTGATTAGTAAATGTTTACTGATTTTGATAACATTTCTCAATTAAATTTGTATTTAAGCTTGTTGTGTTGTCTTTTCAGTGCTTTGCCTCATAAAAACGTAATTATTTGGCCTTCAGTTTACTTCACAGATTTTCAGTGGCATTCAAGTCATTCCAGTTCTTGATACTTGAAAAAGCTTTGATAACTTTGTATATCCATCTCCTGCTTTGTGAGCATCAAAAGCTCTTTTTCTCAAGTCTAATGTCCTTTGTTTTTTTCACAAGTGACAGCACTTATTTAGTGCAAATACAATTCATTTGTTTTCTAAAGAAAACTAATATTAAACGAAAAAAAGCACGTGCGTGAGGAAATCTTGATTTAAAAAAAAAAAAACCCGTTAAATTTAATAGTTTCAAGTTGTATAAAATGTTGCACACCCATCAGTATCTCTAACCACACGGTGGTACTCTTTGGCTTTCTTTAACCCCGTCTTTTCTACACAGTAAACAAGGAAACACGTGACTCTATTTTTTTCTGTTCTATGACGGGCCGTATGATCCGCCCGCCCATCTGTGCACCCGTCTTTGCGACAGACTGGGATCGGAAGGGGAGCTACCTTCAAAATAAAATACACTCGCAGGTCACAGCCTGCACAGTCTGTACCCATACACACACACACACATACACACACACACAACATAATCAAGTTTTTTCTGTAATCGTTATAGAAAATAGAAATGTATCTGTATAACTTCAGGTATAAGTTGGCGTTTATTTATGTATTTATTTTTGCAGTTTTGCATTTTTCTATTCCGTTTAGATTAATTTAGCTATCAGAGTTTCACGGCATGTTTCAGTATCAGCTTTATTTTAATTATGTTATTATTATTAAAATATCTTATGGAGGTCTTCTCAGAAGCAAGGTCACTTTTGCTTTTACCATAAACTTAACAGAAAGACGTGACTGTGCTCGCTGCGCTTTATCGACCTACTTTATTTTGAACGTTTCAACCGGAAGCTTCATCGGTTTCACTCTGTCCTGCTTGACCCTCATCTTTCCATATACCCCGTGATCTCCAAAACAACATAACAAAGTGGGGGAAACATGGCGAGCGGAGAGGAGGCCAGAAGACGCCCCTCGGTTACCTCCTCTTCGGTCGGCCTAGAGGCCCTGTTCCCTGCGGGGACGTCGGAGCAGGTGTGCGGGGACGGAAACCCGGAGCTCGTTCGCCTGCGGGAGCGTCTTCAGGGTTGGCTATCGCAGTATGAACTCCTGCTGCTGTGGGTGCAGAGGCTGCTGGTCTGGGAGAGGCCGTTGTACAGCATCTTTGTCGCCCTGACACTGAACACATTATTCTGGTAAACGTCGAGTCTGCGTTTAATCACGCTTGTCTCTCACACTGATAAGGCTGCTTTGGAGTGTATTGTTAGCTAGCTGGCTAACGTCAGCAAGGGTATTACGAGTGAATGTCAAGATAAGTTAGCTAATCCCACGTCTTTAGCCTAATGCTAACGAAGGTTGCAAGCCAGTTTAAACTTCCTTTTCGGCACGGCATATGTTCCCTGCTGACTATAAGGAATTATATTATATAGATAAAATTTATTTTAAGGTGTCACACCTGTTAATACCGCAATTTAAGAGAAGACGTAAAGATGAGTGGCTCAGGCCTGGTTGACAAGCTGTTAGTCTGCTGTCTGATTACTTTCCCTTGGCTCATATTCAACCAGAGCAATAAAGCTTTAATAGATTCCCCGTATTTCAGTTTATATACGTCTGTGTGTGTTTCTGCAGGATCCTGTCCTCCACCTCCTTGCGGCCTCTGTTTCTGATAAGCGTGTCCCTGCTGGGGCTCATGCTGCTGGAGAGATGGAAGCCTAAGTTGCCCATCATTACTGGTAAGGTCTCAAAGTAATCACAATGATGCCTTCCTCTAATAGTTCGCGTAATGTTGTCTATCAGGTATTGCTGACAAAGCTAAAATTTTGTTCAAGTTGAGGTTGTTCCTCCACTCACACACATCGTGCGATTTCTGGTATTATATTAACTGAGTAGTCAAACATCCACAAAATATGTTACAAGGCTGAAAAAAAAGCACTTTTCCGTTAATATTCAATGTGCGAATCATAAAAATCTGAAAAAGTTATGATGCTGTTTGAAAGTGCAAACCAAAACTGCATGCAGTGATTTGCAAATCTGATAAAGTCAAATTTAATTCACAGTAGAACGTAGAAAAAATATGTTTAAGAAAAATATGAGCTCCTTTTGAGTTTGATGGCAGCGACGCGTCTCACAACTGTTGGGACGGGAAGGAAAAGGCTTTAAAAGGAAGCGGTCCTTAAAAAGAAACAGCTGGAGGAACTTTTTGCAACTTGCTGCATTCTGTTTATATTTTACACAGCGGCCCAACTTTTTGTGGAACTGGGGTCATAGGAGAAAAAAAAAGATGTTTCGACAAATTCTGTGCTAATTGTGGATTGTTTTTTTTTTTTTGTCTCTTCTACAGTTCAACATGTAGACGCTCCTCCTGCACAAAGGTTTGTAGTGTAATAAGTTGATTTTGTTTTCTTAAGCAGTGCTTTTTCCTGCGTTAAATTATTGTAAAAGTCATCCATTAAAGTCTGTCCATGTCGGCTGTTATGACCCGTTTGTCACACAACACTCTGTCATTATAATTAATTTCAGGCTCCCTGCCTCATTTAGTGTGTTGTGTTTGTGTTCACTTGTGTGCATCTGTCTCCCTAAATCGTCATTATGCAAACATGAAATCCTAACCTGCACCTTTGCTAACATAAGTACAGCCTGAACTGCTTCAAATACAGATCTGTGTCCGTCACAGGTGTTGAATTTTTTTTTTTCTTCCTGTGTGTGTGTGTGTGTGTGTGTGTGTGTTCTTGTTTGATCATAGTGAGACAATGAGCGTGGAGCAGCGTCTGCTCAGCATCCCCGAGCTCAGCCACCACCTGGCTGAGAGTTATCTGACCTGTTGCATGTATCTGCAGGAGATGCTGCAGTACAAACGACAGAACCATGGCAAGGTACAGTGCTTTGGTGTGACCATGGAAATGCATATGCACACATGTTATTGGGGTAACTCTCTAACAGTGCAAGTATAAGTGTTTATGTGACTGATGTCAGGTTGTGGTTTTTCTTTCTTTCTTTTTTTTTTTCTTTTTTTTTTTAAAAGAAGATAGCCAATTCTTCTAACGTCTAACGTCCCTCTGGGTTCTTGGCTAGCTTTGTGTTAACATGCTGTATGTGCAGACCTTGCAAAGAGACAATGTTGCATTAGCAGCATAATGCAATTGTTTCTGTCCTGGAGACAGTTTCCACTTCACCATCATGTTCTTTTGCTTTTGTGCATTAAAAATAAAAGTAACGTCCACATCTCCACTCCTCCCCTTCACCATTTTCCTCTCGCTAAATGAGTCTGATTGTAGTGCAAGACTACAGCAAGAAAAAAAAAACACATTACTTGGACTTGGGTATTGGACTTTGGGAATCTCAAACAAGTAATGTAGCCTTAACAACACATTAAACAACTCCTTAAATGTCCTTTTAAAGTGTTTTTGATAATATGACAGAATTAGAATATGTCTGCTTTATGTCTGAAAGTGCACCTTGGTTACTTTTTGGAAAACTCACAATGGCGGTCTTCCAAGGTAAATCTAGTCACATTTACACATCACTGTCAACATGGCACAATTCTTAAAGAATGCCATTGTGTCAGTTAATAGACACGCACTAGATTAGACTGTGATTGTTCCCCCTTCTTGAGCGAGTTCCTCAGCTAACTGAAAAACTGGATCCTTCTGGAGAAATAACTGAAAAAGCTTTCAGTTTCTTTCTCATTCTACTCTGCCCAGACCTGTCTCGTAGAATCAGTCCTTTGGGATAAACGGCTTTTTCCCCCCTGCAATGAGCATGACATCTGCAATATTAGGCTTTGGCCACATTTCACCCAGAACTTTACATGTATTAATGATGGAGGTCAGATTACAGAGAGATGTCTCTAATGAAAATGAGACCGTTACCCTGTGGTGAAGTTGGTTTGTTGCTTCCAGCTGTTTACAGAAGTCTTTCTCTTGAGTTTTGCGTTGTAGGTATTTGCACACGTGGCACAAAGTCGATAACCTCATTAATTACAGTGAATTATCTTCAGTTGTTACGACTTAATATCCACCATAAAGACTGAATTATAAATGGGATTGTGGGCGTTGTGTGAGGCGAGTGAAGTGACACACAGAGCCAGTGTTTTTGAGCTGCAGTTTAATAATCACCTGATTCTTTGCACAGCTTTACTAGTGTTTGGATGCATTTCCATAACTACATGTCGGATGCAGGACCTTTTAATCATCGGTTTAAAAAAACAAAACTTAGGAGTAGTGCTGTTATTCCTTTCAGCAGTGTTTTGGGGAAAAAGTCAACAGTACGAATAGCATCACACTAACCGTTTGGTGATGCCAGTGATATTAACTATCCCACTTTTAGAAAGGGCTATAGTAAAGTGTTCTCTATGACATAAATACAGCACACACTGATGATATCTCTCGCTTTCTCTTTTTTCCAGTTCTGTGTGATGATGTGCAGTGGCTGTTTTGTTCTGGCTGTGGTTGGACATTACGTACCAGGAATCATGATCTCCTATATTATAGGTGAGTCATAACAGAGGGTGTCTGGCAGTGAGTAATAATAGGAGTCAGTGCAGTAATTAAAACAACAAAAGAAACCCATGTGCTTTATTCATGCTGCTTTTCAGTGCTGAGCGTTCTGTTGTGGCCACTGGTGGTGTACCATGAGCTGATCCAGAGGATGTACACCGGTCTGGAACCGATCCTGATGAAACTGGACTACAGCATGAAGGGAGACACGGAGCACCGCAAACACGACAAGAGGAGTGAGTGAGAGAGCCACTTTCAGCCGCAACGTGCTTTCAAGTGAAGTCGGCGTTGTTGCGCAAGAATCGATGTAGCTCACCTTTCTTTGTCCTCTCAGCGATACCCAACATCTCGGGCTCTGCACACACAAACAAAAGGAGCCACTGTAAAGCCGCAGTTTCCTTTGGTTACCTAATTCTCATACCGCAGTCTTTGTCTTTGAAGCACTTCCTTTAGTGGTTTGTTGTTGTTGTTGTGGTGTCCTTCATGGCATGTTGAAAACACGTGTTTGTGTGTGTGGGGGGTTTTAAACAGAGATAAAGAAGGAGGTGGAGGAGGGGGACGAGCCCAGAGCTGAAACGGAGAGCGAGAGCGAGGAGGAGCTGTCCTGCTTTGCTCCAACGGTAAGGACACACACCTGCAACACAACCCACAATGCACAGAGAGTACGTATATGTAAGGGTGCCGCTTTAAAGTGTAAGACTAGCAGAGGAAGCTGCAGCAGCAGCACAGTGTGCTGAAGTCAGCACCGACCTTTATGAATGTGGTGACGTGTTGATGGGAATGGAGCTCTGCGCTGTGCCAAATGACCTGAAGGATTATCTTTCCAGTACAGCCGCATTCCATTAGCGCAACAGCAGAAAGTACACGGTTCAGTTCAGTAACTGACAGAGTCGGTGTCATGTCAGGTATTCAGTCGCTATGCTGTGAATGAACACCTGCAGGGCATGGTGCAAACGTAATAAAATAAACAAACTAGTATAACCTGGATTACTGCTACGAGCTATGAAGGTTATAGTCCTTGTAATAAATTCAAACTTGTTGCATGTGGAGTAACCAGAGGAGTCTGGTTTACCCTTATCTTTTTCAGGTTTTGAAACGTGGAAAATAATGCGTCATTATTTTATTTTATTTCGTTTTCTTCGGTCAGGTGGATGTGAAAACTACGGCTCTGGCTATGGCCATCACAGACTCTGAGCTGTCAGATGAAGAGGCATCCATCTTGGAGAGTGGAGGCTTCTCGGTGTCCAGAGCCACTACTCCTCAACTCACCGACGTCTCTGAAGGTAGTTGTCATGTGTCAGTGTTGAACTTTGATTAAAGTTGTTTAAAAAAATATTTTGTTTTTGATCCAAGTTGACAAGACAGCATCACACAGCTGCTACATCCATGATCTGAACTGAGTCTGATATGATTTCAACTTTGTGGCACTGGGTGTTATCGTGCTGGAAATGGCCATCAGAAGACGGGTACAGTGTCACACAGCAATGGACATTGCCAGCAACAGTACTCACATGTGGACGTGGTGTGTAAATGATGATCAGTTGATACTAAGGGGCACAAAGCGTGCTAATAAAATATTACCCACATCGTTACACCACCATCTTTGACCTGAACCACTGATAAAAGGCATGTGGGATCCATGCTTTCACATGAATTATGACCCTACCATTCGATTTGTGGCACTAGAAATCAAAACTAATTAGACTAGGGAACATTTTTCTAATCTTCTATATTCCAGTCAACCTGCCGAGGCACCTGACGAGGTCTTCTGCTGCTGTATCCCATCTGCTTCAAGGCTAAACGTGTTTGCTTTCAGAGATGCACTTCTGCATATCTTAGTTGTAATGAGAGGTCATTTGAGTTGCTGTTGCCTTACTTATCAGCTCAAAGGAATCTGTCCTCTGTATCTGGCATCAACAAGTTTCTTTTTTCACTCAGAACTGCCACTCACTGGATATTTTTTTTCATTTTCAGCCCACTCTCTGATTGTTTGGGAAAATCCCAGTAAATCAACAGTTTCTGAAATAGACCAGCCCGTCCGGCACCAACAGCCATGTTCAAAGTCACTTAAATCACCTTCTTTCCCCATTCTGCTTGGTTTGAACTCTAAGAGATCGTCTTGATCATGTCTGTACGCTTAAATTCATTGAGTTGATACTGTTGGACAGGCTGATTAGATAATTAGGTCAACAAGCAATTGAAGAGGTCTATATAAGAAAGAAATTTGGATAGTGAGTGTGTGCAGAGGTGTGTGTGCTGCTCTGTGCAATGTCATTCACCAGTATCAAATTTTTAGAGATGCAGACAAACTAAATTAGCAAAATAAAACAATAAAACTCTCTCTTGGCCAGACCTAGTGTCTTTCCTTTGCTCTTTTCAAAGAAAGTATGACAGTATGTGGGCAAGTGTTCCTTTTAGTTTGTCGTGCTTCTGTGCATCAGATTGTTATCATAAGTGGAATGTCACCTCATCCTCTCGTTGTTAAGATATCATTGTGAAAATTATATGTGCATGACTTGCATTTATTTATGGTTTTATACCGTCTCTTGCCTACTGCAGATTTGGACCAGCAGAGTTTACAAAGTGACCCAGAGGAGTCCTACCTGCGGGATCTCCCTGAGTTCCCCTCAGTGGAGGAGTTCCCCTCCATTGAGCACAGTCTGCTTCACTTTCCTCTGCGAGGCTCAGGCCAGGGAGAGGGAGCCCAGGCTGACACTCAGTCCGAAGGGGAACCGTTGAGCCCCGCCAGCCTCCTTATCCAGCACCTAGCATCCCCCCTCCATTTTGTGAACACACATTTCAACGGACACGGTCGACCACCTGGGGGTGAAGAGGGCACGCTGCCTGTGGCAGGTGTAGATGGGGGAGGAGAGAAGACGGAGCCTGCAGTCACCCAGGGTGCACAGCGTTCCTTGGAGGCCCTGAGCGAGGAGATAGTGAGCACTGCTATCTCCACTGTCGTGCAGAACACTCTGTCAGCCCTGCTGCGTTCCAGCGAGGCCAGCGAGGAGCCCTCTCTGGCTGAGTTTCTTCCCAGTGAAACCCCACCGGGCGCTCTGGAGACACCCACTGACACCACTGCTAACACTACAGTTACCACGGCAGAGGCGCTCGGTCCTGACGAGGAACCAGATGAGGCGATCACAACGGAAAGTGGCACCGGCGAGGAGTTCCCCGACGACACACTAGTTCCGACCGAGGAAGAGGACTTTGAGCTTTTGGACCAAAGTGAACTGGATGAGGGGCTGGACATCAGCCCTGAAGGACAGGTGGCGGGAGAAACTCCAGACACACCTCCATCCCCTCAGCATCAACCACAGTCATAGCTGCCCTGCTGCGCCCCTCCCCCAATGTTTTGCTTTTATTTGTATGTTAAAACTACATTATATTCATGCATACGGCTATACAAAATCCATTTATCAATGAGTTTGGAGTTAAAGAGTGTTGGTCGGTGATTGTGTGGCAGATGGTTGAGATACTTGGTGCGTTCTGCTTTTATAGCCTCACGTCAGAAGAGTCTGTTAAAGTCTCAGGAGTCGTGTCTACACCAGGACCATCATTAGCTTCTATTGGGCAGCGTTCATAATTACACAGCTTTACTTTACTATAAATGCACCATTTCATATTGCATTTATAGTAAAGGGGTTTTCTGTTATGCTGAATGCTGCCCTGACAGGAGTGTATTCAATGAAAAGCAGGTTCATGGCTTTAATTAAAAGTTTGGAAACTTTTTTTTTTTTTAAAGAACCTGTTTGATTTCAGTCTCTTTAGTACAACAGTGATGCCTTTATTTTGTACCACGGCTAAAAGCATCCACCTTGTTTTTTCATTCAGAGGCAGATGTCTATATCTATATAGGTGGCGTTAGGAAGAGTTGGAATGATGGATTAACTGTTAATATATGCTATAAATTATTTAATTTAATGGTCAGTTGATGAAACTTTATAACTAAAGCAGAGGGGGAATTTAAGAGTCTATTTTATCCCTTTGGTTACCCATATAAAGATTGTATGTAAATGTTTTAACGACAACACCAGGTTTGAATCGTAGTTGCACATTCCCACAGTTAGATGAGTAATACGACGCCAATCCGCACCCGCACCTTTAGGGTTCAAAGTTAGAAATTCCCATTCAGTCGTTGTTGGTTTTTTCACTCGTTGCCTGAAAACGGATTCTCTGACTTCAATGGATGTTGACGGCTAGTAGATCTTTACCCACACGCGAGTGACTTTAACGTGACACGATAAGAGAAGTGTTCCCAAGTTTCCTCTGTGTGATCAATGCCTCATTTTTATTTACATTTGTAAGTAGGATTTAATTTCGTACATCCACGTGTAATTGAATTTGTTATTTATCTACAGACCTGTTAGATATGCCCGTGTACTATTTGTACAGTGATTACTGGGATCTGTATATTTACCAAATAACCTCCTTTGTGCCATGACAAGTTCATGCATGCCATGCATCACGCATGTATTTAACATCAATATTTGAGGTTGATTTTCAAGAGTTTTACTAGAGCAGAATTTTTTCTGTTCTTGTAGGGAATAATACTGTCATTCTGCATCATATATCTGGGCCAATGTTTGGGATCTGTATTCAAAAACAAGATAAAAAAAAAAAGATCATCAAGAAATTTAGCACCTTGCTCGACTGTATGGAAAAGCCGATTTTGCTCTTGTGAACCACTCAGCATCCAAGTCTCAGGGTTGGGTTGTACAAAGTGAACATAACATTGCGCAAAATGTGTCTGTTTCCCCCAACTTGTCGTAGTGCACTGCATTTGTACTAACCTCCTCTTTTTCAGTCAGCGCCTCCTTGTGCATAGTGTAGAAATGCAAAAAGTGTACATTCTGCATGTAAAAACGGCACCCTGTTCAAGTTCTCCTTGTCGGCTGACAAAGTACTGCACAATTTGTGAAGAAAAAAAAAAATCAGTTTGAATGTTTCAGGTTTAAAGAGTGCATTAAATTCAGCTTGTTTAATATTTCATTATCAGTGAGGAGAGTAAACGTTTTGATGTGTCCTTACTTTTAAAAGGCCAACCATCTGTATGTGGAGATGGACGGCGAGCGGTGACATCGGCTTTAGAGAACGATATTAACTGACTAGTTTGTGTACGGTAGTACTGTGATTTATGTTTAAAATCCTGCTTAAACGTTTAAAAAAAAGTAACTTACCGAACTGTAAAAATTGAAAAAAAGGAATATATTTTCTAATTTCTCCTTTTTCCATAAAGTACTCAGTTTGATCTTTTATGTCTAAACATATAACCTCTCTGGACGAGTTTCACAAAGCGGAACAGGTTTAATGTCATCAGACTGTGATATAAAACTGCAACTGCACATGTGAAAATAAAAGAACAAACTGAAACAAACTTAATATGTTGCAATGACCTGTATCTGGATTACTACCTTTAATCATTAACCGGTCTTCAAATTCTGTTTTTAAGAGTGTCTGTTACAGTACTGTGCAAACATAAATGGAAATGCAGTATATAACAAGCCTGAATGTCAATATTTGGTATGACCACCATTATTCTTCTACACATCCTGAACTCTCTTAGGCAGCTTTCTTGTTATTTCTTTAAGTAGTCTTCATAAATAGTTCTCCAGGCTTGTTCCATTTGTCACCAAGATGATCCCATCCTGCTTCAGTAATGTTGAAGTCATTGCTCTGGGGAGGCCGATCCACGTTTGGGATCATGGTCACGCTGAAAAATGAAGTTGTTTTTGCTAATCGGATGCTTTCCAGATGGTATTGCATGGTGGATCAAAATCTCATGATAGTTTTCTGCGTTCATAACTCCAGAAATTTTAACCAGCTCTCCAACACCACTGGCTGAAATGCAGCCCAAACCATGACAGAGCCTCCACTGTGTTTTACAGATGAGTGTAAACACTCATTGTTGTGACCTTAAGTATATATTAATGACCATTTTTACCAAAATTCCACATTTGGATTCATCACTTTATCAGACCTGTTGCCACTGATTTTCAGTCCAGTTCTTGTGTAATGTTGCATACCTCATCCTTTTCCCCGGTTTCTCATTATTAAGAATGGCTTAATGAGGCCAGCCTTCCACTGAGACATTTCTGATGAGGCTTCAGTGAACAGTAGATGGCTTGGACTGAAGAGCCAGATGTATTTCTGCAGGTCATTGCTTGATTTCTCCTGTTTCTTAAGGTTATGGTACTGTTCATCTCCTGTAGATATTTTTTTTATGCCTGTCACTTCTTTTTGTCATTCACTTGTCCAGTTTCCTCAAATATTTTAAAGAAATTTTAAAATTTCCTCAAGTTATAGTGCTTTGGGAATCACATTGTTGGTGCAAAAATACTAGTGCTGAAGATACTCTGGCCCCTTTGGGGAAATAAATAATACATACATATATATTTTATAAAGAAATTTGGGTTGGCTCAAGACTTTTGCACAGTACTGTATATATGCAAGAGCTTGTTTTATGATTACATGAGAATCATATTCATATTAAACAACATAGTCAAAGCATATGTAAAAGGAGTTGCTTGAAGCCAAAGGCTGGGCTTCAGACTGAATTCATTTACTGTTGTGCCAAGATGATGTAAGCAGATTTCCCTATTTGGTGGTCAAAGTGGGCGGGGCTTACTAGCTAACTGATTTGCCAGAATATTTGAAGAAAATCAGCTTGTTTCAAAGAAAGAACCAAGGGCCAAGATCATGTAAACATGGATTTTAAAAAACATTTGAATCATGAAAAGTCCCGAGATAAAAAAACTAAAATATAGACATGGAAATGAGCATGCTTGCTTTAAACAACAGCTTTATTAGGTTGTGCCGCTGTCTGATCCAAACTGCTTTTCCTGAGAAAGAAAAGATAGTATGAATACATTTTTCTTAAATTACCTAAATTATGTCAAAATGTTAGCAACATTTTTAAGCAACAAGAATGTGCTACATCTAATATTAATGGTTTAAGTTTACCTGCTGCAGTTCACTTACTGAGAGCTCAAGCCTGTGCTTGAGCTCATTTTCAACGATCAACTCAGACACTACTGACCACTTGCCATCTGTGAAGGTAACTGGAACTGAGAAGACAATGCCATCTGGGAGACTGTAATGCCCTAAAATAACCCAAAAACAATCACATTTTGAAATAAGCTAGATCACACTGAATCAGAGAATCTGAATCGCATTTAAAAATCGTTCTGTCACACTGAAAATCAGTTCTCAACCTGGGCAAGCTACACCCGAAGACAGAACATCTGGACCACTAGCACCATTCCAAGCTTTCAAGACAGTGAGGATCCCATTGGCAGCTGATGGGGCGGCTACTTGGCCTGTCTTTGAAGTCACAGCTAGACGCCGCCTGCGTACCAAGTGGTGAAAGTCTGTTTCCAACCATTTCCTGGAAAGGAGAAGAAGATTATGTTGTGTGCCAACACAGGATGTTTTTTTCCATCAGAGCAAGCAGCTTTCTGGACAGATGTATTGTGCAATCAATATTTGCACAGACTGAAAGCACGCCAGTGGCTGGCCAGTGTCAGACCTTATCATATTATATTTGTTTACCCTGCCAAAGCCCCAGCTGGGTTGAGCTTACCAATGCGGTAAATCTAGGGCACCAGGAAATAACCACCTTCACGTTTGAACAAGGAGTCTGGAGAATTAAAAGTGCACTGAAAAAAATACAAATTAAGGTCTTTATGTTTCCGTGGTTACAGACCTGTCAGGAAAAATGCTTAGAAGTGGCTGGGAAAAGAAAGCTGGTCCTGTGATTGGCCCATTATGGTTGAAAACTTTTGCCCTCTGCAGGTCAATGTAGAAAGTACCGCTGATATTTCCCCACACTATTACATCTGTAATATCTGCAGAAGGAGAAGACATAAGAATTGATTCATCTTTTATTTCAGGGGCTGGTGCTAAAACGTGAACATGAGTCAACCGATTCACAGGAGATACCTGACGGCCTCATTCTCATCTTCTTCCCAAGTACAGCCTTGGCTTCGTTCTCCAGTTGAGCTGCAGCAGCCATAAACTGGTGGCTGTCGATGGAGCGCGCACTGTCCACAAGAAGCGAGCACCTCAGGTTGAGAAACGAGTCGCCGGACACGATCACCTTCACCGTCTCCTTGGCTGTTGCATCGATCAGTTGCCCGTATTCTTTGTAGCGCTCTGAGATCACATTTACCTTCTTCTTCTTTACTTCCTCACCCTCATTTTCTCCATCGTGCCCCCCATCATCTAAAAGGAGGATGACATCCGCCTTCCTGAAGGCTCGCTCCAGATCTGTGTCAGTAGTTACCTGTAAATAAATTTAATGACAAGGTTTTGCTTTCCTCTCGATGCGATCAAACAAATAATCGAGTCTTAGTGCACCTGGTGGAGCATGCTGATTGCCAGCTCCTCGATCTCCAACCTCAGGCTCTGTAACTGCTCCTCGTTTCCCTCCAGGTCCAGTAGGTGGAGGCTGATTGCAGAAACTTTGGGAAACACCTCGGGGGAGAGCAGACTGGGGATCAGGACTTGGCATGTTGGGTTGAGAGCACTATAAAGACACGCTAAAGTCCTTAAAAGTTTCCTAAAAGAGGAAATAGATTTTTCTCTTTAGCTTTTACGACAGACCCACCCAGTTATCCAAACATGAAGCGGTTGAATAAGACTGGCGCGATGCTGCTCTTCTTTGATGAGATTCATTTTGGCCTCCAGATTCTCTGCTGCAACACTCAGCATGACGTCTGTGGTCATGTCTGACGTGATGCCGTAGTAATCCTACGCAACCATTGTTCAATTGATGACATTTCCAGTTTTAAAAGTTTAAAAGTTATTGTAGTTGAGCAAATCTATTTTTTGCTTACCTGGCAGTGCTCTAGGAAGTCATTGAAGCCCCCCAAGAGCATCCCTTTGCCCCCTTGCTCCACCAGTTCCCTCCAAACCAAAGGGGAGCCCTCATGTTTCCATTTATTTTTTTCACACGTGGCCCCCAGCCATTCCTGCCCAGAGAGAGCTCATGCTGAGGTGACAATACATCCTTAAATTTATATGGCTAAAAACGATCACCTGAAAATATGATACCTTCCATTCATCTGGGAGGATGGAGATCTTATGGATCTTGAAGTCTGGCAAACACTGCTGGAGGGTGTCTGCTAAAAGCTCTGCTTTGGCATAATAAGGGCAGTCTGTTTTTCCTGTTCGAGTTCAAAATGCACAGATTAATGCACGTGTATGTACCGGAAATACAGGCAAATATTAGAGAGATTAAAATGAAATTTAAAGCTCTACCGGCGAGTACAAATTTTGCCATGCTGTGCGTCTGGGTGAAAAAGGTCTGTTGCTAGGAGACGGATGGATGGCGTTGCACTTATTTGAGTCCGTGTATGGCAAACCAAAGCCACTTTTTGTTACTCCTTTGTCATTAGAGATCACCACAGCGGGTTAAGTTTTACTTTGGATTACCTTCCCGATGCAAGCCCTAAGGGATTTGTGTCTTCAGATGGAATCGGACCAGCGACCTTTTGCTTGTCAAACGAATGTGAATACCGCCACACAAAATGCCATGACAATAAATAAATACATAAATAAAAGTGTTATATTTTTCGTTAAACCTATTTCAACTCCGCTCGTTTAAAATAGAAATAAATTAAAATTTGTATATTTGCGTTTTTATTTTTTTTTTCCTACTATCTTGACAGTACATGTTGACGGGGGGACGAATTATGGCGGTGCACACGGCGCCTACTAGCATGTGTGAGAAAACTTCAATGGACTGGCCTAGCACTGATGAACTCTATGGTGTCATGTAGCTGTTTATCTTTTTGCTGAACTACGTTTCTCTCCGATTTTTCCCGGTCTGGAAACTACAATGCGTCGCTTCGGTATACCTGTTTGTATGCGTCCAAGGTTAGCATCACTTAGCTAAAAGCAGCTAGTCAATGTTTTTATAACTTGAAGGAGGCAGTTTATTGACCTTGCTGACTATGTAATTAAGCAACATTGGTAGCCACGCATAATTTAAGAGAATTTGTGGCTATGAATGTAAAGTGTCAGGTCATTTAAACTGTAAGAGCAGTGGTATTATTTCTAATTTATTTGGCTCTGTCTCTATTTATTTTTTTCAATAGTTTTTAGCGCTTCTCTGTGTTATTAAAGAACCATGTCTGTATGGGTGTCAGAGGTGGTCATGAGACGGGGCCTGCGCTTTTGCAGCCGTAGGTCTCTTTGGCAACAGCGCAACTTCCTGTTGTCTGCGCCAATCAAGGACTCGTGTTCTCCAGGTAAACAGTTCTTCCACCTTTGGAGCTCAAGACAGAGTCAGACGTGGCTTTCTAGAAGTCCTGTCAGTTCAGTGAGGTTCTATTCACAGGGAGCCAATCATGGGGATGATCTGGAATATGGGGAGCATCTTCCCTCTCAACCTGCTGACTCAGCATCAGCTGAGAGAGAGAGGAAGCCTCCTTTCTTGGAGCTCCTGGAGAGCTGCGGCTCCCCGTCAGATGTGTTAGACCTCACCGGCAAGTACTCGCCCACAGCCCGACAGGTCAGCCACTGCCTGACCCACATGTGGGCCACCACTAAGAAGATGACAGATGAGCAGAGACGCTATGAGCTGCAGCTGATGTTTGAGCATCCCGCTTTTGACCAGCTGCTGCAGAGGGCCATGAAGACTGTGGTGCACATTCGCAATGAGGACGTGACTTACTCTCTCCTGAGTATGGTCAACCTGGGTGTTCCCCAACGTAGCCGAGTGGTCCAGACTTTTCTCCGAACCTGCCAGGTAGGCGGTCCACGAGCATGTGCACAAATTATTCTTCATCTTGGTGGTGTTTTTGTTTTTTCTGTGCACTCAAATGTGTCTTCTTGTTCATCAACAGGAGAAACTGAATGACTTTGATGAGAAGAGTCTGTCCATCTTGGCATCCAGCCTGGAGCAAATGGAGGACGGAGCCAATGTTCGTGCACTCAAGGAGGGCATGAGGTATGAGATCATGGAGAAAAAAAAAAAAGTCTAGCCTTAAAGTCACATGTTACATTGATTTTTATTTTTTTGTGCATCTTAGGCTGGTGGTGGAGGCCCGTCTTCCAGGCATAAAGAATGTAATGGCTCTCCAGACCATGATGCGTCTGCTGGGAAAAGATGCCCCAAAGGACCTCAAATGGAAACTAGAGGTTAGTTTTAATCTCATTTGAAATTCTGTCTCGCTGTTTTTAAATATTCTCCACATTTATGACTGAGCGCTTGTGTGCAGCTGCCCTCAGCTGTGCTTTTTGCATGGTATTTGCTTACCTGTGTAATGCATGGCTGAATTAACAGACAATCGTTCAAAAGTAGTTAATGTTTAAAAACTGCTGTTGCTGAATCTTTTCCGTGTCTGTGCTTCCTCCAGAAAAAGGCCTTATCTATGACAGACCACTTCAGCCTGCCCAACGCCCAATACATGATTTCCACAATGGCCACAATGGGCTTCTTCTCTAAGCCACTGCTGGATGTCTGCAGTAAAAAAATCACAGGTAAATCCTTCTCCACAAGAAAATAGTGTCCAGACAGTGTCACCCTGCCCCAGCGTCTAGATGTTGGTGGTGGGGATGAAGCAGATGGGGGCTTGGATGAGGTGTAGGTTACATTAGTGAGAGCCTGAAAGGTGAAGTGACAGAGGAGAGCAAACAATTAAAGCACAGGAAACAGGGCGACTGGCTTGCAGAAGGTGGACAAGAAAAACTGATGGACCAGAACGAAGGATAAAGAATAGATTAGACCGCCTAGGAAAGCAGGCAGATAATTGAATACAGATCTTCTTTATTCAACTTAGGTTTTAATTTTTATTTACCTGTAACCAAATTTTCATACATGTTCGAGTGAGACTGAGGCAGGTGGAAAGGTGAAAATGCAAGGAGCTGAGCTAGTGAAGGTAGATGAGTTTAAATAACTGGGGTAAGCCGTCTAAAACAACGGACAGCACATAAGAGAGGTGAAGAAGAGAGTGCAGTTAGGGTGGTGTGGGTGTAGCTGAGTGTCAGGGGTGTTTTGTGACAGAAGGATAGCAACAAGGGTGGAAAGGGGAGATTTATAAGACGGCAGTGAGACCTGCTATGATGTGTGGCTCGGACAAAAAGACAGAAAGCTGACCTGAAAATGCTAGTATTTTCATTTGGAGTGATCAGAATGGACAGGGTTAGAAGTGAGTACATCACAGGGACAGCTCAGGCTGAGCAGTTTGGAGACAAAGCTAGAGAGACAAGACTGCAGAGGAGAAACAAAGGATGTTGACGATGGAGCTGCCAGACAGGAGACCATTGGGAAGATTCATGTATGCAGTGAAGGAGGACACGCAGAGGGTTGGTGTGAGGGAGGAGGATGGTAGGGATAGGGTGAGATGGAGGCAGATTATCTGCTGCGGTGGACTCTAAAAGGAGCTGATGTGAAAAAAGAAGAGCTGTGATCTACAATAAGATACGCTGCTGTAGGTCACTTAAAAATAAAATGCTTAAATATGAGAGAAAGAAACCTGCACCAGTCCCTGGGCCAACTTTACAATACAGAAGATGACGATGATGGATAAACCATCCTGCTGGTTTAAAGAAACATCATAAGATAAATTTCTACTCTTGGCCATTAAAGTCAGTGTTTGGAAATGCTTATTAAACAAAACACAGCATACACTGTGAGGCGTTTCAGATTTTCGACACTGTGTTGTAATTTAGCACAAGAGTACTTCCGATACATGGGCAAAATTCTTGAAGTCAATATGTTTAAATAAAAAAATATATACCTTCACTTTCATTAAGTGATGTCAAATCGGTCTCCATTTGAACCTGCTAATAACCAGAAATAGCCTGTAAATAGGTGATGACTGTAGAAATTACAAGAATTATATTTATTGTGGATTAATTAAAATTAAAATTTAATTTAATGATTTTCCTTTTCCTACTCCTGACTTCTGTGTTAGAGAACATCCATGGTATCCCCTTCAACAGATTATTTAAATTGCTGCAGTCCTGTAGGGAGCTCCTCTACAGAGACGTTCATCTGCTCACCAGCATTTCGGACTATGTCGCTTCCTCACTGGACATTTGGACCAACAAACAGGTGACAACTATCTTCTGACCTGCTTTCTTGTCAAAATAGTAAATATGAGGTTTCAAGAGGAGGAACTTAAAATATCACACATGACATTTACTAATGCTCCACTTCTTTCTTTCTGTTTAGTTGCTTCTCTTTCTGTCTGTGTTCGAGAACCTCGTCTTCTGCCCCGCGGCCCTGATGGATGCTTATGCTGACAAAGTGATCGCCAACCCTGACGTCCTAACACTTAAAGACCTGCTCTGTGTCCTCAAGGTGTACTCCTCTCTGAGCTACGATCTGCAGGACAGAAGACAACAGTATGTAAACCATGTGACTCATCCAAACGTGTCCCTGTGGTTGTAGACATGGAGTAGAGGTTCAGGGAGAACAGTGTGCATGTTTATCCCACATCTGTCAACACCGAGGCCGATCGGCGAACACAGACAGCAGCAGAAGTAGAACGCTAATAGGCCGATCACAGTTGAAAACAGGCACAGCTGTTAGTTTGCTGGTTTTTGAACTGTAAAATAAACACATCTTCCTCGTCCGTGACTAAATTACTGTTGCTTGTCTTTGTTGGGTTTCTTGCTGCTGCAGGTTTCTCGATAGTCTGAGCCACGTCCTGAGCTCCTATTTGCCTAAAATAGCTGCGTTTGAGTTGTTGAAGGCCATTTACTGCCTCTGTCTGTTGGGCCACTTCCCTTACGCACCACTGGAGCAGCTTCTGCAGAGCAGTGTGCTGGAAAAGCTTGCAGGTAAAACAGTTCACTTTGACTGCTCTTGTCTTACACCTGGGTTTATGGTCT
The DNA here is from genome assembly GCF_001858045.2 of Oreochromis niloticus. Taxonomy (NCBI): domain Eukaryota; kingdom Metazoa; phylum Chordata; class Actinopteri; order Cichliformes; family Cichlidae; genus Oreochromis; species Oreochromis niloticus. Next base: position 11,764,363 of record NC_031986.2, read on the forward strand.
TCACCTGCTCCTTTTCTCCTCAGGTTTGAAGTTTCCGAAGAGCCAGGAGAGAATGTTTCAGATGGTGGACGTGTGCCTGCGTGTTGACCGTCCTCCTCTTCCTCAGCCCCTAACTGTCCCTGCATCAGTCCTGGGAGACACCACCCCCAGCACTCCATCGGTCAACCCTAGGCTCTTGCTGGACTTGCAGAGTCTGCTGGAGGATCAGGCGCATACGATGCTACAGGAGGGCGTGATGGTGGAGAATTTCTACTTCATAGGTAAGAAAAATTTGAGAAAAGGATAAAAAAATTAACATTTCAGCAGCATACTGGATACTTGAACTGTCTTGCTATAGAAAAGCTTTTCAAGTGAAGGCAATTTTATTATTATAACATATTGTATACATAAAGGAAACTCAAAGTATTTGACATACTGTATTAAAATGTTGCGAAACAGGTGGCAAGAAAAAGGCGAATGGAATTTGATGGTGCAAAAAAAATAAAACCAAAAAAAAAAAATTATAGGTAAGTCTAAAGTGGCAGTTTAATCTAAATGCAGACTTGCTTATTTTTCTTCTATACAGTTTAATCCTTCTAGAGCGGGATGTTAAACTCATTTTTCCATGTGGCATGTGGCCCACATGCCACATGGACTACTTTGATCTTTAGTAGTCCAGATGAGTGAAACTCGCCTTTTTGTTGTTTGAATGAAGTGTAACTACATTTAATCCCTAAAGAAGAAGTGCAATTTCAAATATACATGTCAGTTGTTATAAACAATAAAAAAGTGCTGCTGTAAAGAAAATCAGGCTTGAATTGTAATAAATAAATGTGTTTAAAAAATTATGAAAGTTTTTGTGAATTCAAGGCAGAGGGCATTTCAGGCCTGAGTGTTTTGGTATGAAGTGGTCACTTTTGGAGATATCCACTGTAGAAAAATCAGTTTTTTCTTGAATATAATGGAACTGATGGGCTCAAAGTGCCATTATAATAAAAGAAGGCCTAGTGTAATGGCTTGTACCCAGTTTGCTGTTCACTACATAAATTGGTTCCCATTTAAATTTAGATTCTGAATTAAGGCAACAATGTGTCTTTCCAGACAACATGACCCAATAATGCAAATAATTCTACAGCGCTAATTGTGAGCACTTTACATAGAAAATAGTTCTAACGTCTTCATCTGCCAGCCAGAAGAAACTTGCAGCTCAGCCAAGGAGGATGCTGTTAAAGCTGTTGTCTCGAACATTCTCCTGTTCGGCCAGCACATTTCTTGTTGCGCTTTTTTCAAGTTTCATTGTTTTTGGGGGTTTTTTCCCCTGTTTTCTGTAGTTTTTTTCCATACTTCCATTATTGTTTTTCACTATTTCCATTGTGTCTTTTTAACTTTTGTTCTGTTCTTTCTACTTATGTTGGGTTTTATTCAACCTCTTTTAGTTTTATTCAACGTATTTCTTCTTTATTTCAAATTATTTAGTCAATTTCTATTCTGTTTTTCTTACTTCCATTCTATTTTATTCTACTGTTTTTTATTGGTTTTTTTTATTTCTATTGTGTTTTTTTTCCCCCCAATTCCTTCATTTTATTCAACTTCCGTTTGATTTTTTTTTTTTAACTTCCATTGTGTTTTATTCAACTTCTGTTGTTTTGTTTTTTTATTGCCATAGTTTTTTTTTTTTTCTATTTCTGTCATGCCTTTTATACTTTTGCTGTTTCATTAAGCTTTAACTGTTTTGTTTTGTCTTTCTATGTCCATTAAATCCTGTTCTGTTTTTCTTATTTATACTTTGTTTTATTCAACTTTCATTGTATTTTTCTACTTACGTTAGGATTCCATTGTGGGGGTTTTCCCCCTATTTTCATTGTTTTTGTCAACTTGAGTTATATTGTTTTGGTATTTTGTGTTTCATTTAACTTCTGTTGTGTTTTTCTAATTGACATTCTGAATTTTTCAAATTCGCTTGTTTTTTCTTATTTATGTAGGTTTTTTTTCCATTTGTATTTGACTTATGTTTTTTTTCTTAATTCTGTTGTTTGTTTGTATGTTTTTCTATTTCTGTAGTGTTTTCTTGTTTCCAATCTGTTTTATTCAATTTTTCTTTGATTTTTTTTCTACATTTTTTTCTACTGTGTTATATTCAAAATCCATTGTTTTGTTTTTTTTGTTGTGTTTTTTTTGGGGGGGGGCTTGTCACATTCCATTGTGTGGGTTTTTTTTTAGTTTTTTTTTTTAACTTCTGTTGTTTTTATTTCTGTTTCTGTTATGTGTTATTGAACTTTTGCTTTTTCCTGTTTCCATTGTGTTTTGTTCAACATTGTTTTTCAAGTTTTGTTTAAAGGAGGTTTGACCTCTCAGGGCCACCGCAGAGCTCAGCCGTGAACTATGTTAACATCTTATCAGAGAATAGAGTTTTGTTTTAAGACAAATTTTGACCTGAGCCATGTTTTTTCAATTTCTGTTGTGTTTTTTCTCCTTATGCTGTGTTTTATTAGTCTTTTACTGTTTTGTTTTTTACTTCAGTCAACTTTTTTTTATTGTTTTCAACCTCCATTCTTTTTTTCTTATTTCTTTGTAACTTCTATTGTTTTTATTTCTATTTCTGTTATGTTCTTTCATTGTTATGTTGAGCCATGATGGTTTCTCAGAAAGCTAAATGTTCAGAATGAGAGAGATCATACAGAAAAGAATTGCAACTTGAAAATGCTCGCAACAAGGTTAGGAGACATTTCTTCTTGAGGCATTACTGCTGTCACTTTAAATCAGATTTTACAGAGTAAGTGGCAGAAAGAAACGAGAACAGTCATAAAATCTTGAGTTTAAATGGGAGCTGATTTCAGTAGATGGCAGCATAATGGCAAAATCCCATTAGATCATGTCAAGTTTGATGTCAGGGCACCACCAGCTGAGCATTTCCTGCTGATCTAAGAGCCTCCGTAGGCTTTCATTTCATAAATGAGACATTTATAGACGAACAGAAGGCCTTAAATTAACTTCTATGTGTAAGTGGAAGCCAGTGAAACAAAAGAACTGGAGTAAGATTTGACAGAAAAAGGATCCAAACCTTTGAGCAGATGAAATTAAGCAAGACTGACAAAAACACTGGCTCTTAAAAACAACAGTATGTGGTCTCCTCAGGGCCCAAATTCTTGCAGGTTGTCATTAAAGAAGTGGTTGAAGCAAAACAGTGAGAAACATAGTTCTGTCCCAGACTTTGTAAATATGTGGCAGAATTCACAAAAATTCTCTTGAATTTAAAAAACAAAAATAAGAAAACTATACAATTTGAAAATTTCAGTATCTGACATGTTGGGTTTTTTTTCCATCAGACATAAAACCCTGACTTTTTTTTGTCACAAACAGCTACTCTATATTCTCGGTTTAACCTGCTTTTGAAACTGTGATGCCAGCAAACGTCTGTCTGTGCTGTCTCCCAGACGCTGCTGTAACCAAACCTACGCCAAACCAAACCTCTGTGTGTGAAGCAAGCATCGGTGGAGGGGAAGGGTGTTCTCCAGCAGAGAGCAGTGAGCGGTAAGATATCAGCATGAGCTTGCTGCTGACAGCATCAATGCATTCATGTCTCGAACACACGTAAAGTCGTGTTTAAGTTCCTCATATTGTTCTTGATTTAATTGTGCTTATGCAACATTTTTTGAAATGAAGGTAGGTGAAGAGGATGTTGGGACTTTTCTTTTCCTCCAGTGTCGGGCACTGACGTAATATGTTGCGTGATTGGTAATATCTGACTGAGCATGCAGCAAAGCACCATGAATCTCATTTTCAAACTAAGACAAGCATGTAAAGACCTCGTTCAGGCACAAAAGCAGTCTTTGAAAGCAAATACATCAAGCAGGAGTGCATGCTTTGTTTGCTCTCTTTGAACTCTGTTATGTATTACAGGCGATACTTTACCGCCTCTTTTAAACATATTTCTATTCTTGGCTTTCAGGCACTTCTTTGCAATAAGCAGCAGGATTGTAAACAGCTGAAACTGAAAAATATGTGTCCAGTTCTTAAATTGGACACATTATTGTTGGAAAAATGTGTGCAACTACTGTATTCAACATTTTTTACATGGAATACAGACTTTCCTAAAGTTGCATGTGTTTAATCATGTAGGATACATGTAGATTAATATTAATAATATATTTTTTTAACTTGAAGTTTAGCTTTGCATTGACATTTTTTGTGTTTTTGATATTTTTATGCCCATCTGAACTTGTTTTTTTAATGTCCACTTTCTTTATGGTGATGCATTTTTTTAATGTCTATTTTTGTTTAGCCCTAAAGGGAGGGGGGGGGGTCTCCTGAGCTGTACTTTATATTCTACATATTATAGTAAAATAATGTGCAGAATAAGTTTTTTATCATTTTTTTTCACTGTGTTGCAGCAGCCAAAACCTAATCTGGTAAAACAGCACAGCTAAAAATAAATTTGTCAAAAGACAGACAAGCTCAATATTGTACAAAAATAGATAAATAGAAATAAATATAAAAATAAATATAATGAGGGGCTTTACAGGGAGAAGTCTAAAGAATGCATATAGGTCTTTTGGTACAAAGTAAAGGTTATGTGTGATCTGTTTCTGCTGACATAATCGATGTTACTGAAAGTATCAGAGCGTAATCAGAACTATCCATCTGTCATTTATTTCCATACAGCACAGGCGCGTTCATTTATTGGAACTGATTCAAACTATTGATTAAAACGGAATCAGCTCTTTTAAATTCTGCTTCGTTGAAATTTCTTGTCTCGACTTTACAGATGGTTTATTTAGTCAATAAAGTAATTAAAGGAAAAAATAGATGCCAGCGTCAATGAAAAGTAAAATCCTAATATCAGATTCATGCTGAGTAAAGCAGATAAAGTCAGAAAGAACACATTGATTTTCATCAGTGACAATAAACCCACAATCTTCTCCATCTGTCAGTTTTCAGATTTTTGTCTCCCAGTGATTTTATTCAAATTTTGACCTTTTTTTTTCTTTTTGGTAAAGCTGACAAATCATTCTCTTTATTTCCCAGAATTGCAGTAATTTATGCACCGCAAACTCGTTTTTGTTACGGCACGTCCAATCCCCGTGGTCCGCTGGCTGTGAAGATTCGCCATCTGAAGATCCTGGGATATAACTCTGTCCTGGTGAGACTTTGGCACCTTCAGAAAATAATGTCGCACTAACATTTTTGCACTATCTCTGCTTATTTTGCTTCTAAACCTTTTTGCAGCTCATGACTAACGCCTAAGTTTACATATCCAAATTTAACGTATCCGTTAGATTTGGGTTAAAAAGCAGAACATTGCTAATGTATGGCTGCACTACATTACCTGTTTATTAGAATTCAGGTCTCTTATTTCCTACACTTGTATCATATGTTTAAACTACTAAAATTAAGAAGAGAAACTCAAATATTATGTCTTCAGATTTGCTCCCTGTAGATTTTAATGGTAGGTTATTCTCTCTCGATTTTAGTGCAAGTAATGGAAGAAGTATCAGAGTGGATGATTTACATGATCCTAATCCTATTTTCCAGGTAACGGAGCAGGACCTGCAGTCTGTATCCAAGGAAACAAGGATAGATTTCCTCAGGGAACGGATTTTTCCACAACACCACAGACCCGAAACGCAGCCTGATGAAAAGGAGCACCTGCGATCTTAGTGCCAGATGTCAGCGTTAAATGGAAGGAAAGAGGCTAATCATCATGATGACTGACAGGTTTTGTGGTAGTATTTAAGAAGGAGAAAATATATGAAAGGTTTTAAAATGACTGTTTAGCTTTGGATGCATTTAGCTAAAGAAAGATGAGGGACACGTGAAGAGCAAATACACACTTTTCTCAAAGTACTGACAGAAAACAACTTTGAATGGCTCTTCGAAATTAAGAGTAATACTCTTTTGTTTCCATTAGTAGATTGTTTCATCTGTGCACACATAGTAGGACATCATTTTGTATATTTTTTTTTAATTAAAAAGATGCTGAAAAGAGTTGAAAGTGATTCTCTGGTTGCATGAAAGTAACTTTGCAGATTTCAGATAAGTTTTTACTGAAAACCTGAACTTTTCTTTGCTTACGCCTCCAGTTTTTTTTTTTTTTTTTAAAGGGTGCCCTTCTTCATAGAAGAATTGAGTGTGTGGGAGGTAAAAAACAATCTTTTATAGTCAGCATTCGTTTTTAATCATTGCTTAAAGCCCCAGAAATTGTTTCGAGGCCTAGCAGAAACTATGTCTACCTCGCTCATGCTTGCGGTAGCTGTTGAGTAAAACCCTGCTACTGAATAAAACCAGTGAAACCCGGTGCGAGTGCCTGCAGTGACTGCACAGAAAGTGCAAGGTGAGCAAGGTAAAGGTGGCGTCCCTTTGAAGCTGCTACATCTGCAGAGTGCACGACGGGTAAAAAAAAAAAAAAAAAGGAAAAACTAAGAGCGAGGAAGGCAGGAAACTGTGCGTGTTGTTATTGTTTCAAGTATCTGGCTCCCATCAGCCTCGGCGATATCAGCTCTTTGAGAAAGATGTTCTGCTTTTTTAAAAGTAAGAGCTCGCTGAAGTGAAAGAGAAGTCAAACACTTTGATAGCAGCTCGCATGACATTTAGATTCTTGATGCTGCGGTTTTGTGAGTTCTCTTTAACAGATTGAGCGTCCATAGTGTAGCACATTGATTTATGCTTCAAATGTGGTTAAGTCCCCTCTATCAGACACCACCTTCTGTTTCGACCACAAAGATAGGGGTTCCCAATTACATGTGTGTGTGTGTGTGTGAGAAAAAGAGAGAGACAGGCAGACTTAGTAAGTGAAACAGGAAGTGAGCAAAACCAGAAACCCAGGGTGTGTGTGTATGTTTTTTTTTTTTTTTTTTTAAGTTTTAATACAGCCATTGCTTTAAAGAAAAATGCTACTTTTGCTGTGTAGGTACAGATTTACTACAGTGTTGACAACGAAATATGAAAACACAAAAAACAAACCTCACAATTATGTGTTTGACAAAAATAAGCTACAGCGAGGACAGCCTGAATGTTTAGGTCTAAACTAAAGCTGTGCAAAATGATCCGATGAAGTCATTAGAAGTGTCTTTGTATATTCTGAAGACCTTTTTTCTTCTTGCGGTCCCTCGGCGCTCTGGGTTTGGTGTTCATGTAGTCACTCTGGTTTTCTGTGTTCTTCAACTTGAGCTGCAAGACACGTGAAGACAGATGAGCAACCGTCTCGGAGAGGGAAAGGGAAACTAATGTCATACCATGTTAGTGGAGAACACCTTCAATTTGAAAATTTTAAACGAAAAACAAAAAAAAATCTTCGTACTATGCAGGGGGGGAGGGTTATGCCTTTTTTCCTAAAATCTGACAAACAATAGTAAATTCTAAAATGTACAAAAGGCTTAGGATTTGTCTATTGGCTGTATAGAAATGTGTAAAACTAACAAGAAAGCAACAAAATGTTTCTCTTACAGTTGATAAAAGATGATAAATGTTGAACATTAAATAAATATGCCAAGGTTAGCAGACAGTATCGGCCCTAACAAGGCGTTGCCACAGTGCAAAGCTCTGCGTATTTGATTTGGCAGAATTTTATGATTGATGTCCTTCCTGACCCAAATACCGAGGGATTTGGTTCTCCTCACAGTCTTTTGTATGTTAGGTGAATATAACACACATGTATTTTTTTTCTCTGACACAAAAAAATCTACTGGGTTTTGTCTCTTTAAAACAAACACTTATGAAATAGTCATTTAGAAATACTGTCACATGATAGTTCATCCACTGCAACACTTGCAGCGCTGTCTGCAGCACATGTAGCAGAGTAGCATCGGAGCAGATTCAAATGGGTCGTCAGTGTTTGTGCGTAGCAGACTGTAAACCTCAATGTTTCCTTGTTTTAGCGTTGCTGTTGTGTATATTTGCATGTAAAGAAAGTAAATTTTCGCTCATAAAATTGCAGTATTGGCCAGGGTTCAGTAAAAATTAAGATAATTTGCTACAAACGACCGTTTCGAGCTCTATTTTTTCTCTTCCGTGTGGATCAAGGATATCTTACCCAGTTAAACAGTGCAATGATGGTGACTGTTACACCGTAGATACTGACAATTGCAATCACCATTATCCAAATCCATAGAAATTCTTGGCATGTGTTTGGTGCGACTCCTGTGGGATTGCGTGTGGGGTTCAGGGGCGCGTGAGGGCATTCTGCAAGAAGCATATTCAGGAAGTGTTTAGTGTACTGCACTGTGAATTACAGACCGTTTAAAACCCTTTTTAGGACCCTTTTACCTTTTACAAGCAGAAACTTGCCACATCTTTTCATAAGTGGAGGAGGGTACGTCTTTGTGATGTTGCATCTGTACAGTCCTCTGATATTGTGTCCTGATTTGAGTGTGAAAAACCAATGTGATCCATTTGTGTGCAGTTCCACAGCATCCCATTTCATCCCAGTGCAATTCGTTTTCTGTTTGCATGTATGGTTGTGAATCACGTCTTCATCTTTAAGAAAGTAAAACGAAATTTCTTCGTCGTTGGGCTGTGTCAACGGGCACGTTACAGTCACGTTGTTATTTGCAGAGTCGTGAATCGTCAAACCTGGAGAGAGAGATGTGAGAATTTGCGTGATCATAAATGCCTGTTACACATGTGGCATGTTATACTTTTTTTTTTTTTTTTAATTTGTTTGTTTGCTTTTTTTTTGCTTTTTTTTCCCCCCCCCCAAAAGTTAACTTGATGTAAGGCTTGGAAAAGGACCGCCATTAACCAGCACCAAACACTTGGCAGAGGAAACGGCTTCATAGAGCCAGAGCTCCTGCAAAGATTCAGACATTTGCATTTAATTCCCCTTACTGAAATTCAGGCTTTGAAACCAGTCATTTCAGAGCAGCTCCTCCCCCGCATGGAATTTGTTTGATATCAGCACATTTACCTCTTTCAGCCAAACTCACATTTCACATGAAAAACAAGATGTGTGATACAAATGGCAGACTTGAGTCAGACGCACATTTAGCACTGTAACACATGAACCACATGCAGTTTTGGTGACGTATCTATCTGTTGCATGGATATATGTTGAAACGCGCTTTCTGAACTACGGTATTTGTCGATTTAAGGACGATCTCGGGCGCCACGCGGATAAATGTGTGTGTTGTTTTTAAATTTAACCCCTACGTGTTTTATGTGTCTTAACCATAAAACAAAACAAACTCGAGAGCGGCTGAAATATCAAGCCAGGATATGTACTTACGCAACTGATGTAGTTCGTAATCTAAAGGCATTAAATACTCAAGTACTACTGCAGTACTCATTAGAATTTGAACCTCAGTGTTTACAAATGAAAACGAGCAGTTTTGTTGTCCCCACATATGCACGGATCTCTTGGATTATCAGGCACTGAAGTACCAAGCTAGAGTCTAGCCTGCAGTAATTCATAATAATGCTCATAGTGTAATCATAATAAAGTCTGCTTACCGCTCCAGTCACACTTGGAATCACTTTGATCCTGAGCACCATGAGATGACTTGCAAACCAGAAGGCACATGAACATCCATGAAATCCTCATTTTCTGCAGAAAGAGCGGGAATTTGCCTCCAGTAGAATGATGCCCCCAAGGCTTCCCCTCATCACCTAAAACCTCCGAGCTCCTCCAAGCGAACCTGCACAAAAAAAATCTGATCCGTTACTCCGATAACATCACGCACGTGTTCTTTTGACTGTAATGCCGTCTATCCTTGCTCTGCTTCTGACTAAAAACACTCCCACACAGTGCAGCAGTGACTGAGGCTCACAAACACACCCTCTCTTGACAGAAAACATCCTGTGGCGAAAAAAAAGAAAAAAACGCCTCCTCTACTGAAGTTTCATGCTGTTTCCCAGAGTTTGTGACCTTTTATGCCATCAGCGTGCTTAACGTTAGTGTTGTTGGTCGTGTAGAGCGAGCTAAACTCAGGTTTTGTGTTTTAAACAATAATATGGAACGGGTGTAAACATTAGTGTCTGATCTGTAGTAGGGTAATAAGACTTGTGCTGCTCCTCTTATAAAGGTGGAGCGTTCAATAGTGCGATGACCTTGTGTGTCACCTGAGAAAGTTTACGGAACACAATAAAAAAAAAAAAACATGCACTGGCAGGTACTGAAGTGTTTTGTGTGAGAGCCAAAGTGTGATTACAGGAAAGGCTGACTGGCAGAGAAGAAGGCACTTAGGAGAAGTCTGTACACTGTATGAGTCACAGTCGGTGTATGGCACAGTCAGTGACACAGTTACTGTATTAAGGAGGGAAAAAACATGTGTGAATGTGCTGTGTCCATACAGGTTTCTTGTCAGTACATTGTAACTGTTTCCCAAGAGGGATTACCAAGACCTGAGATTAAAATTTTTAAAAAGCTGCACATCCACAGAAACTGTAATTTAGGTGCAATGTATTTTCTTGTCCACTAGATGGCCACATAACATTTAAATCCGACCGCAGTCTTCTTGGAGCGTAACAGGTTATGGGAAATAGTTATTAAGTTGCTTTTCTTTTTGTATATGCAGATAAGCATAGCTTCTAGGCATTAATGGGCGTTAATGGCACGATGGTAACTATTTATTTTGTTTGCTGACACATTCACATGGGACTATATTCACATGAATTAGGAATTTTAACTCAGAAGATGGCTGAGAGGCTGGAAGGGTGGGCGGATTGGGAATGTAATACATCCATATGGATAAAAAATAATCCCCTAATCTGGAACATGCCCTCTATGTCTGATGGTGGTGGTCGTGGCGGCTTTGGGTGGGTACAATTAAATCGGTGCATTGTGGCCGCCTCAGACTTTTAGATGTTTCACCTGAATTTCTCTTCAGACACACTGAAAAGCGTAATTATCATTATTATTATTATTGTTATTATTATTATTGTTGTTGTTGTTGTTGTTGTTGTTGTTGTTGTTGTTGTTGTTGTTGTTGTTGTTGTTGTTGTTGTTGTTGTTGTTATTATTTAATAGCTCTTGAATGCTGATGTTGCCTTTACAATCTGTAAACGCTATTGTGTACTTCACACACATGGAGAGATGCCAAACTGCCTTTCACTGTTCTTGTAACAGTGACAATAAAAAGCTATTCTATTCTATTCTATTCTAAATAATAATACTTTAGTGACCGACCCTGGAAAAGCAAAATTGTGTAGGCTGTCATTTTTATTTATTTATTTTTAATTTAGGGGCAAAGAATAACTTTACATTGAAGAATTAAGCATAAAACCGTGCTTATTGGCCAAACAGGGGATCTTATCGCTTCTCCTTTCATCTGCCTTTTAGCTATGTCATTCCTCGTCATCTCTAATCCACAATATTCCCGGCAGATCCTGAAGGCAACGCTGGATCCTGGGCTGGACAGGAAACGACGGAGACGCGCAGCGTGTCTCCAGCTCCGGGAGAGAAGAATGGAAAAAGGGGATAGGGTGGTGGACTCTGTGTGTGCGTGTAGACGAGGGCAACGCGTGGAAAAAAAGATGAGGATAATGGGCAGAATTTAAATAGATTTTATTTTAAATAGATAAATACACATATCAGGAGTTTCCCCTCTCGCTGTGGACGTTTTCTCCCATTGGAGCGCAGACCAGAGGAGAGGAGCGGAGCCTCTTTGTGAATCCTGTTTCACTGTAAGTGGATTTTTTTCCCACCTCACTACTCTGGCATTTTTAAAATTATATTCCCTCCCCTTCCTTCAATTCTAACTTATTAACTTATACAGAGAGAATGTCAACCATGGTAGGGACTAAAAAAGCTAAATGTCAGTTAATGTTTCCAGCCCATCCTAGACTGTATCCTCGGGGAAAGGGAACGGACACACTTCTTTAAAAGCTGAACCGCTAGATATTGGGAAAGAAGGCATTCAGTTGTGAATGCGTCGTTAGCTGTTTGTTAAAGTGTTTGTTGTGGTAGGGCGTTTGTTTGAATGGGAGGGGGGAGGTTTGTGTGCCCCCCCTTTATGCGGCCATTGAACGCTGCTTTTCTTGGGGAGGAAGGGTGTGTGGCGTTTGTGCCGACTGGGAAAAGAGCCGCATTTTTTTTTTTTTTTTTTAATGGGAGTGCCAACTGAACACGAGCCCGTTACTGATGTGATGTTTTGTTGCCAAAACTGAACCCTGCGCCTCTGTCGTGGACGTCTACAGGTATTTCCAGCCCCATTTTCCTCCTCTGCCTTCAGCTGAACAGAAAGATGTATGGCTAGTCTCCACCCTGTTTAGCAGGGAGGAGGCTACAATGGCCGATGGTATTGTCGCGCTAATGTTTTTATCTTATTTTTTCCCTAATGAAATACGATAGTTTATATCCCTAAAACCAGGTAAAATGAGGGGGAGATGTGTGTTATTGTTGCTGGTTTCAGCCCATTGTCGCCTGCCTCCCCAACTGCAGCTCACGGGCACAGCTTTAATTCCCTTTGTTGGGTGACGCCGCCGGCAGCAGATTGGATAAAACATGCAGCCAGTTTGACCAGTGGCTATTGCCAGTTTTATGCTAGCATCCACCTTAGCTAGTGGACACCCTGGTGTGGGGGGGAGAGAAAAAAAAGCTAGCCAGTGTTCGTGGAGGCTTAGTGAAGTCTGTGGGAAAAGTTAAAGCTCAGACACATGTTGTGCTTACACTAATTTAGCTTCATAACAAGCCTTTTCGCATGGCTTTAAAATTTTACTCTTACAATTAGCTTGCAGCCAGATGCTAATAGTGCAAAGATAATGAACCGGCGTTGACTGGGTAGGTTCAAAGGTCATTGGCAGAGGCTGGCTGGCAGACGTATGCCTTTTTTTTATTTCTTTTTTTTAAAAAGCCTGTTATTTATGCTACCAAGGCCAATTGAGGACAGCTTTTTTTCCCTTTCTTTTTTTTCTGAACACACAACAAAAACAAGCAGCATTTTTGTTTTCCAAAATGAGCCACTGAAGCAGCCCCCCCCCAAAAAAAACACAGTCTTTATTCCCCACAGTGGCCTTATAATAGACCGTTTGTGTCCTTAAGGCACGCCTGATTTGCATCCACAAAGCACTAGACTGGAAGTACTATTATTCCAGGCATTGAGACGGTGCAGCAACAGTGCAGGCCGTTTGCTTACAGTGCAGTCAATGAGTTGAAAATAAGTACTGGACTTCTGGTTTCTCGCTGTCAGGCACATGCCTTTAAGGATGGGGATTTTTGGCAGCAGACCAGAGTCAAATTTCACTCCCTTGTCATGTCAGTGAGACAAAAGCAGTCCTGAAATGAATGATGTCCAAAACACATCTGGAAAACCCAGCATATTCCTTTGGGCAGTTTAACTGAGGCAGTGTTTCCTGTTATGAATGTGCTTCTGGAGAACTTAATTATCAGCTGGTTATGTTAAATGGATGGCCCAAAAGATATTTGTTCTGTTGTTTTGGATGTTTTGCGTGGCCAGCCACATTTTTTATATACATATAGCTGCAGCAAAAACATACACAACCTGTTTAATTCAGTGTCATTATTCATGTCAAAGTCATAACTAAAAGCAAAAGGAAGTATTCTAACACAATGGCTTGTGTCAAGAGAAGAATAATGCAGACTTTCATGTTGTACTATGAGATGGTAAACTTGCTTCCAAAGCCACAGCGTATTGGCAGCATGGCATACTGCTTAGTAATAAAAAAAATAAAATAAAAAAAAACACCAGTTGTGGATTAAATTTCCAGCCATGTTTGAAGGTACTGTGTCATTTTACTATCCTTGTTTTAAAGCATTTTTTTTCTTTAACTGCAGTGCAGGCTTTCTTTTTGGAGAAAAACAGGACATAGTGAGAGAAGGTTATATTTTAGAAAAACCATCAGCTTCCAACAAAAATATAGAACATAAAACACGTTTTCTTATTGGTCCATGCTGTCTTGTTTTGCCAAAGATGAAGGGGAAAAAAACCCCTCTTATGTCTTCCCCTCCTGTCCCTCTGCTGCTTTCCAGCCTTTTTTTATGCTTGATTTCCCCAGGATATAGTTGATTAGATGGGAATAACAGTTGTCAAAGAAAATTCAGGCTTGAGGATTGATCTCCAGAGACGGGAAAGTTTTGAAAGCTATTCTTGGCGTGTGTGTGTGTGTTACCATCTCTTGGATGCTGGTCCATCTGTCTGTCAGCACTTTTCTGGCTCTGTCGTGCAAGCTGCGACTCATCCATCCATCCACCCGTGTCCCCGAGCAGGAAACTTCCCTGCACGAAAGCTCAAAGATGGTGTAAGTTTACCCAGGTTGTGTTACAGCCGCAGGTGTAAGTGGGTAATGGAGGGTCGGGCGGGGGGGATGCCACTTCAAACGTAGCTTTCAGCTGACCCTGATGGAGAGCTGGAGGGGAAGACTGTAACCCGATGAAACCACGCCAGTAAGAGGCACCACTGCTCGGGTTGGACAGCCCAGAGTAAACTTGAAAAGGCCACCAGCTGCATCGGAGACTTGCCCGATGATGCCAGCAGGATGCCTTGTTGTGGGTGTGTTGCGTTTGAGTGAATACGCAGAAGGAGAAAGTGTGTAGGTCTCATTCCACTTGGGTGTGTCCCCCCTCCTTGTTGCAGGCACGTGGGCTTAGCCTCTATAGGGCCTTGTTCTGGTAACATTTTGCTGACCTTTGGTGACAGCTGCCCCTTCCATTTGCAGACAAAGACAAATGGCTAGCCAGCCTGTCTGCAGCCTGCAAACACTCTGCTGTTCCAGATAGGAAGAGGCTGTGCCTGTTAGCCTTTATATAAATGCAGAGACTTGTGTCAGTGCTTTCTATGGCTGGAAATCAACTGAGATTCTGATCATCTTTTCTTTTGTGACGATTGTTTTTTATTCTCTTACATGGAAATTGATTACAAGGCTTTGCATGCTTTAAAACAAACATAGACTCTTACTACCTCAAACCTCAGCACTCAGCTGTTGTAACCTACCTGTGCTAAAGCAGCACATAGACAATGCAGCCTGCTCCCTGTATGCTGTACTACTGATTGGAGTAGGCAGAAGGAGGGCATCAGCCTCTCCTCCTGATCTCCTCTCGGGCTGTGCGTGGTCTTGGTCCTCGTTCGGCAGCTCAAGTGCACAGAAAAAATACACAGCTATAATTGACCTACAATCGTATCTCTTTGCCATGTTAGGTCTTATCTGTGCTAATGGGTGAGTGCAGTATCACGAGTATGCATTTTTAGTACGGGTCAGTTCTGGTGGGATTTCAGCTCTTAAAGGAAAAGCCCACTCTGAGGCGCTGAAACTCATGCCATATTCCATCAAAACAAAGCAACAGCTTGATTTATCTAAACCAAACTTGGTATTTGAACTGACAATGCCTTTTCTGAGGAAACACTTAGACCCCTTCACTTATTGAAGTGGGAGGGGGGCTTCAGTAAGTCATGATGTGTTTTGCTTTGTAACTGTCGATGTGTTTGGCAAGACTGTGGCTGTTGCTGAGGCCAAAGCATGTCAGCGTGTGATGTTGATGAGTTTGTTGTAAATCCTGCATCAGATCTTTTTTCTCAAATGTTTTTTTTAATCTATGTGGCAGATTTTAGATTTTTGAAACCATTGTTATTTATAGCCAAGCGGGCAAAAAGGGTAAGTTTCCTGGGTTTGTTAAAAACAAAAATTGCATTATTCGATAAGCGGGCAGATGCTTAATAATCAGATCAGGTTGCCACCTTTTGTTGTTTCAAAGGGCAAGTCACTGAGACCATGCTACTCTGGTTAGTCTATATAACTACTTAGTCTTTACAATACAATACAATACAATTTTATTTATATAGCACATTTAAAAACCACAGGCATGCCAAAGTGCTTCACAGAATGAGTTAAGAGCAATAATAAATACAAATATAAAGCATAAAATACAAAATACACATAAAATATACTAACAGGCAGGTGACATAACTAACCAATAATACACCAGGCATAGTAGACACAACCCAAAAGGCTGAAGGTTAAAACATTATAATCATTAACAAGTAATAAAAATAAGTTCCAAATACACTAAGGATGTGGGCTCTAAGAGCTGGGGAAGGCAAGGCTAAACAGATAAGTTTTTAATCGAGATTTAAAAGATTGAATTGAATCAGACGCCCGAATAGCTAGGGGGAGGTTATTCCAGAGGTAGGGTGCGACAGCGGCGAATGCGCGGCCACCTCTGGTCTTGAGCCGAGATCTCGGTTGCACCAGGAGCATTTGGCCTGCTGATCTAAGCGCTCTCCCAGGGATATAAAAACTGAGGAGATCCGTAAGATAGCTGGGCGCGGTGTTGTTTATGATTTTAAAAGTGAGCAATAAAATTTTAAAATCAATACGAAATTTAATAGGGAGCCAGTGCAGGTCGGAAAGAACTGGAGTAATAGACTCAAACCTGCCAGTTCCAGTTAAGAGACGCGCAGCCGCATTTTGAACAAGCTGCAGTTTATGAATAAGGGCAGAATGGAGACCAGTATAAAGGGAATTACAATAATCTAACCTCGATGTAACAAAGGCATGGATAAGTTTCTCCAGGTCCTTACGTGGTATGTAGGGCTTGGCCTTAGAGATTAGACGTAGTTGATTGAAACTCGATTTAACTACGGAGGACACATGTTTGTCCAACTTGAAGGAACTGTCCAAGACAACACCCAGGTCCCTCACAGTGTCAGAAAGGGAGTCAGCAAAGGGCCCAAAAATACCAGTTGATTTAAGGTCACAGAGCCTCTTTCCTGACCTATTTCCGATATTTCATCTGCTCTGCTATGATACATGTTTAGCCTTTTGTATCCTTCAGTCATTAATTGACTCTTTGTTGTTGCCTCTTTTACTGTACAATTTGTTTAAGCAGCTTATGCAGCTATTAATCACTATGACTTTGACAATGGCAGGTGGCTGATTCTCACAGCTGGGTGGCTGGTGACGACCCCCCCTCCCCTCTTAACTGTACTGCAGATGGTTTATTTTGCTGCTTTGTTAACTTTACATTGCATTGTGTAATGGAGGGGGAGGGGGAGGGGGTCATTTGGGGTGGAGATTGTTTGATATTTTTCACATTCTGCAACCGATTGCAACTTTTGGTGATTAAATGGTCGTCCAGAGCTTGAGGGTGTTGTACACATGTATTGCTGTATTATCAGAAACAAATTGCTTGTAATTGCCAACTTGACACCATTCAATGACAGACTGATATCAGATCCATCTTATGGCAACATTTATGGCAGGTTTTAGTGAGAGAAATTAATCTTATTGATTTAAACAGATATTGACAAAGTTTAACTTTGAGCACATGACTTGCAGT
The DNA here is from genome assembly GCF_001858045.2 of Oreochromis niloticus. Taxonomy (NCBI): domain Eukaryota; kingdom Metazoa; phylum Chordata; class Actinopteri; order Cichliformes; family Cichlidae; genus Oreochromis; species Oreochromis niloticus. The sequence goes on from NC_031986.2 coordinate 11,781,566, forward strand.
TTAAAAAAGATAATAAATCACAATATATCTTGCTGCAATACTCTATGCAAAATGCTATCACAAATATATTGTATCGGGAGTGAAGTAGTGGGATAATATCGTGTCGTATGGTGATTCCCACGGCCACAACAGTCACGGGACTGTTTGATAGATGAGATGGCTGGTCTGTGTGGATGGACGGCCTTTAGAAGTTCATAATGCCTCTTAGACAAGAAGCAACAACAAAGCGGGAGTAGTATGAATACTGAGCAAAGTGCAGACTTGGAGTGACGTATGATCTGTCTGCCCTAAAAATTACGTATGGAAGGAGAAGGTGGATTTATTTCCTACTCCGTGAATTGCTTTCACATGCACTATTTTGCAAGTGAATTAAATTAAACGGTCAAATCTTTTAGCAGCAGCCCCCGGCCATGATTTCTAGCCTGGGATAAACATCAGCAGAGCCATTCAGTGTTTCCTCTCTGCTCCCCATCTGATCAGAGTTCACTCGGTTCTCATGAAGCCGTGACAGCAGCGTGCGTGTCCTCGTGGTCACGTGCATGCAGGCTTGATGTGTTTGTTTGCATTCTGGCTGATAACTGTTCAGCATAGATGTGGTTTGAGAGGTTTGAAGCGTCGCACGCAAATGCAAACAAATTTCAGCTGCACTGTGTCCCTTCACCCAGCTGTGAAATGCCTTCCTTTTGGGCCTGAAATGTTTAGATTACCTCTGTTTGGAGGAGCGCATGCCTGCTTGTACAGTTGCTTTCTAAGCATCGACCTCCCGGTTACATACCAGGGAAATCCACTGAGGATCTGGGTTTATTTACCACTTGGAAAACACTAACAATAGTGGCATTATAAGACTGTCAGAGAAAACCAAGGATGTAGTTACAGCAGATACAGTGTTCTTTCTTGGAGTCTCCTTTGGGAGGTAAAGGATGGCATCGCATTGTGATGGAGTGTCAGATTTGTGTGTATGATTACAGTGGCAGTTGTGGTATGTCTGAAGCATTGGAATAAAACAAAGTCTTGCTGCAAATAGAAAATATATTCCAAACCCAGGCATGCACGCGATTTAATTTGTCATCCACTTGAGCTCCAAATAGTATTCTGCTTCAAACACACACTGTTAAAATCTGATAAGCTGGTTTCATATTAAAAGAACATGCAAACTCGTTGCCTCAAAATTATTAAATAACAGCAACACCGCACACACAAGGGAGAAGGGAGACAGACAGGCGGACAGTCGAGATCTTGTTGATAATGATATTTTAGCATAAAAGAATGTACTTTGCATTTACCAGGGGGCATGCACCAAATAACATTTAACTTTATTTAAATACAGCCCTGAATCCTTTAAATATCTTAATTGAATTGAAGTTTATTTATAGACCACTTTTCACAGACATGTACTCACAGAGTGCTGTAGAATTAAAATAATAATTTAGGAATAATAACATTAAAATGTAACAGAAAATCAGAATACAGTTGATAACAATAAAAAAAACTTAAACGCATATGGATTGATATCAGATGAGCAAGTAAAACAGTATCTGAGCTTTGTGACACTGCGTGTTATCCTGCTAGAAGCAGCTGTTAGAAGATGAATGCACTGTGGTAATAAAGGGATGGACTTGGTCAGCAGCAACACTCAGATAGGTTATGATGCTTAAATGATGGTCAGCTGCTATAGGCCCCCAAAATGTGTGAAAAAAATATCCCCTACACCAATATACTGTCACCTTCAGCCTGAACTGTTGATACAAGGCAGGATGGATCCGTTGTTTATGCCAAATTGTGACCCTATCGTCCAAGTGTCTCTGTAGAAATCAACTCATCATACCAGGCGACGTTTTATTTCATTGTCCAGTTTTGGTGAGCCTGTGTAAACTGTAGTCTCAGTTTCCTGCTCTTAGCTGACAGGAGTGGCACCCAGTGTGCTCTTCTGTTGCTCTTCTGCTTACCTTGGTTCTAGCAACTGGTTTTTTGGACCTCTGACATAAATTTTCAGCCAGAGAACTGGCACTCACTGGGTATTTGTTTTTGGTTTTTTTCTGACCATCCTTTGTGAATGCTAGAGATAGCTGTGTGGGGAAATTCCCAGTAGATCAGCAGCTTATGAAATATTCAGACTAGCCTGTCTGGCATCAACTACTATGGTCAAACCCAGTTAAATTACCTTTCTTCCTCATTCTGTTGCAGAGTTTTAACTTCAGCAGGCCATCTTCACCATGTCCACATGCCTAAATGCATTCAGCTGCTACCATGTGATTGGCTAATTAGCTATTTGCATTAACAAGCAGTTGAACAGGTTTACCTGACAAAGTGGCTGCGTAGACTTGGAAAGTATCACTATGAATAGCTTAATTAGTTTTTAGAAAGTTTTGCAATATTTACATTTGGTGTTAAGAGACCATGAACTCAGGTTTTCTTCTGTTCCTGTGAGCCATACACCGCACGAGTACAAGAACAATGGGTTTATAATAATTGTGAACATTTGGTGGCCTGTTGCTAAGCTGAACTCTCACAAACACTAAAACCGCAGTACAAATCCTGAGAAATCAAAGTCTAAACACAACATAAATAACATCATGATTACAACACTGCTAAATTATAATATTAAAGTTAAACATTAACAGACTCGCAACTCTCTGCCCTTGCAGAAGAGTTCTGTACAGTCAGGCAAAAGTTATTAAACAAAACATGTAGTTACAGCTAAGCTGCTCAGTTTGTGGGTAAAAAGTTCACATAGGCATAAGTTAAGTGGAACCCACTAGTTTATATTAAGTAAGGATATTGTTTGCATTTAGAGTGTACATACAGTAAAAGCAGAAACAGATGCACCCCTACATTATTGAAATGCTCCAACTCTTTCAAGTGTTTCTGTTCAAGCCGCAAACGAGCAGCGCAGCAAAAACTGGGGCTAAAAAGTCCTGCTTTACCATTAAATATGCACTGTAGCCTACTTTCCCTTCTCAGATGTTGTAGCTACACCCTCCTCCGTAATCATGAAAGTTACCCCAGCTCATGTCTTTTTAGAAAGTAACTACTTTCTGCAAGTGGTACTTACAAAAGGACTGGAAAGCAGCCTGTCCTTGTCTCATTGCCACAGGGCTCACCACACATCCCCGTGACACTTACTTCACAATTATACAGGCTGCCAAAAAGACTTTGGGAAGTCAAAGAAACACCTGCGAGGAAGAGAGTTGAAGGAGAGAAGTAGCATATGGAGGAAGAAGACAGATGAGAGGGGTTCATGAGAACCTATAAAATATTGTTCAGTGGAGCTGATGTCATATGAAATACAACAGCCTGGAAACACTGAGGTCAGTCTTCCTATCCTCGCGTCCTTTGCCAATGTCTGGAAGTCACTTTTTCACAACGCTTGGCTTCAGTTTCTGCATTACTGTACCGACTGATCTTGGCAGGCTGCTCCATTTTTTCCCCTCTTTTTTTGTGCGTGTTAACATCAGGGTTCATGTAGGACACTGAAGGAATCTAGAGTTTCAGTCAGTAACTGCAGTGACCTACAACTACAGCGCAGTGAGTGAAAACAGCCGTGCTCTGTGCGGCAGAAGTGGATTGACACATTTTTCTGAGAGAATCCCCGGACAGTTAGTCAAACCTACAGGCTTAATCTCACAAAATAACGTGTGTGTGTGTGGGTGCTTGTGTGACTGCCTCTTGCCAAATCTCATTGACTAATACCCCGGCAGCTCAGCAAGGGAGCGCAAGCTGCATCTCTGGGTTAAGTTTGTGGCTGAGTAGCTTGCTAATCTCTCTCTGCTTCGTTGATCTTCACTCTCTAGAGAGTCCTGATTATTTTGACCCACGTGCCACACAGTCAACCATACTCGGTGTATGAGTCGAGAGCTGCCCCTGAGATTGTCACCGCGACATGCATTTGGGGTGACAGGGAGGGTCACTGTCATGTTTGATTTGTCAGCTTCACCCCTCACTGCTTTTTGGTGATCCCCATCAAGAGATTATTCAGATGAAATGGTGTAAATAAGAAGTGAGATTTCAGGCTTTAAGCTGATCAGCTGTGATCAAGCTGTGCTAATGATGAAGTCTGAGAGCTCGACACACGGATTTGTTTGCACTTAAATGACAAGTGTGCAAAAACGCTTTGAAACAAAGGACTATTTTGATCCAGCTGTGCGCTAACACAAGAGGCATTTCATCATGTAATTCTGTATGTGTGTGTGTGTGTTACATTACATTTGCCAATAAACCCTGTCGGCAGCTAGCCAGCCGGTGGGACCTCCATCAGATCCCAGTGGCCATCGTGGGAACATTCCTGACGCAGCGTTATTCCATAATTCCCACCATGTGTGGTTTTTCCAGAGCCCAGTGCTCACTGCATGGGCCGTGGAGAATCCCACAGAGGAGAGGAGATCAGCTCCTTGTAATTGCAACCAGACTTGGCTGTGTGTGAGTGGGTATTGCTGAAGAAGCCTGTGAGTGATAGTAACCACTGGGAAACCTGCTAAGCAGGGCAGGTTGTGTTTCTAGCTTCAGTAGAGTCTTGGTGCCATAATTTGAATAAGGATTTAGCTGTTTAAATAGAAAAGGTAAAATTAGGGACCCACATGGGTAGTATTTTAATATTAGAAAGCAGTCTTCCCAGCGCCCTGTACTGAGAGTAAAAGGGTGATATGAATAGAGTTTTGAAGGTAGTAAGAAGGTAATTTGAGGGGTTTTTTTTTCTTTCCCAGCCTCAGCTGACATAAAAGTAGTAATTTTAGTCCTGACCCACTGAAGAGGTCATGCAAGAAGGAAAGCAGCTACTTCTCAGAATTGCACTTGACTTGGTATAAATGCAATGCATTGATCATTACTAATGCCTTCCCGGTGAGAATCAGCATTGGATCGAACCATAAAGGCAGCTGATTGATTGTTCATCTCCCTTACAAAAACACTCGGTGTCCTTATCTTGTTTTGAGAGCAGATGAAGGTGTGTATCTGTTCTGTGTCGCAACAGTTACATTTTATACAGTAAATCCATTTTCCAGAAAATAGCTTGTCATCCAACCCACACGAATGAGTCTAATGCTTTTTAAAAAAACAAAAAAAACCCCAATTAATTTCTAGTTTGTATTGTGTCACCTTGACATTTTGTTTGTGAAGCTGAGATTAGGTGAGCTGATAGGTCAGCGTGTGATTATATACCACTACAACCAGAGCAAGTGGGGCCTGACTAGTGAGACACGCAGCAAATTCTGGATACCAGTGCCATGTATTAATCTTATGTTAAAGTTATTGTTTGTAATGTTTTTACACTGGATAGGTTGCTGCTGTCAGTGTAATAGTGTTATTTTGTCAACACCATTCGGCTGTTTAAATATGACACAAGTTTGGATATAGTCCTCCAAAACTTTGAACAGCCTGCTTCAGTTGTCTTTGTGCGTCAAAGTTTGTGTGTCAGAGTCAGATTGTTGCTCATGCTGGAGTCACAGATTGTGGATTTGATATAGTTACCAAGAAGCGTAGTGCACATGTGTCATGCATTTACCCCTGCCCTCTAACTCATTCGCCCGCTTGCTCATTTCACCTACAACAATCCGAGTCTTTATTTCCTGCTGTGACATCATCACTCCATGCTCTCCAACTGCCCTGCCCTTCTTCCCACTTCCTGGCCCAACAGGAAATGAGCCGCCCCAGAGGAGTGCTGCTAATCGGGGAAGTGTGGGTGGACAAGGACACACCTGTGTCCACTACACTGGACTCTGTTTCCCCCCTCAGTCTGTTGTTGAATGGGGCACCAAAGTAAAGCACATAAAAAATAATGAAAGAAAAAAAATCTGCTGATGTTGTTGACAGCGAGACACAGAGCACCTTTTTTGGGGCAGTTGTGTGTTTTTGTAGTGCCTGGTTAACAACTTGAGTTTCCAGTCAAAGGAAGACAGTGTTGCTTGGTAGTTACTAGTATGTTTGTTAGGGGTTTCTTCGTTTGCTTTTTTTAATACACTGGCTCCATAAACGCACACTTAACTGACCATTTTATACCTCTCATAGCAACATCTGTTTAAATGCGTGGTTCAACTCTACTACAACACTGTCTGTTCACATCCAAAAGACCCTCCTCTTCCTCCTCCATACAGTGCCTCTCCATCATAACTCGGTCATGTTTGTCTGTGCATGTGACGCAGGCCTGCCTTTGTTTTCAGCCGTGGAGCAGCTGCCCCACCGGCCGCTGCGCTGTTGTGACTGAAACAACTGTGTGTCCCCCTGCAGCTGCACAGGCCCGTGTGTCACTGCTGCACCTGTTCAATGGCCCTGTGTTGACTGAGTGATATCACATGTCGACTGTGTGCAAATTACACAGAAATGGTGGGGGGAGGGTGATCTGTAATTTGAGCAGGCAATTTTTTTTTTTTTTTTTATTGTTTGTTTTTTTTGTTTTGTTTTTTAAGATGCAGGTGTCGGTAATGCCGTGCATGTGCACAAACGTGAGATCTTTCATCCCCTTTAACACTCTTCCCTCGTTACATGAAGTCTGTCTGCTGTGAAAACACACACACACAGTTACACAGGCCAGGTTTTTTCTTATTTCTTTTTTTGCTCCCGGGAGGGGCCACATGCTGTGGCTCAACAACAGTTGGTGCGTAGAAAAACGAAGGAACAGCTGAGACCAGCAAGAATAGCCATAACATCAGCTGCCAGCCTCTCTCTCTCTCTCTCTCACACACTCACACACTCTCACACACACACACACACACACTCACACTCACACACACACTCACACTCACACACACACACACACACACACACACACACACACACACACACACACACACACACACACAGAGTAAATGCACACCAATATATAGCATTTATATTTCCTGTCTTGCTCAGCATGTTCTAACCTGATACTTCCATTATTTTTCATTGTCAGATTATGATTCAACATCTAGATTGATTTTTAGATCTTAAAAAAGCGGAAAAAATGGGCTGGTGTGACTCAGCGGTGTTGCGAATGAAATGGTTAAAGCCTAGTCAGCGTTATCGCCGGTGACTGGTGAGTCACAGTCGGTGCACACCTAAGAGTTTTGACAAGGTTTCTACTCTGACTCATGCTGTGAAATGATTAGCCTGTGGCGGTTAGACATGCTTATTAGGTTTTAGCTGCACGCGTGCGTTCATGCGTGTGCTGGCGGGAAATGCTTTGTAGTAAAATGAAGAAGGCCTCCACAGCTCAAATGTCACATTGTTAATCTCGCTGTAATGATGGAGAGAGTTTATAATGGAGAGCGAACCGGACTTGATTGCTTTCAGAGCTTTATGATAAGTGTCTCTCTGGCCACGCGCGTCGTTTAAGTCTGTGCTTGGTTAAATCGCTCTCTCTCGAGCACCCTCCGTAGTTAATCCCCTGCATTCTTGTGACAGTGAAATCAGCCTGCTCGCCTCCAGCTGCTGGCAGCCTTGCCTCTCGATCCTCCTGCAGCGCAGTGAGAGCAATAGGAGGCGATCCACAATTTGGGGTTTCACTGACTAATAGCTTTCGATGAGGTGACCAAAAGCGGGGATTGTATTTTGCCATCGCAACTTAAAATAGGCACTAAATCATATCTAATGGATTTTCTTCTTCTCTTTGTTTCCACAGCCCCAGAGTGAAGTGGCAGTGTCATCTGACCTTTAACCTCAATAGAAAGAAGGAAAAGCCACTTCAGAGGTAAGACTTCCTGTAAAGCAGAGTGACTACTTTTTGTGGGTTATAAACTCTTGAGTGTAGGAAAAAGGAAAAACTGTTATTGACGCTGCTGCCAGTAAGCTTTGCAAAACCTCTTTGCACACATCACACATGCAGATTGTTGTTTTTTGTGTTGGTGTAGCAGGCTCAAAGAGAAGTTCTATTTAAGGTGGTTTCAAATGCCTGTTTTATTGCAGAGCCCCTGACATGCATGTCTGGTGCACCATGTGCTCAAACCATCATATCGCCTGTCGTGTCACTGGTTTACAGTTTTTTCTAAGTTAACAGTGTGGATCCATGTTTATTTCGCAAAGCTGGAGCAAGTGGGGGTGCCCCTCCTCGAAGCCTTGATTCAGAGGACCTTGAAAATCAAAGCCAAATCAAAGAGAAGTAAAGCCTCGGAGGATCTTGTCAGGGGAGAGTCTTCCTCGCCGAAGGAGATAATTCCCGATTTAAGTGGAACCATGTGAGTCGAGCCGCGGCTGGGGTCTGTAGTAAGAGATGCTCCTCACAGTGAGCCTTTATTTCTCTCACTGTCGCAGAACTGTGTTGAATTTGCAATCTGTGGTCTCAAAAGTTTCCACTTTAATTTACACTGAGGATGTTGACTTTACTCTCCCACCCCCTACCCCCACAGATCAAGTACTGTACTTATTTTCTGAAAAGTTGCACGTATGCAAACTAATCTATTTTTAGCTATTGTGTTAGCCACACAGATGTTAGTAAATGCACAGATGACTACAGACATTCACACCTCTGATTTTTTTTTTCCATAACACACTGGAATAAAACAACAAGATCCAGGAAGTTTAAGAGCAGCTTTGTGAGGGGAAAAAAAAAGCCGCTCTGCAAATATTACGGCTTGCTGGCTGCTATTTTCCAGACTGGTTTTTATTATTTTTGTTTATTGAAGTGATTCACAAAAACAAGCTAATTCAAATCTTCTGGTCCCAGTCTGGTTGGGTTATTGTTGGTTGCGGATGATTTTTGCTAGAGTGGGACGCAGGACAGAAACAATCTCCTCTTTGTTGATGCTGTTATTTGTACAGTAATGCCCTTTATCCACTCATGGCACTGTCTATTACCTGAAGCCCTTCCAAATTTGGTACCTAATGTGTTTTCCATTTGTCCAAACGATTGCATACAGTGTTCCTATTCATGTTTTTTTTTTTAAGTCAGACCTGGCCTTGTAAGTTTGAAAAGAGAGGTCTGGTCAATGTATTTAAAAAATGAAAAAATGTCTAAACAAAAAAAGGGAGGAAAATGTGAAGAGAGAAAGAGCCAGACACACAAATGTATGTGTGTGTGTGAGGGAGCTGGAGCTGGATATTTAAGAGGGGCCCTTGCAGAGATGCAGCCTGGGGCCTAAAGAAGGAAGCGTCCTCGCCCTGGAATTAAACTGTTCCAGGAAGTAGGGATGCTTGTGTGTCTGTCAGGGAGTGGTGACACAGTGTGTGTCACTGTCTTGTGTTTAGAGTGGGGCTGCCTCTAAAGTTGACACTCAACTGTCAGTTTCCTTCCAACATGTCCATCACGCGCTTTGGGGGCACGGTTAACGAGTGATTGTTCTGGGTCACGGTTGTCTTGGCAACGCCTTCATGGAAGCACCGGATGTTCTTAAAAAGAAATGTCCTTGAAACAGTCTCTCCGACTTGTCCCAAAGACATGCAAGCTGCAGCCGCGGAGACCTCTGGGAAATGAAGAAAATACTTAAGCGTGTGCGCGTTAATGACACAGCAGGAATGCTGGAGCTGGCGTGCCAGGAAAAGGGGTCTGTCTCATGAGAGGCAAACGCACACCAGCTGCAGGGGTTATGGACAGAAGCAAAGACCAAGAAGCAAAGACCAAGGGAGACATGGGAAATGTAGTAACGGAGGAAGTCATTCCCAGCTGCCAGTGGAGTGTGGGCATGCATATGTAGTTTTTTCTCAGCCTTCGTGCAGGGTGCATCACACATGGCTGGTTTGTGTGTCTGTGTGTGTTTTAGCATGTGGTGTTCGTGCAATATGTTGCACCCACTGTGGGCTTTTTTTTTAATTTATTTTTTATTCCCTAACAGGTGGCAGATGTAAACATACTGTTCAGCTTGACTGAGTAACCAAATGATAATGAAGAGGGAAAAATGATTGGCACTATAATGATTTCATTTGTCTAAAGTGGATGATTTAATTATGGAAATATACTTAAATGAGGCTTTTGCATATATCCATTTTCATTTTGGAGCCTGGGGTTCTTTGGGGGGCATCTGCATCTATTTTCATCAAAAATGGTCTGTTGTAGACAGCAGGCAATATGTTTGGGTATTTTTTTCCCTTTACTTCACCATAATGCTAATTTCTGGCTTTGTATTTTTGTTTTTTCACTCTACTTGAATAGTAGAAGAGTAGAAGAAGCATCAGAAACCAAGTGTTTAGAGCATTTTGAAAGCTGACATTCTGGCATTGGCGGATAATCGGCCCATAATTAATTACATAAGTAAGAATTATTGATATATTCTGCTGGAAGGGCCTTAAAGAATACCTCTAGGATATAGTGTGGCATTAAAAAGTCCTAAATGTAACTGTGAGGAGCCCTCAGAAAGTTTGAAACGGTGCTACTCTTTATGAGTTCATGATGCAAACACACCCCTTTTTATTGAAATGACTTGCAGTAGGTTCATATTTGTGTCTGAGCACGCACAAAATAAGACTTTGCATGCAATGCCACACAGCAAGCATCAATTCAACCAAAAGAAAACAAGAGAAGGTAATCGGTGGCGTGTTTACGCCATGGCTTTGCTACCAGATCAATGGGTCTCATCTATTTTTTAAGCACTGCCTGTTTGTTTTTTGTTTTTTAATGTCTGGCTTATACTTCTCGACTCGTTGGCCTCTGCTGTCTGCTGCTGCAGTGCTGCATCATGTTTTACAAAGTTTGTGTGGGTGTGTATGAGCCCACTGCAGCAGACCACCTGAGCCCCTTCATCTGTGTGTGTGTGTGTGTGTGTGGTTGGAAGTGTTGGACGTAACCTGATCTCTTGAGGGAATGGACAAGACTATTGATTTCGCATTTGGGCCGATGCCCTGAAGGAAGCAGGGACGCTGACACATCCTTGCTGTGTTTCTGTGTAAGGGAGGGTGACACAGACAAATAAGAAGAGACTTGCCCATGTGCGTGCTCGCTGCTTCAAAGTGACGTCAGATTTTTCACCGAGCGCATAAATGACTATATTATGAAGTGCTGATAGACTGTATGCTTTGTGGTCATGGCTACAAACAGATGTTCAAACACTGTACTAACAATGTAGGTTGTTACAGTGTATGTGATGCCTGTCAGCACAGAGATGTGCGTGTGTGCTTGTGTGTTGCCATGGCAGTTTCTCTTTGAATAGATGCAGGGCAGCTGAAATTTGGCTTGCTCTGATGCTGGTGAGCTGTTGAGTCCTCGCACCTTACCGCCCACCAGTGTGACCGTGCATTTTCACACTCCCTCTCTTTTCTAGTCTCACTTTCTCCTGCTCTTCCTCTCTCCATCTGTCTGCTTCTGACATCCTCCCCATCATTCTCCTCTCTCTGTCCCCCATCTCTTTCTCTGCCCCTCCTTCCTAACTGGCTGCATAAGCCGGAGTGGTTGAGTGATCCTGAATGCACTCAAGTGTGTGTGTGTGTGTGTGTGTGTGTGTGTGTGTGTGTGTGTGTGTGTGTGTGTGTGTGTGTGTGTGTGTGTGTGTGTGTGTGTGTGTGTGTGTGTGTGTGTGTGTTTGTGTTTCTCCCCTGCTTACAAGCTGTTGTTCGTGCTTGACTAATGACATGGGAGCTGTTGTTTCGGCCAGCCCCCCCTCCACAATCTAATAGCTGGCTCCGTTCCTCCATTATTATTGTACCCATCCATCATTCCTTCTCTGCTCTCTCTGTAGCCTGTTAACTATCTCATATCAACCCCCCCGCAACCAAGTAGTCCGTCCTCTTGATGTGCTCGCTTTCATGTGACACATGCCACTTCTTATTCGTGTTCTGTTTTTGACTTATGTTTACAGGACTGTCTCAACATTTGAGACAATCCTGAGATTTCGGTGCACATTTCCATCAACGCTATCTTGTGTTTAGTGCAGCCATAGTCGTGTGTGAAAGAAGGCTGTAGCTACTATGATGCCACACCAGTTTTAAAGCCTAAAATTTACCATTATGTACACAGGCCATAGGTTTAACATACAAGCACAAGTTTCCTTTTTTTTTTTACATTTATTTTAGGAATTTACAGCTTGAATACAGGCGTTAGGATGTAAAATGACTCAGGGCAAACTATGAAAAAAATACTTCATTAAAAACAACAATATAGAACGTAATGATGTGGTAGTCTAACTTTACACATCTGGCAGTGCTGACGAATCAATCGACAGCAGGTGGTGGCAGTGTTAGTTTCATTTTCACGTGTTACTGTTGCTGCTGGTCATGACATCAGTATGTAAACACTCCTTGTGTAGCATAAAACAGAAACTATCACAAGTGAAGCTTATTTCTATTTTGGCATGGCTCTTACTTTAATGTATCTTCCTTGTGTAGTGTACAGCTTTGAGTGTTCCCCATGCCACAAATAAGGAATGAGCTCCACCCATACTGTATGTCCCCCGCCCCCTCTTAAATTAAACCTGTAATCATCTTGTCACAAGCTTTCTTCATTAACCTTTAGGGCTGCAGCCACCCTAAATTTTCCCATTCATCATGGGCAAACAAGCACAGTGTGTTATGTCGTTTTCTGAGTCAGACATCACAGGCTACTACAGGTCAGCCAAGGCTGACAAACCAGCCACACCTAGTTGGACTTTTGGTCCAACCACTCCCTTGTTCAAAGAGTTCTTTTACTGGCACTTAGAAGTTTCCTCTTTTCCTTCTTTTTACTTGCATAATGCCCACATGTTGACGTAGGGATGGCAGCTTCTGGCTTTCATTTCTTGTCTCCTGGTGTGACTTTGTATATAAAGGGAGGGGACCGGGGGGAAAAAAAGGCAAGGCAGGGACAGAAAGCCGGGATGGGAGTGGAAATGAGCAAATAATCACCATCTGCACGGCAAATGCAAGCCTGGAAATGACACGCGGTCGCACATTTACAAAGAGATCGTATCTATTTTTTTATATCTTAAAGGTAGTGAAACCAAGCATTTGTCTGCTCCAGGCTTTGTTCTTTGACAGAAGACCTTATTTTGACTGTCAAGCCACAAACAAGATTACAAGACGCGCTCGAAAGCGCCTATTGCCTTCAAACGGCTACAGGATGTCATTATATTTTGACACTTGGCTTTTCAGTGTGGTGTTTTTACTGTGATGACACAAACACATGCATGTGTGAAAGGTGAATCATAGTCTGACAGGCTAGAAGTGCAGCTTGCACCAGATGATGGTCTGACATGAGAAAAAGAAGAGATGAGGGTGAGAAGATCAGAGATGAATGCATTTGAGGTCACCGACTTTAGTGCATTAAAGCTGTTGTTTATTTTAAAGGAGTGGGTGATGTTCAGAAACATTCACTTAACGTGTAGTTTCCCTTTGTAAGTACCAAGAGTTTTCAAATGAGCTGTATTACACGGAACAGACAGGCCTTACAACTGCTGGGTTTTTAACAAGGAAGGCGATCACCAGAAAACCTGCATGAGGCTGTTTTTGTGTTTATAGATTTGCATGTTTTTATACACTACAGTGCTAGAATATACAGCACTTATTTTATAAATACATTGCTCAAAAAAAGGAACTTTTTTTTTTTTATCAGAGTGCAGCATCAAGTCAAACTTGTGGGACATTGATCTGGTCAGTTAAGTAGCAGAGAGGATTTGCTCCTCCGTTTCAGCTGCTTTGGTGTTAATGAAACTAACAGCAGGTGCACTAAAGGGACAACAATGGCACAACCCCTAAAACAGGAATGGTTTTACAGGTGGAGGTCACTGACATTTTTCCCCCTTCATCTTTTCTGACTGTTTTTTCACTAGCTTTACATTTGGCTACGGTCAGTGCCACTACAGGTAGCATGAGGCGATACCTGGACCCTACAGAGGCTGTACAGGTAGGCCAACTCCTCCAGGATGGTGCATCAATTTGTGCCATTGCCTGAAGGCTTGCAGTCTCTCCCAGCACAGGAGACAGAGATTCCAGGAGACAGGCATTTACTTTAGGAGAGCCTGACAGGGCCGTAGAAGACCCTTAACCGATCATCAGGACCGCTGTCTGCTCCTTAGTGCCAGGGGCGGATCTAGAAGAGTGGAATGGGGTGGCAAGTGCCACCCTAAAATGATCCCTTGCCACCCCAAGTGCCACCCTAGTTTTGCATATGACAGTGTTGTTTATTAAAATAAGATAGCATTAACACTTTGAGGCCAGCTACAGTGAACACTGAATATAAATGCTAAAACTGAATATACTGCATAGTGTTCCCCCCCTCCACCATTAACAAATGGTTCAGCCCATGGCAGGATCGGCTTTTTTCTTGTTTTCAGTAACAAGCAATGCCTATGATTGTGCCAGAGCACATTTTGAACAACACCATGGGAATTTCGGATTTTACACAGGTGGGTGGATGTTACACTCTGGAAATTGAAGGAAGGTGAGTATTATTAACCCTCCGTGGTCCACGGACACGCTGCACCTCCAAATCACATGACTATGTTAAGCTGACATAGCAACAAGCTGCAGCCACACTGAGTTTCTATTTCAGCACACATTGAAAGTTCGGACTTCAAAGTATTTAAATTTTAATTACAGGCCAGTAAATCCAGAGTTATTATAATATATATAAGCCACGCTTTTTTCTAAATACTGTCGTCACGTTTGTGTGTGTGTTTTAAGTGTTTTCTAAGGACAGCGCGAAAACGGTAAAGAAAGAAAAAAAAAAAAAAAAAAGCCACCGCTTTCCTATCGGTGGAAAAAATGTACCATGTCGGCCAATTTAAAAAAAAAAAAAAAAAAAAAAAGTCAACACGTGGGATTTGGTTGTTTAGGAAGAGGGGAGAGTTTTGTGAGTGACCAGTAACGAGTGAGAGAGAGTTTTTAGATGTGGGGGATTTGTGACGTTTAGTGTGGAGTGTATACTTAGTGTGTTGTGTTGTCTTGTGTAGTCGTTTTGTTTTGTGTGTCAGTGAGGGCACTAATGAATGTCACAAAAGCACATTTGCAATGTAAACACTGTCACTAAGTAGAAAACCAGCGGAGTGATACACCTGCTGTTGTCAGGCCTGCAGGTTTATCCCTGTGCTGTTCTCCTCTGTCTTTTGGTGGACAAACTTATTTTTTACTGTGACACATAATTTGTGGGGCATCTTATTGCGACACCTGATTGTTCTCTCATTTTAGTTTTAGTAATATTTTTAAATGGTTGTACAAAATGAAAAAAGGTGTATTGGCTGTATTTTTAGATAAATAGTTGTATATATTTACAAAAGTACAATTTATATTTGCATTTCAAGTTATAAAAATTTACTCAACATGTCTGTGGGTTTTTTTACAGTAAAAAAGTACTACTAGGATTTGAAGTTCTTTGTGTGATTTCAGATCAGTAACACTAATGCAGTATGTCAGTGAAAAAAAACCTAAATTCAGTTGAGCTGTAAAGAATGATACCAAACAAGGCAAGGGGGAAAAATAAAATGAAACAATTTGAGGGTGAAATACAAACGTAAACTCAAAAGGAGTCAAAAATTGCCGGTTGTATTTCAGACCTCAGTGGGTTAATCCAACAAATCATGAAAAGTTAGGTTTAAATTTTTGTTCATGACAGTGCAGATTTCTGACATTTCGTGTAATTTAAGCTGTAACAATGTGATTGTTTTCTAACAAAAAACAGTGTGAAACTTAAGTTAGACGTGTGTTTGTAAATGAACCGCCCCATGTTGTGTAGCTTTCTGGATTTTATACTTATTGGGCTCCATATTTATTTATTATACAGGCTATACAGTACATAAAATCAAAACTCACATGCTTTATGTAACTAAAGTATGTAATTATGTGGGCTACAGACAATAATTAAGTTATAGACTATATTCATATGAAAAACGTGTATACTTACGGCATTTGAATTATTTTAACCATATGTAACCACCTGCATATGTGTTTGAAAAAAAAAGGCTTTGATTTTGCCACCCCATTTGATTTCTTTGCCACCCTAAGAAAATTTCTCTAGATCAGCCCCTGCTTAGTGCAAGGAGGAACAGGATGAGCACTGCAAGAGCTACAAAATGACCTCCAGCAGGATGCTGGTGTGAATGTGTCTGACCAAACAATTAGTAGCAGGGCGGTCTGAGGGCCTGACTTTCTCTTATGGGCCCTGTGCTCACTGCCTGGCACCATGGGGCCCAATTGGTATTTGCCATACAATATCAAAATTAGCAGGTCCACATATGGCCTGCTTGGGCCATATTTTTTCAGTTTGATTTTTAGGATGTCTCTGAATTCAGCCCTTTGTAGGTTAATAATTTTAATTTCCATTAACTGATGTGGTATCCTTCCATTTCTAAGACATTACCCAATCCATATCATTGTAAATAAGGTGGATTTAAAAATGGCCTTTCACAGATGCACAATCACATGGTTTTGGGTTTTTTGTTTGTTTGTTTGTTTTTCCCTCTAGATTCCCTCACTTTTTTTCCAAACACTACATTCCCCAGAGGTAATCAGCAGCATTTACAGCACTGGGACATGCATTAATATTCCCAGTCCTGATGACCGACTGTGTTTGGCGCTATTCCTGTCTATGGGTGTTGTAGATGCTTTGCCTGCTTCCTCTGTTTCAGCTTTGTGTGCATCTGCCCTCAGAGACCTTTATCGGCATGAGCATTTTGTGTCCCATTAAACTCTCAAGAATTCCCACTCTCCATTTAGAGCCAAGAACCACAACAGTGTGGGCATCGCAGAAATTCAGAGTTTGGTATTGCCACGCTGTTTCTGGTTTTATTGCCTCATGTTTCTCATTTTAACGTATTTTGAAATGGTGATATAATGTGTTGAGAATATTTTTAGATGAGAGGTGTCAGACACTGACGTTAAGTTATTTTTGCAAAGATCCTTTGAGAGCAGAGAAAAATAGCTGTGAGGAATAGGTGGCTTTGGAAGTTTTCCGAGGTGGAGATGACCCCTACACTCCTCACTGCAACATTTCAGCACACATACAGTTGAGGCTTGGTGGAGTTTTTTGTCCAAAAATAGCATATTTAGAAGTACTTGGGGAAACATGCAGTCAGTGGAGTATCTGGTCACAACAATGTTTACACAGCTCGAGTCATTTTCCACCTCCCAGCCCTCTGACTTCCTGTGCGATGGAAATATGAAAGGATTTATTTGTAACTCAAATATTGAGAGTAGTTGATCATTTGAATGTCGACTGCAGGCAGAACAGGTGCTGCTGAAGCTGTCGGTGCATTACAGTCGGCACTTGTTTTCCCCTTCTCTCGTACTTTGAGATCATATGAATTCATAACTTTCACAAAATAACTCTTGTTCTTTATGTTGTAAATTCTCATCTGAATATTAAGAGAGTAAAGACCCAGGACAGACTGCAGCTATTCCTGCATATTTGTGCTTCCCTACAGGGTTTAATATTGGATCCCTTAACTTTTAGTAACAAAACATGCCTCTGTCACCTAGCCAAAGGCTTGTTTGAAGCCTGACATGTCATATTTGGTGTGAAAACAGGCCTTGGGCAGCATTAGTCACTCCAGTCAACGTGACTTAAAAACAAGAGATCAGCAAGTTCACGTTTTAGCCAGTCCAGCTTTGTTTTCTCACCTTAAGAGAGAGCTACTCTTTCTGAATTGTCACCCTATTTTCTGTATTGCGGTGAGGGTAGACTTGACACATCTGCAGCCAGTTGGATTAATAAAAAGTCCCAGTTAATCAGTTGCATACAAGGATGTTTTATTAAGAGTTGTATGTACGGAAACTTATTCGAGACACAATAATTAAACAACAGTTTAACATCGAGTCTTCATATTGCTCCCTTTCTAATCCTCTCGATACGCTCTGATCTGGATGACTTGGTCTAAAGATAGACACGTCTTTCTCTTCCTCCTCCTCCCACATACGCAACCTCCTCAGCACCGGATGCTTACTGCGCTTTCTTTAACAGTTTGAGATTTTTGTTCTTAGAAAACACCCTGCATAAAGAGATGAGCAGCTACTGCGAGTTTACATGAAAACAAAAAAAACAAAAAAGAGACTCCAGAAGGAGACTCCATGGGAAAAGGCCTTTGACCTTTATTCTTTCACCCCAGACCTCTGAGCTGCCCAGCAGTCACAGGAGACAGATGAATGGCGGTCATGCTCAGACAAAACAGACGGGACCATGCAGCATCAGCAGGGAAAAGGCCACGGCTGGTGTTTAGTTTGCGATGATGCCTGTAGGAGTGCATTTGCAGACTGCATACACACACATATATACACAAACACTACCTCCTATCCCCGTGTCTCTCTCAGGTCATGCTCCATAAGCTTAAAAGCAGGGCCTCAGGTGGTAATTCACTTAAACCTGCAGCAGCATCTGCTGTTAAGGCCGTGATTCCATTAGAATGACAGCAGCTATTTCCAAAGTGCTCTTTGTTTTCGGCTCTGCATCATTTTTGCTCTATTTTTACTCTTTCTGCATCTGGACTGAATACACACCTACAGCATATCTATATATATTTGTACTTGTTTGTAGACCTGACCACAAATCTGTGTGTGTGCGTGTGTGTGGGAGAGACTCTTATAAAGGACTCCAGGCCGTTTACACACAGCTGTTAAGTGTCCTGCAGTGCGACTCATTTCCTGTATGTGTATTTACATATGGAATAATGACAGTGCAGGCTCATTTGATTTTTAGTCATTTCCTCTCGCGCTCGTCTTGATGCCATAGCTTGAGATACTCACCTGATTTTACAAATCATGGCTGTGACCTAAGGGGTCCCATATGGAGCCACATTTCATGGTAGCCAAGGAGACAAACGATTCAAATTGTGTTACCATGTAACATGTGTGGGTATAAGGGTGGTGATGTCTGGATCTCACTTTCAACACCTCAAGTTTCTTCCCCCCCATTCCTACAAGTGCCACCCCCACTACCGCCACTATAAGTGGTATGGATAAGCTGGACGACAGCTGGAGCTTCCTGCCAAGAAACAAGCCATGGGGGAAATTAGGAATTTTGCACATCCTGGCTATTTCCTGTTCTGACTGCCACACACGTTCATGAGTGCATGGATGTAATTTTAAGCGCACACATACACACTGGGTTGTTTTTGTTTACATACTCATAGACTCCATTCTTTCCTCCACAAGATGACAAGTTCATGTTTCTCATGTGTTTTAATGAGTGCCAGAAGAAGGAAGCTATCCATCATCAACAGTATAATAAACACTCTGCAGTGACAGCTTTGGTCTGTAATACAAGCTTGTAGCACCAGCTTTGGGGTACGTTTTCTACATGCACCACATACAGTGATTTCTAGTAGTAAGCATGCTGGAATTTGTCTGAAATAAGCACCCCATAGCTGCTTAGCTTTTCATCTTTTATCTGGTTTGCTACCGACCTTCATCACATTCTCACAACAAAGCATAGCTTTCAGATCATCAGGTGTTCATTTTAGCCATAAAGGCAATGGCACAAAAATACTCACACATACAAGCAGACGTTTTGCTAGATCAAAAGAACAGGGGTCATCAGCGGGGTTAATCCCAGTTTGGTACAGTCCCCTCTAGTGACTGACACCACATAGCTGGGATAACATGGAATGACATCCTCTGAAAACATCAATGGGATTACTCTGGAATATTCCATCTGACTGGCCTGTTTTGGGGGCTCCGGACTATACCAAGACAGGGGTGCACACCAAGGGAAAAACAGGTTGAGCGTTCTGCTTTAGTTTGTTTAATATCCAGTGTTGAATATACAGTGGTGTAATATTTTTCTTTGTGTGTGCCGAGCTGAAAGTGTGCAGTAAGAAAATGTGTTTCTGCACTCGGCACTTCCTCTGGCATCTGACCTGGTATCAGAGCCATGACCCTCCCTGTGCTCAACTGTACTTTGCTTCCACTTTACAGGTCTATCACCAGATTAGTTCTTCCTCGGTGCACATCGGCATTTGGGTGAAGATATTTTTTTCACATGGACCGGAGACCATCGCATTAGAATAAGAAAGAAATGAGGATGAATGTAGGCACACATCAAGGCTGCAGATTGTTTTGCGTTGTCAGTTGGAGCCATTTTCTGTTGTGTTTGCCTCCTTTATATCATTCATTCAGTGTTTTGACTACTGTGGCGTCCTTGTGTGTATGAAAAGGATTGGGTTAGCTGGCTTTTGGAACTTGTATTAAGGACATTTCAGCTTTGACTCTAGAGCTTCAGATTTCCTCCTGATTTTATTCTGATTCTGTTTAATTGTTAGATATATGAGCTGTGAGACTCGAGTCGGCCTGGCAAACAGATGCATGCTGGTGTTGCACCACTTTCCATTTAACCCACTAGAGGGAGCTCTGCCATCACCTTTGACTAAAAACTGCTGGGCATTCTCACCAGCCAGATATGCTTTCCATCCTATTATCCTCCGGCCTTTAATAGCACATGCTATTGCTCCGTGTGGTCTGATTAATATCTTAATTCAACAGTGATCTGTGGGTCTCCAAAGAAAAGAGTTTTTTTTTCCACAGACATGAGGAAGATGCTCTGCTTCTCCCTTTGTGTTGGCTCTTGAACTGGTAGTAGAGGTGCTGGGCGTGTCAGTGATGCACAGCACACAAGACACCACAGGGTGATCGCACAGCACAGGGTGCCCGCTAGGGGTCTGTGAACGGTTGTCATGGTAACAGGCAGTGAGGTTGGCATGAGATTAAGTTGTTTTTGCGTTTTGTTTTTTGTTTTTTCCCTCTTTCCTCATTTAGATCATCCCTGCTATGTGGGTGTGACTTGTAATCATGTGAAATTGTCTATGTCTTATTTTTTTCCTTTCTGTTTCTTTTGCATTTTTGTGTGTGTGTGTGTGTGTGTGTGTGTGTGTGTGTGTGTGTGTGTGTGTAGATGGAGCAGGTATCTGATGATGAGTTGGACCATGGAGCAGAGGAAGACAGTGACAAGGAGGACCAGGACCTGGACAAGATGTTTGGAGCCTGGCTGGGAGAGCTGGACAAGCTCACACAGGTTAAAACACAAATACACTCACACACACTAAGAGGGTGGTTTGTTACACAGACGTAGACAGAGCACCGAGAAAGGATGGGGCTGTATCCATAGCAACCTTAACACTGCTAATCCTGTCTCCCTTTACTGTATCCTAGCAACTCCACTCCCACCACCACCACATTGTATTTGTGCAGGTCTGTGGGTAACTGAAGAGTCTGGCAGGCAGACGTGGTTGTTACGATGCGCTTTGACTGTAGTGTCAGAGTGGGAATGTGTGTTTTGCAAATGTGCATCTTTTTCGTGTGTGTGTGTGCACATTGCAGAGTCTGGATGATGGCAGGCCGCAGAAACCACTGCAGAAACCTCCTCTCAGGCAGGAGACGAACATGGCCAACTTTTCCTACCGCTTCTCAATGTATAACATAAATGGTAAGGCCTCACTTCAGAGTCCCCATCAGTATAACAACAGAACAGAGATGCACTTATTAGTATAACCCTCTCTTTGGCAATAACTCTTGCTTTGCTCCTTGCAGAGGCGTTGAACCAAGGCGACACAGTGGACCTGGATGCCCTGATGGCTGACCTGTGCTCCATCGAGCAGGAGCTGAATACCATTTCCAAACCAAACTCAACTTCTCGCAGCCAGAGCAAAGGCCAGCAGAGGGCAGCTGGAGGGCGCAGTGCTAGCACTAAGCACACAGGCACCAGTGGAGGAGGAAGCAGCGGAGGTAGTCCTGCTGAATTATGGGCTTTCAAAACAAAAAGTGCAGTTCCTAAACAGTTTGATAATCATTGTGAAGAAGTGAGACTGTTATCATTTGGTATCCTTTCAGATAGTAGTCAATTCTAAGGCATGATGTCTGAGTTTGTTGTACAGCAGTGGCTCCCAGCCTACACTCGAGCCATCACTTCCACCTCATCTTCATTTAACCTCATTTTAAACTTGATCGGGAATGTTTTCAGTCTACTTCATCTGTTATTTAACCATCACATTCAGCTTACCTGCTAGCCACATTTTACACAGTGGGTGGGCCATATAGAATATAAGAATAACCCTTCATTGTCATTGTCCATGTACAATCATATTATGGGTTCTCCACACCAACTGTGCAGGAATACAATATAAATAGTAAGACAGCAGGAATAAATAGCAATCAGGAGGAATATATACAATGCAGCCCACTTTGATCTTAGGTGGGCTAGACCTGTGGAACTCCCCTTTCTTTAACTACACATTTAAAATCCCTGAAATATCTTAATGTAAGAAAAAGTAGGCCAGTATAAGCTGTAAAACTAAAGTCTGAAATCTTCAAAAGCCATCGAGCGGGCCAGATTGGAGTCTTTGGGAGGGGAATTCTGTTCCCCTGGCCTTATATTGACACCCCTGCTCTACACTACTGGTTTCCAGCTTTTTATTCATGCTCTTAGCAGCTATATTTGTATTCCATGTACATACTGCATTTAGCAAACAAGTTCAATTACTTATCCACATTTTAGGCTACCTGTATCAACCATTTTTTCACATTTTGATCATGTTTAGGATTTTGAAATTGATACCATAGGTAATCTTTCCATGTCCCCCCTAGCTGCAGCACAAATATACCCCCTGTGGTTGGGAAACACTGCTGTGCATCAAAAAGAAGGAAGTCTTTGTGGGATGAAACAAAAGTGTAAAACGGGTTGAGAGAAACAAACACCTGCAAAGTTATAACAGAGAGAGAAAAGGTGAAGCTTTATAGAAAACAGTCAGTTTTGTTGTGATCTTTATTCTTGTGTCAATATTTAATTCAATCAAATATTAATTTCACTGTCAAATTGAAACCCGCCCCAACAGGAAGTGCGAGCAGCAGTACTCGAGCATCACCGGCCAACACGGTACGAGGTGGCAGCGCCACTGCTCGCCCCGCGGCCTCCAACATCTCCCTCGATGACATCACCTCTCAGCTAGAGAAGGCCTCCCTGAGCATGGATGAAGCAGCACGTCAGACGTCCTCCTCTTCCTCCTCCTCGTCCTCATTTTCCTCCAGCACCATCCGGCGGCCCTCGTCCGGATCGTCCGGCGGCGGAGGGCAGCATCGGAGGACTGGTTCGGTCGGTGCCGTCACCGAGCAGGACGCACCATCTCAGCGGTCAAGTGTGAACTCAGCATGTGCCTCAGCTTCGAGCATGGACTCCCTGGATACGGATAAAGTGACAGGAGGAGAGGTGGAGAGACAGGGCAGCCCAACCTCACAAGGACAAAACCAAACCAATACAGAGGTACGAGCCACACTGAAACACACATAGACGTATCAGATGGATTAAATGAGTCTTTCCAGATGTGACGGTAAGTGTAATGTACACAAGGACTGCGGTCAGTTCAGTTTGTAAGTCAGGAGAAGTGAGAAAGTACTAAGCATAGACCTTAATGAAGCCAAGCATGTTTATACACACGTACTGATTGGAAGGAACTGCATGCCTGAAGTCTATCCAAAGCAAATGCACAATGCAGCCTCTGTGTTGTGCATTTGATGCTGTCGGTGAATGCATTGCAATCTCAAGTGCGACTTGGATTACAATGTCAACACCTACCTATTGTTCACTAACAAAAGCATTGCCGTGGTCGGACGGCCATGACAGTCTCTCGCATGTCCCCCCTGTTTTCGCCTGCATGTGTTTACACTGTCTGTGTTTGCATCCTTTCTTATATCCACGGCCTCTGTCTTCACACACGCACACACCCCACCTGCCTGCACCCACCCGACTTTTCCAGCATGTCACGCTACGACGAGTCAACAGTAAGTCGGCCAGACGGCAGCTTGACTTCACCTCGCGAGAGGGTGAAGTGGATCGGGCCACCGTAAGTGCATGATGTGTGTGTGTGTGTGTGTGTGTGTGGGGGGGGGGTGAGAATGATTGAGCAATTTCTCCAGTTAGCGTGCACAGTTAATCGTTTCAAGTGTAATGGACGTTAGGTGCAACAGAGTTTTAACAGTTGAGCTGATGTGTGTGTGCTGTGATAGCGTAGCTGTGGAGTCTAGGTTTCAGAGAATATACCATGTATTCACGCTTTTCTCTCTCATAATCATTGCCTCTTTTCCAACAGCTGTATCTAATGACAACCATCGCTGCCATGCGCATTAATGAAACCTTCTCTCGCTTCCACGCTTCTCTGTACAAAAACAGATCAAAACACCTGTGATTAATAAGCCTCACAGAATCACCTGGCACTGACTTCTCTATATTTTGTCTCTTCTTCTGCTCTTATCCTCCCCCCCGTCTTCTCCTCCACCCAAGCACTCCTATCTGGACCAAGAAACCTCGCTCATTCTGAAAAGCATAGCTGGAAAGCCTTCTCACCTCCTGACCAAGGTGACTTCCTCATACACTTTTTGCTTTCATTCCTCTCCTGTGCATTCGTGTTTGTGTCTGTGTGCATTGCTCTTGTCTTCTGCTCTGCTCGTCTTTGTGGAAAAGTCCATGCTGAGAGTGATTATAGAACAGAGGTTTGCAGAGTAAAAATCTAATAATCATGGATCATATATCTGGCGAATATTTCAGAATGGATTTCTCCTCGTGCTTTACTTTCACATAAACAGATTCATTTTTTCAAACATGCTTCCACATGTGCTGTTCTGTCTGTGGGCCTTCATTTTGTTCGATCCTTCTTTCTAACTTCATGTTGCTGGCTTTTGATTTGCATTCTGTCTTTTCTGAGCAATAAAAGCTTACAGTGGGAAAATTTATTAATGTATTAGCAGTTATTAAGCAGTATTAAATCATTACTTTTAATATTTTGAGTTGTTTAGAAGTCTGAAACACAAACCAGTATGTGCTTGCAGGGCTTTAAATGGCATGATTTGTTGCCTTTCTCTTATTTTGAAAGGTTCATCTGTGCTTTAGAAAAACTAGTTACACAAGAGGCAAAACAAATGTGAACAAAGTCTACTTGATAGATTTCTCTGTGGGTTTTGGTCACATGTCACAGTCTTCAGCAGATGGAGCTTGCTCACAATGAGTTTCTCGCATTATAGAGACTAAACCATTACTTGATTCACCCATAGCTAAGATAATAACCCTACGTGCCAGCCAAAAGTGGAATTTGTGTTTAACTGAAAAAACAAATCTAAGTTGTACTCCAGCTTAGTTTTGTTATTCAAATGTCTCTATAATCCAAGTCGTGTCTGACGCTCCCATCACCTCTTTTAACCTCACAGTAGATGCTTTGGCCGCTGCCTTTGGCTTCTTTGCAGAGTTTATGCTGAGCATATGTGTGCATATTTGTAGTTTGGAGCTCATTGCTTGTGAGTTATCCCACCTTTTAATACACAATGCATAGCAAGCCAGTACAAACCAGCTGATTCCAAGATGGTTGGATATTGAATCCTTAAATTCTACAATGCTGATCAACTAGAAGAGAATGTTACAGTGTGCGTCTTTAGAAGCTGAAAGTTTACAGTGCATTTTTCCACACAGACATCTCCATTAGTGGCTGTTGGCAGTAAATTGTGATCCCTTTCAGTGATGTCCTTTATTATTTGAATATAATGGGTGCCGGCAGCGACACTGTCAACTCATCTGCCCTCAAGTTTTAGAGCTGGATATAAGAATTGCAGTCACCTTATCTAAGAAGCTGGGAAAGAAAAGTGACTGGACTTCTTTAAGTTTCTTGATGATGTTTTACCTCTCACCCAAGATGCTTCTTCAGTTCTAAGACCAAATGGTGGAGAATCCCAGGTATTTAAAACCCTAGCACTACTGATCATGTGCATCGTCACATGAGCTAAGGTGAGAAAAACGGTTATTATCAGCAGAGGTTTTGGGTGGAACCGATGTGAGACCTTGCCTTACCCTATCATGTGAATTGTTGCGATCAACTGACGCAAGATATGAGTGGGCGTTAAGGCGTCTGGATTTTAGGTGTTAGACAGTTGGTGCTGTAAGCCACCCCCTCTGTTTGAGGATGGTCGTTCACATTGGACATAGATGGCTTCTTTCGCTCCTCTTCCATCTGTCTTCTCTGTCCAAAATGTGGACATTGGCATCCTTGAAAGAGTGACCTTTGTCCTTTAGATGCAGATGTACAGCTGAGGTGGCTCTTCTATGTCCCACTAGGGACATCCACTGGTCGCTTTTCTTTCCAAGCTCCTTAGAATACCAGGATGACTGAGATGCTACACGGACATAGTCACCAAATCTTTTGGATTGATTCAGTGGTTCAAAACGTTGGTGCCTGTTGCTGTAAACAGAGCACTCAGCTGTATATTATGGGGGTTTTTTTTAAAGGGGAGAGGAGTGATAGCCTGCTGCTTTACAGGCTGTGAGGGGGTTTATGTGTTAGTGTTACACTTTCCACCAGAGAACAGAAGAAGGCGAGCCGCGATCGCCTGGACTCACAAGTTTTCTCCCTCTCCTCGCTCGCGAATCAGAATACTGAATGAGCGCGGGATGCTTGGGAACAAGCGAGGCGGGAGAGAGTGGAAAGACATCAAAGGAAGTGGCTGCCAAGATTTTTTCTTTTTTTTCTTCTTTTTTTTTTTTTACAGACTAGGCAGAAGAGCTTCTTTTCTTTTTTTTTAAATTGGCTGTGGTGTGGCTCAGTGTGAAAGTGGAAGGGAAAACGCCTGTGGAGTCGGTCTAATGTCTAATAAAAAGCAGGGAGTAGGTGTCGTGTAGAGAGGGAATAATAGATGAGAGAGCGAGGAGCGCCGTGGGGGGGGGGCAGGTTGTCCACGCTGACATTTCTGGGGCTGAACCCACAGTGGGACTCAAATTGACTCCCGACTGTAATCTGTACAACTCGCGTGACCTCTTGATCACTGTTGCTCTTACTCAGTCTCACACACACACACACACACACACACACACACACACACACACACACACACACACACAGCCTGCCACTATGTGTTGGCCAAACACACTCTTGGTTTTAAAGATTTAATGTGTGTGTGCCCTAGAGTCGGTCATGTGGAAAAGGTAGTCTGGGTCAAGGAGCGGGCGGAGGCTTCTTGAGATAAGAGGCTTGGGGAGCACTTGTTAATACCCCTCACCCTCTCTCTTTGAACACACATGCCCGTGTGTGTGTGTGTATACACATGACTTCAAATATTCAGCACCTCAGCTTCTCATTCACCCACTCTCCGTCCTTGTCTCTGTGAGTTAGCTTCAGGGCCATAGTCGGTCATGGTCTTCCCCCGCCTCGTCCCGATTGGCTAAAGGGTTCAGGGTCCTTTAAACGGAGTTTGCTGGTTGGGCGGCCCTTCCTCCCGGTACCGTTTTTTGTGGGGATTATGCTCCCCTCGATTGGGTACGCTCCCAAACCCCTGCATCTGCTGTAAAGAGAGGGAAACGAGTGATGGAGAGGGGAGGAAGCAGGAAGGGGGAGGGGCATTTTCCTCCCTACTGTCTCACTTGGCGTTTTAGTCAAATTGTGCTCGTCTTGGCCACACATGTCTGCGTGTCAGTGAACCCATGCCGTCACTAAAGTCCTCGCTCAGCACCGTCTCAGCTAGCTCGACCGCTGTCATCTCTGGGTGACGGCAGATGTGGATGCAAGGCTGACTTTGATCGACTGGGAATCACGCTGGAATAACTTTTGTTTTTTAATCTTGGTGTGAAAGGTGGCGAACAGATTTTTGTTCATTTGAATAGAAGAAACTGCTTTTGTCATATTTTAAAATCAAGTTACGGACACATATTTCCCATTTTGAGCATTTTTTTTGTTTTTTTGGGGGGGGGGTTTCACATCTTTAAGTTGGCTGCATGGATGCTCTCTGAGCTGATTCTACATTCATCTGCAGCCTCTCGCCCTTTGGGGATCTTCTATTGTCTCCCCTTCTGCTGTATAGCATGATCAAAAGAAACCGCCGCAGCTCCACATGAATCCGGCATGAAACCATAAACGGCAAGCGGAGCACTATTTTTGAGGAGCCAATGCCGCCACGGCGTCTTTTAACATAACTGTGTCTATTTGTCTGATTGAAAAATCACGCTCAGGTAATAAAACACACGTGGAAGCTTACACAACCTGTAGGAATGGAGGTGATGGCATCTTGTTGGAGGGGGCAGGTAAGCAGCCTGGAGCATGGGGGAAATTTAGATTTCTGCCCATGACACAAGGCGCCATCATTCCAGATGCTTTTTTCATGAAATTGTGCATAGCTGCATGTGTTATTCCTGCCAAAGGAGTGACGGATGTGTGACGAGGATGAGGCTATAAAATCAAAAGGCTTTTTTTTTGTGTGTGTGTGCTGTATTAACACGCTCCTGTGTGTTCATCTAGGAGGAGCAAGCTGCCAAACTGAAGGCGGAGAAGATCAGAGTCGCCCTGGAGAAAATCAAGGAGGCACAAGTCAAAAAGGTAGGACCACCTCTTAACTCGCTGACTCTTAGAAAGTGCAGGGATATAAAGCCCTTCTGACTTCTAATAATTGCCGTCTTGTCATATTTCGTGCACGCCGCATTTCTTTGTGAACTTCATTCACAGCGAGGCGGTGAAGCATGCAGAAAATAGGTCATTGCAGTGTTTGATTATGTGTGTGCGTCTGCTGGAGGAGGGAGCAAGGAAGCGGAGACGGGCTTCAGAAAAATAACGCAGATCCACATAAGACATGTTATTTATCCCGCGTATCAGCTGAACAACAGGAGCGCTTTGCCGTACTGACAGTTTGCTTCCACTGCGAGGTCGATATGGGACTCCTCACACAGACAGGCCTTTTTTTTTCCCAGGCCGGTGAATGAACCGCCTCTGTGAATGAGACCAATGCCATTTAACAGAATGGTGTCCTTTTTTGCACGCAGTGAATGGTTGAAGCCCAACAGTGTTACAGCAAACAGGGCTAGAGTATGGCGAGATAAAGGGTACTGGTACAGACAGGACACGAGGAAAAAAAAAAAACCTCGGCTAACACAGGAGAGCGCTTTGATGTGCTAAATTATTCGTGCCCTGTTGTCGGCGTTTTACACGGCCAGCAATGATTTGAATTTCACGGAAGCAGTTTGAGTGCATCTGGATAAGAAATGGATCTTAAAGGATTTAGATGTTAGATTTAATTTAACTTTTTTCCCTCTGAGTGGTGGGAGGGGGGCTCTCCTGTGAGAAATGTAGGTCAGACTCCCCCCATGTCTGAGGCTCATCGCTGTTCCTGCATTCTCATTGGTCTGCGCTTCAGTTCAATCATCCGTACTGGTGCGCAATTGGACGTCAGGGTCGCAGTTGGAGGTGACATGCAGGAGGGTCAAGGAATCCGGGGCTTTATTTGGTTTCACACATCGAGGCTGCGATTGTGTGATCCAGGATTTGGCACGTGTGCGAGTGTGTCGTATTCAGATTAGTTTAAGCTTTCGTGTTCTGGTTGCTTAAAGATGCCCAAACTACAGCCATGTTCGTAGTCATGTTTAGTGGCCATATGTGGGACATGGAGATCCAGTAAATGTTTAAAATGATCCTCATGAACACATGATAAGATGTCATTCTTTCACTGAACTGAAGCTACAAATTGGAAAATGTTCAGCTTTCCCTCAAAAAAAATACTAAAAATCTCGTACGAGTTAGAATTTCAGTGACCTCGACCTAGAGGTTGATCAGTAGGTTGGCGGTTTAATCCCTATCTGCTCCATTCTGCATGCCAAATATCCTTGGGCAAGATACCAGCCGATGTATCCACTGGAGTATGAATGTGTGTGAATGTTGGATAGTAAGCACTTACAAGCTTTTAAGAATGGTAGTGTGAGTGATTGAATGAGGCATGTTGTATAAAGAGCTTTGAGTGCTCCGGGAGAGTAGAAGAGCGCCGTATAGGAATCAGCCTGTTTACCATTTAAAAATCTCAGAAGAGTTTGAATTCCAGTGACCTTGACATGAAGGTTAAAGGTCAAATTTCCTGAAGATCACCTAAGACTTCCAAATTCTTAGCATCAACTAGGAGGCTGAGGGATAGCGTTCCCTCCACATTTTCCAAAACTGTCCAGTGGGCCTTATTGGAGTATTTGCTGGGCTAATTCTGGCCCCCAAGACTTATGTTTGACACCCCCGATCTAACGCATGCATGACAATAAATCTTACATGTTGATGTCATGTTTTAACGTTTCCCTCTTGGCCTTCCTCAGCTGGTGATCAGGGTCCACATGTCCGACGAGAGCTCAAAGACCATGATGGTGGACGAGCGGCAGACAGTCAGGCAGGTGCTAGACAGCCTGCTGGATAAGTCCCACTGTGGCTACAGCCCTGACTGGTCTCTGGTGGAAACCATCACTGAGCTGCAGATGGGTAAGGGAGCAATCGCCTGAGTTGAATAAACATTGTTTATGGTTTTGCTTCAAGCTGCGCTTGTAGCATAGGGTTGAAGTTCAGGGGTTCTCGCAGCATAATACACAAAGTAATATGTAATAGTCACGGCCCCAGTTCCAGGTCAGCAAAAGAAACCTGTTCTCGTCTGTTCTTCATTACCCGTTCTCGCTCCTCCTTTTTCTCAGAGCGCATTTTTGAGGACCACGAGAACCTGGTGGAGAATCTGCTAAACTGGACCCGGGACAGCCACAACAAGCTCATGTTCATAGAGCGCATTGAGAAATATGCCCTCTTCAAGAACCCTCAGGTAACCGCCCGTTACTTTAAAGCTACACGCGTATGATGGCGTGTTCAACAGACCCAGGGCCAGATAACGTCCTCTCCTCTTTTAACTGCTCTGCGTTCGGTGTGCAAATGCCGACTGTGTATGTTATACGCGCAGAAGCATTGTTTATGCATGCTGAGTGCCTGCATAGAGCCAGAGCGTGAATAACAGAGTGTGTGTTTTTGTAGGAGTGTCAGAAGTAGGTCAAAGCAAGTGAAAGTGAATAATTTATTTACACATAAGATAAGGTGAGACTCTCTCCCCCTCCCATCCCTCCAATGACTTCACTGTTTTACTCAATTGCTTCCAGAACTATTTGCTGGGGCGGAAGGAGACATCAGAAATGGCCGACAGGAACAAAGAGGCTTTATTAGAGGTAAGATGGTGTTTTATAAAGCAAACCGCAGACGTTTGTATCATTCCTGTTAATCTGGAGCGTTGCTTAGATGACTTATTTAATGGGGTTTTGTGCAATCCTTCAGGAATGTTTCTGCGGTGGCTCAGTGTCTGTGCCAGAGATCGAGGGCATCTTGTGGCTCAAAGAAGATGGGAAAAAGTCATGGAAGAAGCGTTACTTCCTCCTCAGGGCTTCGGGGATCTACTACGTCCCCAAAGGCAAAGCCAAGGTCAGTGACGGCTGGTGTACAATCACGCTACTCGGACACAGAAATGAAGATTAGGAACAGAAATGTGGCATTTAGGGTTATGAGAAGCAGATCCACACCAGATTTGTGGCATTTCCTGTTTGGTTTTGATCACTTTGAAGAACAGCAGTTGCGTGCGTGGCGTTTGAGTGCACATGCTCCCTTTTTAACACCACCATCCTCCCAAGTAATTTTCAAATTTTAACACTGTAAGTTCACAGTGGCACCATGGAGACATTTATAAGTCCCATAGTACATTTCAGTCCCAGCTCTGGTACTGAATAGGGCCTTCTAGATGTAAGTTAGACCTTTAATAGCATATAAACACAAAACGTAGACTAATGAGGGACTTTGCATAATTATTTCAAGCCATTCTGCAGCTGCTTTACTCATGCACTAAAACAGCATGAAGTTTCTATACAATGACAGCACAAATGTGGTGGGTAAAATTCAGTTTCTTCACACAGAACAGCAGCAGCAGCCAACAGCGGTCTCTTTTAGGTCAACCACGCATCAGTACATGACACCGTCCCCTGCCTCTCTTTCTCCACAGGCATCCAGAGATCTCGTGTGCTTCCTGCAGTTGGACCATGTTAACGTGTATTACGGGCAGGACTACCGCAGCAAATACAAAGCTCCCACTGACTACTGCCTGGCCTTGAAGGTGAATCCCTGTAGCTGCATGGTGAAACGTTGCGTTGTCCTGATTGGCCTGCAAATAACAGCAGATCTTAATGTTCCTCCAGAGACCTAAACCGGCACAAATGAGCACTTAGCTAAGAAAGCTAAGGATTATGTCCAGTTCTGTGTGTGATACAGATCTTGTAAACACAACGTGCAAGTCAAATAATTAGATGTCTGCATATCTGAAGAAATCTATAACAAGAGAAATGAGGCATGATAACATGGATGGGATGTACACGTGTCCTCCTTTGCATCTGTTTAAAGTAGAGGTTTGAACACATCAAATGGTTCTTGTAGTCCCCAGAGATACGCAGTCTTAGCACTTCACTGTTACCCCCATGCACTTAGTACCATTAGTCTGCTATTAGAAAATGCCTCTGGAGATCTTTTCCAAAGAAGTTGATTGGATTAGTTTAATCTGAATAGAAAGTTTATTTACTGACTGCATTTAATGTAATGAATAAGCACTTGTCTAATAAATTGCAAGAGGATGCTTCGATGTCAATTCCACATCTTATTTGTTTAAAAATCCTTTTATCTTGAATCGTTTTGCAGTGTCTGTGCAGAGCACTTAATGATCATAATACTTGTTTTATTTGCAGCATCCACAAATCCAGAAGAAGTCCCAGTACATCAAGTATCTGTGCTGCGATGATGTGAGGACGCTGCACCAGTGGGTGAATGGAATCCGCATCGCAAAGGTTGGTTTGAAGCAGAGTTGCTGTTCAAGGCAAAGAAATAAGCAGATAAATGTTTTGTTTTAATTTGTGAAATGCATCTGTGTTCTTCGATCTCATACAGTATGGGAAGCAGCTGTATTTGAACTACCAGGAAGCCATGAAGAGGACAGAGGCAGCCTACGATTGGTCCTCTCTCTCTACGTCTAGCATCAGATCTGGCTCCAGCTCCGCCAGCATACCCGGTTAGCTCACAAGCTAGGCAAAGCACCACTAATGGCTCCTTTAAACGCATCATCATGTCCAGTGTAAAGTTCATTCAAAATGGAAGCAATTTAGCTTTAAAAACAAAAGCACTTCCATTTTTCTTACTAAGTCAGTGCCAAGTTATGCTAGTTATGCTACCAGATAGAAGTGGAGCGTATTGTAAAGGCTTTTTCAGACATGCTCACCTACCACTGTTGGAGGTCACTCTGAACACAGAACAAGTCTGAATGCAAACACACATATTAACAAACAGGCACTAGACAGGTCTCTTCTGTCCTTTTAACTTGCTTGATTCACTAAAAAGAAACACATTTATGTTGGAGAATGCTCAGAAACAGTAAAAAGATGTACATAATAAATATTCTATGTCAAATCTTTTAAATTTTTAAGAAGGATTTTTGGCTCATCTATGATGCATTTCCAATATTACTAATTGATAAGAGGCCTTTTACAAAAGGCTTACAGTTTTTCATTTGTTCTTTCAGAGTCCCAGTCGAATCATTCGGGCCATTCTGACAGCGGGGTGGACACGGGCTCCTCTCACGGGCGTTCCCAGAGCGTGGTGAGCTCCATATTTTCAGAGGCCTGGAAGAGGGGTACCCAGATTGAGGAAAGCTCAAAGGTATGAGTTTCAGCGTGTTAAAGTCGCATGTTTGCAGGAGGATGTGTGAGTCACGTGACCAAGCTAACACTGACTCTGTTCTCTGCAGATGAGAATGGAGGCGTCCAGAGGGGCCACGCTGCCGCACGGTTCCCACAGCCACCGGCATCACAGCCAGCATTCAGTTGACCACTCAGCCCTGACGCCGCCTCCACAGCAGCCTCAGGCGCAGCCTCTATCACGGCCTCAGTCTCAGCCCCACCCCCAGCAGCAGCAGCAGCAGCATCCCCCACAGCATCAGCACCCATTGGTGCAACCCCAGATGCCAATTCAGCTGCAGCAGCAGCAGCAGCACCCGCTTCCCCAGCATCCGTCTCCTCAGGAGGCAGTTCCGCCACCGCCACCACTGCAGGCAGCACCACCACCACCGCTACAACCACCACAGTCTGCTCAACTACATCAACAGCAGCTGCAGAAGCAGCAACAGTCACAGGCCTTCAGCAACTACAACCACATGCCCCCACAGGAGCAGCAGCAGCAACCAGCTCCCGCACCCCCTCCCCCTCCCCCTCCCCCACCTCCACCACCGCCTCCCCCACCCCCTCCACCAGTCCAGACGGTGTCATATCAGTCACCGGCTCTCACAATGTACAAGTACAGCACCATCACCAGGCTGCAGAACCAGAAAGGAGGCAAGATACCTTTTCACCTCCCTGCTACAGCCCAGCAGGTTCTGCCCACGACTCCACCACCTGCATTGCAGCCCATCAAACCAAACGTCAATCACATTGCCGCAAGGACTAATGTGCCCCCGCCTCCTCCACCACCACCTCCCCTCCCCCGTCCATGCCAACCCCCGGGTCTGCCA